>NW_016803115.1:1021137-1078847 GCF_001698545.2 Rhinopithecus bieti
CAGGAAACAGCAGGTGCTGGAGAGGATGTGGAGAAGTAGGAACACTTTTACACTGTTGGTGGGACTAGAAACTAGTTCAACCATTGTGGAAGACAGTGTGGCGATTCCTCAAGGATCTAGAACTAGAAATACCATTTGACCCAGCCATCCCGTTACTAGGTATATACCCAAAGGATTATAAATCATGCTGCTACAAAGACACATGCACATGTATGTTTATTGCGACACTATTCACAATAGCAAAGACTTGGAACCAACCGAAATATCCATCAATGATAGACTGGATTAAGAAAATGTGGCACATACACACCATGGAATACTATGCAGCCATAAAAAAGGATGAGTTCATATCCTTTGTAGGGACATGGATGCAGCTGGAAACCATCATTCTCAGCAAACTATCGCAAGGACAGAAAACCAAACACCGCACGTTCTCACTCATAGGTGGGAATTGAACAATGAGAACACTTGGACACAGGAAGGGGAACATCACACACTGGGGCCTGCCGTGGAGTGGTGGGGAGGGGGGAGGGATAGCATTAGGAGATATACCTAATGTAAATGACAAGTTAATGAGTGCAGCACACCAACATGGCACATGTATACATATGTAACAAACCTGCACATTGTGCACATGTACCCTAGAATTTAAAGTATAATAGAAAATAAAATAAAATAAATTAATTAATTAAAGAAAAATCCTCCTTACTTTTTGTTTAGATTCCTCAATAGAGCCTAGGATTATATTTGTATAGTTACCTATTGCTGTGCAACACACTTCTCCAAAATTTAAGAGCTCAAAATGATAATGATTTGTTATCTCTCATGGTTTTGTGGGGTTGGCTGGGCAGTTCTTCTGCTGGTCTTCCTGGACTCCATCATCTGGCTGCACTCAGTTGATAAGTTGGTAGGAGTCTGGGTCAGCTGGACCTTTATCTCCATGTTGTCTTCATCTCAGTATTTTTCAGTTAGGTGGGCTCTAGCATTCCAAGAGAGGAAAAGTAACTGCAAAGCCTCATCTCATTTGCCACATCTTTTTGGTCAAAACAAGTCACAAAGCCAGTCTAGATTTAAAAGGTGGCTAAAGAGACTTCCTTTTTTAATAAGAAGTGCATTAAAGTTGCACTGCAGAGGAGCATATACAAAAGGAAGTGTGATTAAGTGGGAGACAGTATTGTAACTATATACCATGGTCTGTTTTAGGCCCATTAATTCACATCTCTTCCACTTGAAAAATGCATTCACTGTCCTCCCAAGACTCCCCAAATTCTCATCCCATCACAGCACCAGACACCAAGTCCCTCGCTGTATTATCTCCATCAGGTTGGGACGTGAATGTGGGTCCTTGATCTCTAGACCTGTAAAGACAGGTAATCTACTTTACCCTTACCGAACATAAAATGGTGAGACAATGGCAGGATAACCACAATAGACATTCCCACTCAAAAGTAATAATAATAGTAATAATAATAATAATGGAAAAGGAAGGAATGGGAAGCATATAGCAGTCACTGGCCCTCAGAAATTCCAAATGCAGCAAGAGACTTGTTACTAGGACTCCCTCCTCTAAGAACAATGTCCAGGACAAGAACGTTCCAGTGATTAAGACAGGTCTATTCCCTGATAGTGGTTCCTTCATCCACTGTTCTTCTTAGCTCTTGATTGTACTCTCCAGGTTTCACCCCTTGAGAACATCTTTATTTTTCCATAAGAACATATCTGTGTTTGCAGCTACATAGCTATGTCATCCTGCTTCCTGCCCATCTCCAACTGTGCAGCCCTTGTACTCCTCACCTCCAGTACTGCCTTCCTCCCTCCATACTTTCCAAAACTGTGGTCCAACTGCAGCTCTTCCAGATAGATTGGTGTAATGTGCCATGAAGTTGGAGAACATCAAGTGGCACATCATTGCTACAATGATACAATGAGGAGCCAAGGAATACAAATCTTGTTTCATTTCCCTGAAGCCCAATAATGAATTTACAGCTGAAGGAGGACGGGAAGGCATAAGAATGACACAGTGGACTTTGGGGACTCAGAGGGAGAAGTTTGGGAGGAAGGTGAGGGATAAATGGCTACAGTGTACACTGCTCAGGTGATGGGTACACTATAATAAAACCTCAGAAATCACTAAAGAACCATGTAACTAAAAACCACCTGTCCCCCAAAAAACTATGGAAATAAAAAAAAATTAAGTAATAAAATATATAGCTGAATCTGAAACTGAGGTGTGTTGTTTGGTGAAATAACCCAGTTGGTAAAGCCACATATGAGAAGTAAGAGCAGATTGTCCTTAGCATCACAAAATGAGCCAGTATTTTGAGGCTCCCAATGTATCAATATTTTCTTAGACCTCAGCTTTTGGAAGACAAAATATTCATCATTAGAATCCAGCATCATGGTTAATTTGGATACCATCCAGCTTGCTGGCTGATGGCATTTGTGATGAAGAGCCCTCAACTAAAGAACAGTAAATATGTTTCTACTTTACCCCAAGTAAATGAGCTGTTGTTGCTCCTTCTGCAATATGTTAAACTCAGATATCTCCAAATGCGGTGTTGGAAAACTGAGAATTCTAAGTGTTAAAATTGTTAAAATTCGGAGCTGTTTTGCCATGAGGCAAACATGCTTATAATAGTTACAAGAAAATTGCTCTTTCAGAAATAAGTCTAAGCTGATTTTCTCAAAGGAGCCATTTGTGCTCATATTAATTCACTGGGCTCTTGCCTACAGAAAACACATTGGTGATGGTGAAAATATGTTGGTATACCTCTCACAACTCTCAGAGACATCCCCATCCAGGCAGTATGCTATGTAGCCTGCTCTAGGTATCCTATGTAGAGTACAAAAAGTGGCTGTCTCTGGGCAGGACTAGAAAAAAAGTTGCTTAGTATTCTGCAGAATACCCTGCATTTCTACACAGGACAAGCAGAAACCTTCCTAATTTGAGAGGCAGATGCAACGTCACATTGAATTATGTGGTAATGGAAGGGTACGGGTGTAGAAATTGATTCACTCAGGCATCCTCCAACCAAAAATGAAAATTGGGGAAGGAAACAAAGAGAAAGATTGATATCTTCTTCTTTTCCTTATCTGGGACATGCGAAACAAAAGGGGATGCTTTTGAATACAATAGGCAAATCACACTATGATGTACTTTTTTTTTTTTTTTTTTTTTTTGAGATGGAGTCTTACTCTGTCGCCAAGACTGGAGTGCAGTGGTACGATCTTGGCTCACTGAAACCTCCACCTCCTAGGTTCAAGTGATTCTCCCACCTCAGCCTCCTGAGTAGCTGGAATTACAGGCATGTGCCACCACACCCAACTAATTTTTGTGTTTTTAGTAGAGATGGGGTTTCACCATGTTGGCCAGGCTGGTCTCGAACTCGTAACCTCAAGTGATCCACCTAGGTCTCCCAAAACACTGGGATTACAAGTGTGAGCCGCTGCACCTGGCCTATGATCTATTTCTAATAAAATTACATAAGATTAAACTCTTTCTCTCAATCATTACTTCCTCTAAATTATTTCTAGACCTTCCTATCAAGCCAAGACCTCTATTAGATACTCTTATCTATGTCCTTCTTAATGGTTGTCAGAGTTGCACAGGTGCATTTATTTGTGTGGGTGTTTGATTAAGTGTGTCTCCTCACTTAACTGTGGGCTACATGAAGGCAGGAACCACGTCTGGGTTTTGCTCCTCATAGTATTACTAGCATTAGTACTGTGCCTAGCGTGCTGTAGATGCTTTCTAAATGTTAACTGAATGAAGGGATGTTGAATAAGGAATAAAGACCAGCAGTAGGTGTTAGCTATAATGAAGACAGCTTCCTTTTCATATTTTCCAAAATGTATCCAGTGCTACTTAAGAAATCATTGTTCCGCATTCTGTGTCTCCTTGAAAAGGCAAGAATAGAACATGTGCACAAATACATTAGTAGTCACAATTGCAAGGCTGTATCTCCTCTACTTTAAAAGTATAGAATTGAGACATACTTACTAACTTAACTTTAGCCTACTTATTTCCTTCCTTCTTCTGATGGTCGCTCAGTGACTAGTTTTTATAATAAATTCTTTACCAGTTCTTCCGCCTATTCCAGAAACCCTGAGGTTGCTAAATCACTTGTGTTCAATCCCAAGATTTTGCCACTGAGAAGAGAACAGAGTGGCCACAGACATCAGGAACCAGGCATAACTTGGAGAAATGGAAATGAAGCAAGCGTGCTGAGGTCATGGCCAGTGAAATCTTTATTGCTTTGAGTTGCACCTTTCAACAAAAAACAAACTAGCAAAGATTGAAAGAAGGGAAAAAGGAACCATCTCTTGCCCTTTCACTCTGAAATACAGTCTTCTATCTAGGACTTGCAGCTATGATTCACCACGTTCCGGACTCGCCCTATTAACCAAATGATTAGTCTTTTGGTGTTTTTCTTTTTTAAATCTAAATAAGCGTTCCTTAGTACTGAGCTCCTGGGGTCTTTTACCTTCTCAAACATGTAACAGTGCATTCTGCTTCTTGGGTCTATAGGAGCCTTAGGATCTATAACTGCAAACAAGGATACCTCCTCACTCTGGCCAAATCGGAACTTGATTCTTTTATAATAAAATCTGTAAGAGCCCAAGAATCAGAGACAGGTCAAAGGATTTCACTTGTCCTTCATTCAGTATCAAATTGCCAAAACTTTTTCTAAAATTCTACCTAAACTTAGGATTCTTCAACCCTCTGAATGCTTCTGGGCCCAAATCCGAGCTGGTTTCTTCCATGAAATGGGGCAACTGATGGGGAGATGCCCTCATCTTGCCCAGGTGAAAGAGCCTGGGGTGGGGGAAAGAAGTTTTCCTTTCTCTTTCATTACTTCCCTTACCACAGATGCTGTGGATCCATGTTTCTCTGGGTTCTATCATAGCAACATAAAAAAGAAGAAGCAAGCATGACTTCTAATCCAAGAGGGCTTGTATTAGGGAATTGGCATGTTTTCCTCATTTATCACAGACATGCAATCTATCTTTTGGAAGAGGCATAGAGGCCTTAACACTTTCCTTAAGAGTAGTTGACAAATGCTGGTGTTCATTATTTCCCTTTACTTCCTTCAAGAGGACAGATACCTTCAGAGGCTGAATAATTTTACAGCTCCAAGGGAAGGAATTTTCCCAAGGTCCGTGACACTAAGACAACTGTACCGTTTTTTGTTTTTTTTTTTCGCTTTTGCTTTGTTTTCTAAACTTCTTTAATTCAATTCTTTTACCTTAAAAGAATAAGACCAATATATTTCAAATTAGCTCCAAAGGAAATATATTTATATGTTTACCTTCCTCTTGCACTGAAACTGGGGCTTGGGGCTTATGTTACTAGGCAATTATCTCGAAAATTTTTAAACCTAATAAACAACATTACTAGTTACAGTTTATAAAGTTGCCATGAGTAGGTAACTTAAAATAATGAAGGGGGGAAAAAAGCCAAGGTTATGGTTCAGTGCTGCCAAATTTCCAAAGCCACTTGAAGAGCCAAAAAGAAATCCATTCTGATCTTGCCATGTTATCCTCACAATAATAGAGGGGAGAGGGAGCCGTCTTCATCTATGGTTTTAACAGTCTTCATTAATCTTTAAGATTATTTATCCTTGTGTACTAAGAAGCTGGATTAACTCAAAAGTCTATAAATATTGGCAGCAAAATAAATTGGAATGTAGATATACTAATACATCTTCATCCTTTGATTATAGCGGAACTGAGAAGGAAGAGATAGTTCCCTGGTATGAAATCACAGGAGTGTGCGTGTGTGTGTGTGTGTGTGTGTGTGTGTTTCCATATGTTGGAAAAGAAAAGATGTATTTTAAAAATTGGAAAGCAATTGGGACAAATTTTAGTTTGGCAACCTCAAAACTATTGTTCTAGGAGATGAAGAACTGGGCAGTAGCCCGGCCCACTAGTGTTCCAGGGTTTTGAAGTACTGGGACCAGGTCCTTCTTTTGTTCATTGGCAGTTAAAACTGGCATTTGTGATTTAAAGATGAGAGATGAAGAGGAAGGGAGGGAAGGCACAGGTGAATAGAGCTGTTAGTACAAACTTAACTCTTCCCTGCCTGAAGCATGTCGACAGCAAATAGCCAGAGTTCCCTTATCTGTCCTAAGAAAGAGATTGTTTCAAACGTTCCCAAACAGGCTCTTCTGCAGATATCCATAAACTGAGCGTGATAGCAGGGTGAAGTATTAATTAAGTAAAATAATGGAATATCTTTCTGGATTTTATTACTAAAAGAGCAGAAGGTGAGAAAATGTTCAAACATTTATGCTGAAAAAGAAATCAATCTGGGCATGGTGGCTCACACCTGTAATTCCAGTACTTTGGGAGGCTGAGGTGGGCGGATCACATAAAGCCAGGAGTTTGCCAGGAGTTTGAGACCAGCCTGGCCAACATGGTGAAACCTCATCTCTACTAAAAATACAAAAATTGGCTGGGCATGGTGGCGTATGCCTATAATCTCAGCTACTGTGGAAGCTGAAGCATGAGAATTTTTTTTTTTTTTTTTTTTTTTTTTTTTTTTTTTTTTTTTTGAGACAGAGTCTCACTCTGTCACCCAGGCTGGAGTGCAGTGGCACGATCCCAGCTCACTGCATCCTCCGCCTCCCCAGTTCAAGCAATTCTCCTGCCTCAGCCTCCCAAGTAGCTGGGACTACAAGCACGTGCCACCACATCCGGCTACATTTTGTATTTTTAGTAGAGACAGGGTTAGCCAGGATGGTCTCAATCTCCTGACCTTGTGATCTGCCCACCTCGGCCTCCCAAAGAGAATCTCTTGAACCTGAAAGGCGGAGGTTGCAGTGAGCCAAGATCACCCTACTGCATTCCGGCCTGGGTGACAGAGCAAGATGCTATCTCAAAAAAAAAAAAAAAAAAAGGTCTGAGAGAGAGAGAGACACCTTATGAAGGTTAAGTGCAGTCAAGCAGACATGACTTTGAAATAAATATTAAGTCTCTGTTGAATTTTTCTATATTCCAGTGCTTTGATATGAGATGTTAGTATAAGAAACAGGTGTGTTGTTTTTCCCAACAGCAAGACCAGATTCCGATGGATCCAGGAGAGCAACTCACAGAAAAACGTGCCTCCATTTGGTTTAGATGGAGTGTACATATCCGAGCCTTGTCCCAGTTACTGCAGTGGCCATGGGGACTGCATTTCAGGAGTGTGTTTCTGTGACCTGGGGTATACTGGTAAGGCTAAATACATGTGTCTGAGGGTTTTATTGTAAAATAGTCATCTCTAGTTGCTGTGTTTCATGCTGTTCTCCCAAAGAAAGAAATTCTGAATTTATTCTTCTTTAAGTCTAGGAATTGTAGGAATTCGCAACCCAGGCACATGAGATGCTAGGATATTTTGTAGTTTTGAGCTGCCCCAGAAAGGAAACATGCTAATACAAATTTCATTTCCTAAAGAGGATTTATTATTCATAGCAGTAATAATTCATATTGCTTGAGATCCTACTTCATGCCAGACATCGAGGTTCTTTTTATTTCATCCCCTTTAATTCTAACAATAACTCTGTCATAGTACCGTAAGCTCTATTTATATTTAGGGAAACTGAGGCACAGTAACTGGGAGTTGCTGGAGCTGAGTATCAAACCCTGGCAGTCATTCTCCAAAACCCAAACTGAAGCTCTTAACTACACGCTGCATGGCTACGTGGCCTCTGTGAGCCCACTGTGTCGCTATCTATAGGAAATGTAATTTTACACATTTAAAATAAAAATGCATCTTATGATAAACCCAAGTCTGCCAAAAGAGTACTTTATGAGAAAAGTATCTCTGACAACAGTGACCTTTGGATGTTGCTATAAGCAAAAATGAAAAGAGCTGAGATTAAAGAGTAAAATTGGAGAAAATATTATAAGCTTCAAAATCTTTTTTTTTTTTTAATTTTTCCTGGAGACAACTTCAAAAGGCTTCTTCCCAGCTTTTCAGTATTCCAGCCTTCATCTGGCACATGACCAAAGACAAACATATGTTGTTGCAGGCCTTCTATGGAGAGTGCTGTCCCTCACAGTTTCAAGGGTTTTTCTTTTAATTTGAGACTGACTGCCCTTATTGATCCTAGAATAGGACAACAAATGAGCAGATT
Source organism: Rhinopithecus bieti (assembly GCF_001698545.2). Classification (NCBI taxonomy): domain Eukaryota; kingdom Metazoa; phylum Chordata; class Mammalia; order Primates; family Cercopithecidae; genus Rhinopithecus; species Rhinopithecus bieti. Next base: position 1,029,255 of record NW_016803115.1, read on the forward strand.
TTATTGTGAATGAAATCTGTTGCTCAGTTTACACAAATCCTAAGCAGCAGGAACTGTGAAAAGGTATGGTTCCCAATGTCTTCCCAATGTCTGTCTCTATCAAAAAATAAAAACTTAGAGAGGCAGAATAGTGTTTTGGATGATGGTAGTGATGGCTGTCTTTCAGACCGACAGTTATGAGATACAAATTTTCATGTGGCCTCTCTCCCCAGTGTTAATCCATATGGACATTCTTCCTTTGCCCATGTGTTGAATAAACCTTCTCATGTTTGATGATTCCAACAAAGCATCTCTCCTCTCTATTTTTTTTCTGAAGCGGCACAAGGAACTTGTGTGTCAAATGTCCCCAATCACAATGAGATGTTCGATAGGTTTGAGGGGAAGCTCAGCCCTCTGTGGTACAAGATAACAGGCGCCCAGGTTGGAACTGGCTGTGGAACACTTAACGATGGCAAGTCTCTGTACTTCAACGGCCCTGGGAAAAGGGAAGCCAGGACGGTCCCTCTGGACACCAGGAACATCAGGTAAGAAGTATTAACTAGTACGCTTTTTCACAAACATATTATTTACCACACGATGTGGTCTAACCTAAAACATTCTGCTCTGTTACTGAGAATTTATACAATAATGTTTCTGTATATAGATTATGATATGTAAAAATGAAGATGACTTTAGCTTTGCAATAAAATAGGTGGTTTCTACAAAAACCATGCCGCAATTCATGAATCCATGTGTGGTCATCACCAAGGCCTGTGTGTCTACGGTATGCCAGCTTGATTTTCTAAAGTTTGATATTATTATGAAAAACGTTTGGTATTATTATTAGCATGTGCTGTGTGAAACAAAGATTTTTCCAACCTTACATTCTATGTCCGAAAATGATGCATCCTCGTTTATCTGAGTTGATTTGTATTCACTTATTGAAAATGGTGCCCAGAAATATTAAATGCCTACACTGACACCTACTGGTAAAATAAAGAACTGTTTGGTTTTTAAGATCAAAGGAAATAATAGTACACCTAAAATAAAATGCTTTTTAAAAGAGCAATTAAATTATTTGAGAAGTGGAACAAAAGAAATAGAAAAAAAAATGTTTAAAATTTTTAGATCTCCTCACAAAACTGGGGTCCTGTGTCATATTTTTTCTGCCTTCAATTTCCATCCCTTTCCATCTGCATTGTTCTCTCAGAGGTGTGCCTGTCAAGCAGGTACTCTCTGTCGGTCGCTATGGACTGAGGCATAATTTACATCATACTGACTGAAGGCCAGCTGTGAAAAATTTAGCCAAGTGAGTCTAAATCAGCAACTGACAGGTAATTATCTGACTCTAAACAAATAATGGTATTCAACTTCTTAAGTTAGATTTTTCCTCATCTCGGCTGGATGCGGTGGCTCACATCTGTAATCCCAGCACCTGGGGAGACTGAGGCAGGTGGATCACTTGAGGTCAGGAGTTCAAGCCCAGCTCCTGGCCAACATGGCAAAACCCTGTCTCTACTGAAAATACAAAACTTAGCCGGGTGTGGTGGTGCATGCCTGTAGTTCCAGCTATTCAGGAGGCTGAGGCAGGAGGATTACTTGGGCCCAAAAGGCAGAGGTTGAAGTGAGTTGAGATCGTGTCACTGCACGCCAGCCTGAGTGACAAATGTCTAATGTAGATGATGGGTTGATGGATGCAGCAAACCACCATGGCATGTGTATACCTATGTAACAAACCTACACTTTCTGCACATGTATCACAGAACGTAAAGTATAATAAAAAGAAAAATCTTCATCTTGAGTTTCCAATGATAGTGTTAACTAGATTTAAGGAATTTCAATTTCCATTTTAGTAATTCCATTACATTATAACAGACTGTCACAATGAAGTGATATTCAACAGTTTCCTTTTGTTTAGATCATTATTACAGAATAAAATGAATGGTCATATTAATTAACTTTTTCTAAATGGTTACCGAATTAGCTTACTATAATTTATGTATTTTCTGCTTGTCATATGCCCTTTGAGTTTGAAAGTAGTACTTAATAATTACAGGAGGTTTTTTTCCTAAAGTATCAAAATGCAAATGGTTAAAACTCTTCTGAACTCTTATTTGTAAGTAAACTGAAGTTTTTATTCCCCAGACTCGTTCAATTTTATATACAAATTGGAAGCAAAACTTCAGGTATTACCTGCATCAAACCAAGAACTAGAAATGAAGGTAAGCTGCTATATTTCCTTGGAAATTACAGTTACTATTGGCAGATTAGTCCTTTTTCCTCCCAAAGTTTGGCCAGAATTTTGCAAACTGATACCCTGAATCATTCCTTCTCTTCTCTTCTGCTTTGTAGAATCGGCAGCTGCACAGAGCCATGATCCCTAAGATTTCTTATACAGATCCTTAGGCCTGAAATATATCATGTCTGTTCCGGGTGTAGGCAGAATCAAAGTGGCATTTGTTTTAGGGAACCCTATTGGTCTATACTATCCATAGGGAGGCACAAAAAATATCCTAAAACAATATCAGAGACTTACATTTGGCACGGAAGCTAGAGAATTGTTTGCACAGGGCATTACTGAATGCAGATCAAAGTCTAGTTCTGCCCATGAACTTATATTCTGGGCAGACCAGAATCCTTGTGTAGGAGGAGCAGTTCTTGGCAATAATAAATGTTATCTTTTACTGAGACTTACTATATGCAAGACACTATTCCATGCGTTTTACTGGTGTTAATTCATTTTATCTCCAGCCTACGCTTTTGCCATAAATAATATAATTAGTTCTATTTGCAGATGTAGAAACTGAGGCACAGAAAGGTCAAGTAACCTGCCCATGATCGTGCACTAAGTAAGTGGATGAGCAGGGATTCAAAGCACTCACGCTGGCTCCAGAATTTGTGCCATAACCATCATACTATACTGCTTCTCTCCTTGTGCCGAACTCCACCCTCCCTAGGCACTCATACCATCTTCAGCCTCAAATGATTCAGTTCTGAAAGAAATGCAAAGGCTTGAAGCATAGGTGGCCTCTAGGAGCTCTACAGATATGATGTAATTCCTTAGGGGACCTTGAATGTGAACTGACTCCTTGCACAAAATTCATAGGTTTCTAAGATGTCTCCTCCACCAAACCGTGGTCTCAGCAACATGTGAAGAGTTTGCACCTTCTAAGTTTGTTAATATCTCAGTATGACTGTGTAAAACACATTGGCTTAAACGGTACCTTTTAGTCAGTAGAGCTACCAGCAGCTGTGTTCATCAGCTCTCCATTACCTTGGCCATCTTATCACTAACTGAAAGCTTTAATAACTTTTATTGAATATCTCAGCACTTTTAGTCTAGTAATTATCCAAGTCATCTATTTACTGAAGCAGTATAGAAAGTTTTATAGACCATTTTTGCATTCCCTAATCTCCTCAATAAATATTTATTAAGAATCTGTTCTAAGCCAGACATTGTTCTAGGTGCTTTTGTTGATACAGTATCACCAAAAGACAGATATGTCCATCATTATGAGATAGGTTATGCTGCAATAATAAATACACCTCTAAATACCAGTGGGCTAAAATAAAATGATTTCTTCCCTGTGCTACATTTTCTTCATGGGTCACCCGAGGTCCTCATTCCAGCACCTAGAATAATGAGGTGGCTGCCACATAGATTCTGGATGTTGCCAGCCATGTGGCAGAGGGAAAGAGAAAGTGTAGTGAAGGGGAAAAGAAGCATAAACCTACCATGCACTAGAGGGTGAAGAACCAGTGGAGCACTAATGACCACCTAAGGGTAAATCCCTGTCCTCAGGGGAACTTACATTCTAGCGAGAAGACTCAGGTAGTAAGCAATCAAGAAAGGAAATAAGCAAGAAAATGTTAGATTGTAAGGGTTAGACAGAAACAAATAGCCTGGTGAGGTGGAAAGTAAACTTATGCAGTGGGAGGTGCTGATTTAGACTCAAAAATAGTTTGGGTGGGGGCTCACCAAGGAAGTGACATTTGATACATTGAAATATAAGGGAAATTTTTGTGTATAACCCTTCTGAAAATTACAAATCCATACCCTTATTTATGTATGACCTAAAAAAATAAATCCTAAGCAAGTTAGAATAGAAAGCATCTGCTTATCGTATAATAGACAGGAGTCTTTGCTCTGTATTGACCTTCTGTTTACAAGTGCTATTTTCTGCCCTGCGATGCACATTGCCCTCAGTATCCTTTTAGTAACAAGCAACTTTTTCTCAGCTAGTCTTGAGCCACTTTCATAAACTCAGTGCCGGCCATATAATTCACATCCCATGGGCATTTCTTAGCCTTTTATTGAAAACTGGTTGTTAAAATGTAAATCTGCTTAAATCCTTGAACAAATCTCTTCCAGTGATGAAAGTAGAGATTCTTTACTTACTCAAGTTGAAGCATCAATTTACACATTTGGAATTAAAATCAAAATTATGCTATTTTCAGTAAGACTGGGCAGAACGCAGATGGAGCTGCTGTTTAAAAAGAGAAGTGTTTCACATGCCTTAAACACTCGGTAGATGAGTTAAAGGGCCTGGTTTATTCAGATGTACAGTGTGTTAGATGACCTGGCTAATGAGGTTCAGCAAGTGATATGAGATATGTATATTGCTGTTTCCCTTTCTTGCATTCCTCGACCCTCTCATTCTTATCTGGGAGGCTCTCCTTCTTTGTCCTTTGGAACTGGGGCCCTCATCTCTTTACACCTTGTCTCATCTCTTTAGGCCTGAAGGTGTATGTGACACTCCTTAAAAAGCTAATGAGGAGGAAGGCAGGAACCAAATGAAGTATGAACCTCCTGAGCCATGTTTCTTATAATTTAATGTGCACCTGAGTCATTTGGGAGGCTTGTTAAAATGCAAATTTAGATTTAGTAGGATTGGAGTGGTATGCTACATAACAAATTATCCCAAAACTAAGTAGCTTAAGACATCAAATATTTGTTATCTTACAGTTTCTGTGAGTCAGGAATTTGGGAGCAGCTTAGCTAATTGGTGCTGCCCAGGGTCTCTGGTGAGATTGCAGTCAAGACAAAAGGCAGGAGGGGTGAAGTCACTGGAAAACTTAGCCGGGGCTAGGTGATCTACTTCCAAGATGGCTCACTTACATGGCTGTTGGCAAAAGTCTTTAGTTCTTCTCTGCTGTTGGCAAGAGGTTTCAGTTTCTCACCCTGTAGACCTGTCCATAGGCTGCTTGAATGTCCTTACTAAATGTAGGCTGGCTTTCCCCAGAGCAAGAGATCTGAGAGGGAGCAAAGAATAAATGGCAATGCCTTTTATGACTGTTTCCAAAGTTACACACCATTACTTCCACCATATTCTATGCATTAGAAGCAAGTTACTAAGACTATCCACACTCAAAGGGAGGAGAATTAAGCTCCACTTTTTGAAGGGAGGAGTGTCAAAGAATGTGTGGACGTATTTTTTAAACCATCACAGGTTATAAAACCTATTCCAGGGTGATGCAGGTGCTGGTCTCAGACCATACTTTGAGTCGAAGGCACTATAAAGGACTAGCCAGTGACAGTTTATCTCATGATGCTTCATTTCTAGTATTATCTACCTTCTGATTAGGTCACCCCAAAATAACTAAGTAATCTCAGTCTCAGTCTCTCTCTCACCTTGTAAACTTAAACCATATTAATACAAGTTAGTAACCACAAGAAAACCTGAATTGTGATGTGTCTGCACCCTCAGACATCCAACATCACACTAAAAAGCCCATAGGACATATCTTGAGCAACATCGGAGTTTGGAGACTGGAGCTTATGCCACACATTCCTCAACTTGACTAGAATAAAGACAAACAGCCTTGCTTCCATTTTCTTCATGAACTTTGGTGTGACTGTCCCTTTCCCAACACGTGGGTCTCACCTTAGTCAACAGAACCTGTAACCCTCATCCCCACGCCTGTATACAGCATGCTTTCTCCCCAAAGAGTTCTGTTATGTGAACAGATTTTCATCCTCTCCTTCAGTCTGATGAGTTCTTTTATTTTAAATACAGTAGGTTTGGTTATCTTGAGATTTCTGATTTTAGCATATTGGTCATTTTTGTTCCTGGCATCATCCTTTGTCAGATGTAGTGGCAATAATTCCACGTGCAATTAATTAGCCATAAACAGCATTCTTTTAGCACTACACTTTATTGTAATATTTTTGACACTAAAATAATTATCCAACATGATAAAGGGTTGAGGAAATTCTTGTTAGTCAAGAATAGAGAAATAGAAAGGTTCTATATAGCAAAAAAAAATTATAATTTTCCAAAAGAGTAAGAATTTGCCGAGTGCAATGACTCATGCCTTTAATCTCAGCACTTCGGGAGGCTGAGGCAGGCAGATCGCATGATCCCAGGATTTTGAGACCAGCCTGGGCAACATGGCAAAACCCCGTCTCTACAAAAAGTACAAAACCTAACCAAGCGGGGTGGCACACACCTGTAGTCCCAGCTGCTTGGGAGGCTAAGGTGGGAGGATCACTTGAGCCCAGAGAGGCAGAGGTTGCAGTGAGCTGTAATCATGCCACTGCACTCCAGCCTGGGTGACAGAGTGAGACCCTGTCTCAAAAAGTAATAATAATAATGAAAATAACAACTTTACTGAGCATAATTTCTATGAATACTCAAAAAGTGGTTCAGTATCCCTAGTCGTAATTATGAATATGCAGTGCCAGTCTTAGAAAAATTATGGAATAGGCAATTAGATCAATACCCTCTACCACTCTATCCCCTCCTACCAAAGAGGGGGTATAAAGGCTGGCACAGTCTTATTCTTAATACGGGCACTGATTTCTACCTAGTTATACACACACACACGTGTACACAATTGATTCCCACAATGTCATCCTTAGCAACTTTTTCCTTTCATTCAACATTACGCCTTCTCTGCACCCTCTTTTAGAAGGGACATGAGGTCCCTTACACGTTCATGTGCAGTTCCCTGGATCATATCACCCTAGTGACAGTGGAGGGGCATGGATGACTGGGACAAGAAAAGGGGAAAAGGTAACACAGAGAAACAAAAGTCAGACTAACGTTGGAGAGGCGTGAACCTTTCTGCTTTGCCACTTAATAATTTGGTTTCACTTAGGCTTCACTGACCAAGGTCTGACAAAGTGTGAAGTGCGATTAAAGGGATCTTTCTGCTTAATAGAATTTCAGACCAGTTAGTGCCTACTGCTCTGTGCTTCGGCAACAAAGAGCTACTTGATTTTTTGCCAGGGAGATTGAGATATTTCTTCTGAATATGTAATAATGATATGAGATTTTGTAATGTTCAGAACAGAATCTAAAATTCAAATACATGATCTATAGTGGGTTTTTATGTTCCCCTTACCAACTTACTCATCACTCATACAAAGCTGAGTAGTCTTATAAGAGCTTATGTATTTTTTCCTTCATTTCCTGGGAGTCAGTGCATTAGAAACTGTCAAAAAATTGATGAGCTTTCGGGTCCACTAATTCATTCCTTGGAAGTTACACGAATATGCCCTCTTATTCTAGGAGACACAATTTGAGGTTGCTGCAGTCTCACCATTTAAGAAATACTGTTCCTTCCCTCTAGGAAAGTGTCCAAGTAACTGGATTTATGTCTTTTAACTCAGGGCTTATTGTTCAGTATTCAAATGACAATGGGATACTCTGGCATTTGCTTCGAGAGTTGGACTTCATGTCCTTCCTGGAACCACAGATCATTTCCATTGACCTGCCACAGGAGGCGAAGACACCTGCAACAGCGTTTCGATGGTGGCAGCCGCAACATGGTAACTTACTGCTCACTCCAGCTTTCTGGTAGCTTTTAGGTCATGCAGCATCCATACCCACCTTGCACTGTGTGTTTCTTAATTTGCTCTCAGTTTCTAGACAATTTGATTTAAAATCACCGTCATGAAGATATTCATATTGCTATGTAACAAACCTTCTCTAACTGCCTTTGTTCATCTGATTGCAGGGAAGCATTCAGCCCAGTGGGCTTTGGATGATGTTCTTATAGGAATGAATGACAGCTCTCAAACTGGATTTCAAGACAAATTTGATGGCTCCATAGATTTGCAAGCCAACTGGTATCGAATCCAAGGAGGTCAAGTTGATATTGACTGTCTCTCCATGGATACTGCTCTGATATTCACTGAAAACATAGGTATAGGTTATCACTAAATAAAAGGAGAATATTTGATTAACTAGAGGACTAAATTAACTAAAACTCAGGAGGAAACTTTCTAATGCAAAACTGTGCCTAATTACCCATGCTGAGGGTGGCTCTCAGGGAAAAAAAGGAAGTTTTATTGTCCTAAGACAACTTGGTGATCCTAGTGATGGTTTTTGTTGGAACTGTCTTTCACAGAACGTGAATGATATGAGTAAGGTTTCTTAAAAGAAGAGCAAAAAAAAATCGATGAGAAGACATTCCTATGTTTCATACCTTGTAGACTTAAGACTCTATGTTTAAAAAAAGATAGATGTTTGAAGTGATAGATATCCCAATTACCCTGACTTGATCATTGCATATTGTATAAATGTATCAAAATGTCACATGTAACCACAAAAATATATACAACTGTAATATATCAGTATTTTAAAGATACTATGTTAGCCCTTTCCAAGGTGGTAATGCTTTTCAAATTAGCAGCCTTCCATATTTCGAAATCTGTGGTAACCAAATAAAAACAGAAAACATAAGAAGAAAAGTCAAAGCACATATGGGGCATTAAAGATACACCGTGATTTTTGTTTGCTACTGAAAATGTTTATTATAAAGCATAAACACCAAATAAGAAAATGACACACATGTATGCTATCATTGACATTTTTTTTTTTTTTTTTTCAGGAAAACCTCGTTATGCTGAGACCTGGGATTTTCATGTGTCAGCATCTACCTTTCTGCAGTTTGAAATGAGCATGGGCTGTAGCAAGCCTTTCAGCAGCTCCCACAGCGTACAGCTCCAGTATTCTCTGAACAATGGCAAGGACTGGCATCTTGTCACTGAAGAGTGTGTTCCTCCAACCATTGGCTGTCTGCACTACACGGAAAGTTCAATTTACACCTCGGAAAGATTCCAGAATTGGAAGCGGATCACTGTCTACCTTCCACTCTCCACCATGTGAGAATTGTCATTTGGCTACATATCAGAACGCTGGGTGCCTGTCACTTAATTTGAAAATAATTGTGATTCTGCCTAGGTATTCTATTATTCTTTCATGATAATTATGCATGGAAATGCCAGGAAGAAAAAAGTGCAGGGTGCTTTGCGTTGCAAGTTTTAAATGTGGCTAGAGAGCACCAAAAGTTTTACAAGGCTGAACTTTTCTGTTTTTTGCTAAAATAAAGGCTGCCCACCAGATTCCATTTTAAACTTGTAAAATAAGTCTCTGCCCGTAAACCAGACTGATACTTATTCACACTAAGCAGTATGTGAAATTACCACATATTGGAGAGTATCCTTAGTTTTTTTTCATCTCAGTACCACAATATGAACAAAAGGTTGGTTCCTTTGGAATGCTCATATTATTTTGCATCTGTCTTCCCCTCCCCGGCATTTCAGATCACATTCAAGAGTTGTGCTGACTTACAGCAGGCTCCCACTTTTGTGGCGTAGGCATTTGGATCATTGGAGGATGTTTCTAGGAACTAACGGGTACTATGGTGACTGATTACCTCCTGGGACTGCACCCCCCAAGATCTTTTCCTCTCCCTTCCTGTGCTCTGTTCTGAATGGCAGGTTGCATTTCCCAGCCTCCTACATCTGCTGTCAGACACTGGCAGGAGAAAGGAGGGGAGAAATAAGGGATAAATCAGGGTGTTCCTCCCCGTTGTTTCTGCCTCAACTGCATCTTGGCCAACTTCTGTGGCTCTAGCTCCCCTGGGTGGCCCTCCAGGTGACCCTGGTCCCTGGGCACCAGCAGCAACACTTCCTCCCTGTGTCCCTCCAGTCTTAGACTCATAGTAAGTGACCTCCTGACTTTGCTAAACTCTGGTTTCCTCACTGCTTCTACTGGCTTCTCTGCTCTGCCACTTTCTATACATCCAATTCCTTGCATTAATTTCTTTCTGTGTTAAGAATTTATAGTGGTTTCTGTTTTCCTGGTGCAAACCTGATCCAGACATTTACAACCAAGTGGCAAGGGAAAATTCAGGAAGCCAAAACATTTTCGTATTTAGCCTAAAATAGTTTCCTATGACTGCTAAAGCTTTAAATAGTGCTTACTTGTAGCTCATTTACTCATTTTTTTTTTAATTCAACAAACACTTACTGAATATCTACAGTTTTTAAGCACTCTGGTACTAAATGAATAAGCTGATGCCGGGATCCAAATATATTAAAGTCATGCATCACTTAACGATGGTGATACATCTGAGAAATGCATTGTTAGGCAATTCCATTGTTGTGTGAACATCATAGAGTGAACTTACATAAACCTTCATAGTTTAGCCCATTACACACCTATGCTGTATGATCTAGCCTATTGCTCCTCAGCTACAAAGCTCTACAGCATTTTACTATACTAAATACTGTAAGCAATTGTAACATAATTCCAAGTATTTATATATCTAAACATGGGAAAGGTACAATAAAAATATGGTATAAAAGATTAAAAACTGGTACACTTGTATAGGGTATTTCCCATAAACAGAGCTTACAGGACTGGAAGTTGCTCTGGGTGAGTCAGTGAGTGAGTGGTGAGTGAATGTGAAGGCCTAGAATATTACTGTACACTACTATGGACTTCATAAACACTATGCACTTAGGGTCCACTAAATTTAAAAACAGAATATTTTCTTTCTTCAATAATAAATTCACCTTACTCTAACTTTTCATTTTATAAACTTTTAAAACTTTTAGACTCCTTTGTGATAATACTTAGCTTAAAACACAAGCACATTGTACATCTGTACAAAAATGTTTTCTTTCTATCTTTATTCTATAAGCTTTTAATATTTTGAGAACTTTAACATTTAAAACTTCTTTCTTAAAAACTAAGACACAAAAACACACATTATTAGCCTTGGCATACACAAGGTCAGAATCATCAAGATGTCAATCGACAATAAGAATTTTTTTCAGCTCCATTATAATCTTATGAGACCACCGTCATAAACACAGTCCATCATCAACAGAAACGTCGTTACACAGCACATCACTGTATTTAGGATAACAAACCTCTAAGCAGCTATTTATGCTATAAGATGATACCAGAGGAAGTACTCAGAGATATTATCGAAACACAGGAGGATACTACCTAACTCATTTGGGGAGAACTGGAGGGAGCTTTCTAAAGGAGTTGATGTCTCAGCTGACTCTGAGTAGGGCTTATCCAGGAGAAGAGGGGAGCGAGAGGGCATTTGTCCTGGCGTAAGCCAAAACAAAATCCAGGAAGCCAGAAAAAGCATGAGTGGATGGGGAAATTCAAGTGTTCAGTGTTGCCAGAATATAATTGTGAGGTAAGAAGTAGGAGGTCTAGAGCCAGGAAAGAGGGCAGACAATGGAGGAGCCATGTATGTCATCATAAATAGTTTGGTCTTGACAGTGCACGTGTTGGGGAACCACTGACGGGTGTTAAACAGTGGTGCTGTGATGAGGTTTCCATGTTAAAGCCACCATGCCGACAGCTGTGTCACATCCTTGGAGAACTTGTGTAGGAGAAACAGTACTACTTAGAATGGTGCTGCTGAAATTCTACTTCAAGTAGACTGTGTTCCACGTTCCACATAATAGACAAACACACTTCTATGCAAACTTTTCCTAAGTCAGGGACTGTTACTGTTGTTTGGTAAGTCTGCATCTCTTTCTGGATAAAGCAGTCTTGTGACCCAAGATACTCCAAGTCACAGACTGCAAATAAATAGAAAATATGAGAATGCATCACTCATTCTAGACCTCAGCTTTAGAAAGCCAGAACCTCGAGAACCAAAGCAGAGTGCAGAAGTATCAAGGGCTTCCATTTACTCTCAGAAACGATTCCGGGACAGTAAAGTAGAGACCTCCCTGCCAGAATTTTGTCAGACTCCAAGTTTTCCTCATATTTATCACCTTCAGTCCCTCCCAGTACTGAATAGCAATAAGAGTCTGAAAGCAAAACTAAAATTCTGCATGTATTTCAAAACAAAACAAGTGGATATTTCAAAATAACTTTTCCATTTCACACATGTGTTTGTAGACTCTTACATGAGAAAAAAAAAAGTGAAAGTTTGTTTATATAAAAAAAGTGAAGTTTGTTTATATAAAACAACATGCTTTCTACTCTCCTATTGATAAGTCAAGAGAAAACAGCATTTCCTACTACTTAGTAGGAAGATAAAGTGCGTCAAGGAAGAGACAACTGGACTCTGGAGGAAGGCACTTTGAAGAGAAAAGGGAATGAAAATAAATGTCCTTGTGTTTTCAAGGTTGCTCGTCAAACCAATGGTGTGTTTTCTTTGGTTAGTTCTCCCAGGACCCGGTTCAGATGGATTCAGGCCAACTACACTGTGGGGGCTGATTCCTGGGCGATTGATAATGTTGTACTGGCCTCAGGGTGCCCTTGGATGTGCTCAGGACGAGGGATTTGTGATGCTGGACACTGTGTGTAAGTTAATAAAACTGGCAGTTTCTTTCTTTGCAACACAAAAATAAATATGGCTCTTTGAACTCGTGACAAATGTCTTTTCTCCACTCCCTCTCTTTCCTAGGTGTGACCGGGGCTTTGGTGGACCCTATTGTGTTCCTGTTGTTCCTCTGCCCTCGATTCTTAAAGACGATTTCAATGGGAACTTGCATCCTGACCTTTGGCCTGAAGTGTATGGTGCAGAGAGGGGGAATCTGAATGGTGAAACCATCAAATCTGGCACATCTCTAATTTTCAAAGGGGTCAGATACAGATAAGATTCTCCTTCCCAACATTACTACTAACACTGTCTTCGTCAGTCACTGCTCAACACAAATGCATTTCTGAATCTCTTCAAATGACATAATATTTAATACATAGTTATTGACTTTTAGCCCAAACCCTGTTTCCTCTTCTGAGTGCAATCACTTTTTCATGATCACTTGGGCATAAACTTTTTCCTCTGCTTTGGTGATCAGACCTTCCTTACTTCCTGCTGGAATTATATACATAAATTTATATGTATATAGTTTTTAGAATGTAAATTTCCATAATCTAAGATTTAATGTTACTAAATATTTAACTTGGAATATTTTCTGAATGACTTTATGAACGGTCTGTAGTTTTTCTTTTGTCTTTTTTTCTGCCCATAGAACCATTTGGTGACTTTAAGGAAACCAAATATTTGGCCGGGCGTGGTGGCTCACACCTGTAATCCCAGCACTTTGGGAGGCCAAGGTGGGCAGATCACGAGGTCAGGAGATGGAGACCATCCTGGCGAACACGGTGAAACCCCGTCTCTACTAAAAATACAAAAAATTAGCCGGACGTGGTGATGGGCACCTGTAGTCCCAACTACTCGGGAGGCTGAGGCAGGAGAATGGCGTGAACCCGGGAGGTGGAGGTTACAGTGAGCCAACGTTGCACCACTGCACTCTAGCCTGGGTGACAGAGTGAGACTCCGTCTCAAAAAAAAAAAAAAAAAAGAAAAGAAAAGAAAAGAAAACCAAATATTTAAGTCAAGTAAAATAGCATTCTCAAACATCTTCTTGTATTTCAACCTAGATGTTCGGTTAGAGAGATGTTAAGCAATTGTGTGACACTCTGTGCTAAGCTGGCACATCTTCATATGTGAATACATGCCACACCCATCTCTCTCAGCGTGGGGAAATTGGCTAACCTAGGTGTGCAAATGAAGTATTTGACAAAAACCTGCATGGGTTTCTGTACAACCCTAATGATTAACATCTAACACCTAGAAAATTAGATACCCTGGAACTTTTTCAATTATAGTTAATAGATGCCAGTTATCATCCTTGTGTGAATCCAAATTCTTCTCAAGTTTTGGATGAGAAAGAAAGCAATGCATAGTGCCTGAGAAAGATTTACAAGTCCCTGAGAGTTTTGAGGGACTGAAGAAATTGAGGTGGAACATTCAGAGTGGAGACTCCTGGTTTGGGGGGCAGCGGGGTTTGTTTTGTTTTGTCTTAACTAAGATGTTAGTTCTCGTTACCACTAGCTCACATCTGACCCATTTGAACCAGCTGACAAGACTAAAAAGCAGAAGTCCTATAACTTTTTGTGATTGACAGATATTTATCTGATAAATTTTTAAGTGGTAGAATTAACCTAGTCTTTTGATCCTCTAAACAAGAAAGATGCATAGTGTTTTGTATTTTCCCTTTAGCCATCCAAATGCAAGAGCAGCCAAGCATTCTATGTGTTAGACATATTATCTATCAGCTCTGCAAGATGTAGAGAGGACTCAGCGTGTGCCATTCAGTAGGTTGCAGTTTGACCTAGAAAGTCATTCTTTCGCGAAAAAGGATATGATAGTCTCTTTTTAATGTTTACAGATTCAGGAATACTATCTACTATTAAAATAGCTTGTTTGTTACAAAAGAATTTCTCACATTTAGCACAAATGGATCAGAACCTGAAAAAGGATGAGAAAAGAAACACATCTGTGTGAACTAGAATATATGTGGCAGCAGAGTTTGACAGTTCTGCTGTATAAATATCAATACAAAATGCTAACCTATAAACAAATATTGCAACTATAAAAGAAAGATACTTTCAGTTTACAAATCATGCCCACTTTCAATAAAATTGCTCCTACAAAATACAGTGTAAAATAGGTCCCTTTATGAGTGGCTTGTATTGACGCATGGGAACAATTTTATACTTGCATTCCATAATCAAGGGGAAAGAGTAATCGTATTTCTATATTACAGTGTTAGCAAGGGATATTTATTACCTGAATCTATCAACTATCTACCTCAAAGCTTTTTCATTACAATCTGAAGAAGGGACCTTTCCTCTGAACCTCAACTTCCACATAGCATTGAGCTCTAAAAGAATCCAACACTTAGCCAGGCACAGTGGTGCACATCTCTAGTCCCAGCTACAGTGGGGGCTGAGGTGGGAGGATCATTTGAGGCCAGGAGTTCGAGTCTCTAGGGAGCTATGATAACATTTATAAATAGCCACTGGGAAAGAGAGCAAGACTCTATCTCTTAAAAAAAAAAAAAAACAAAATCCAAGGCTTTATGCAAGTGTATAAGGAAGAGGGTAAAGACATTAAGACATGAAGAAATGAAGAAGACGCATGGGTTAGGTATCATGGACTCAGCAGAGCAGTGAATTACTAGGCATAAAAAAAAACAAAGACTAGAAATATAAGGCTTTTACATGGCAACCTGTTCTGGAAGTATGAATCTGTGCTTTGTGAAGTTATGAGATAGGTTAAATGCAGTTGCTTTTTCATTACAACGTCAAATAATTTTCAAATTCTACATTTGGCATTATCTGGATATTTTTCTCCCCAAACCAAAAGATAGTTTAATAAAGAAAACACTGGTATCTTATAAAGGATACACATTTTAGAATCTGACATATCTGGGTTCAAATCCTACCATCACCACTTACAAACTATGTAATCTTGAGAAAGTTACTTTCCCTCCCTGAGTTTTAGTTTGCTTATCTGCAGCATGAAAATAACATTTTTCTCTTAGTAGTGCTAGGTGCTTTAAATGAGTAAAGTGTCTATCTTAGCACCCAGCGTGTATAGGCACTCAACATATGGTTGCTATTGTGGAATTTGCTCTGCTTACATTTTTTTCAGCTATTGAGCAATGTGATCTATAATATATATGATGAAGAAGAGGAAAAATGTTCCCTTTTAGCTAAAATTACATTTGGCATTTGTTAGTTGATGAGAAATCAGTTGACAGTGTCCACTTATTATCACACAGCCATACATCCGTAGAGTCACGTCATTCAGAAGTTGCAGCTGAAAAACTAAAAGACCTGTTTGGACCTTATGCTATTTGCATAGTGAAATTCTGTTTTACTGGCTGTCACTGCAATCCTATGTACCCATGAAGAAAAGAACCTTTCAAGTTGTCAATCCTAGGCAACGAGAAATAGTTAAATTAGCAGAAAAAATTATGAAAGCTAATGTGGTCTGTTTCCTTGTTCATTGACTTCTCTGCATGAGTGCTTACAGCCTGAGCATCAGGCCTTGCCTTAGTTATGCCTTATTTAACTTGACCCACTCGGGGGTGGTGGTGTGTCTGCCTGAATGAGAGCCCCTGGGGCTATCAGAGTGAGCAAAGGAGTAGTAAGTTCCTAAGACTCCTTGGAACCCTGAGAAAGTTACCTATTAGTTCCCATCTTCCAGCGGGAGCACTTGGCACGTTTTCCATCTGCTTCCTCGTTACTCCTCTCGTAACATGCTGTGATCAAAGGAGTCTATTTTTTAAAAAGGCCTGTAGATATGTAATGCTATCATTTTGCACCGCTTTTAGAAGAGTCACAGAAAAGTATGATTTAGAGTTGAGACAATGAAACTGTGTCATTCAGGCACAGGATATGAAAGCCATTTAGAGAGGGGAAACAAGGATCATCCCATATTTCCTTTTAAACTAGGCAAAATTTGCTTCTTGATCATGATATGCATTTATTACTTGGCTAATGCAAGTTAGGTGTATAAAATCAAAGGGACACAATTTTGCAAGTGAAAAAAAATGTTGCTTAACATACATGTTTTTATTTTCAGGAAGGAATAAGGATGCTTATTTCAAGAGATCTGGATTGTACAAATACGATGTATGTCCAGTTTTCACTTAGATTTATAGCAAAAGGTAAGTATGAATTCATTATTTTCCTTCAAGAGAATTCTCCCCTGTACAATTCCTTTTCCACAAAGAAATCACAGATTTAAGGCCCATAAGTTTTGTTATATGGAAGAGCTAACATATATTGGTATACATAAAGGTTTACAAGTGTTTTTCTTTAATGTAAGTTTATCTTAATATAAGGGGGGGAATATTGATTTTAAATAATTTCAGATAGCTGTAATCCTATTAGTTCTATGGTAGTTAAATTTATCATCGTGTCCCTGGGTCTTTCCACCACTACTTTCTAACTAAAAGAAATCTAAAATTTAAAATGTTTAACTTGTGAAAATGTGGTTTTCTTTTACAGATATGAATCCAAAAAAAGCCTATTCTTAGTCATTCTGACTTTTCATATTAACTAAATAATTTTCTTGAACAAATTGATGGTAGATATAATACATATTCAAGTAGTTTTTCTTGAAATGTATATGTATAAAAACATTTATATCCTGAGATTTAAATGTTTGACCCTTTGTAAAATCGTGATGCCTGTAGAATCAAAATGTTTTGATGTAATGTTTCCTAAATACAGAAAGATGTCTGTGCATATCTCAGAGAGAAAGAGAGGTATTATTGTGTGCACATCCAAGGTTTGGTGTGTATTTTGAGATATACAGAAAGCCCAACCTGTCATCCCCTTAAGTTGCTTCTGAAGCATTTGGACTATAAAGCCTCCAAGTAAAATAAGTTCACGTATGCATTGATGCCTAAAGATTCAGCTAAGAATATACCATTTCCCCATTTTTATCACAATATGTTTTATACCTGTGTTATCTTCTTCCTAGGTACCCCAGAGAGATCTCACTCTATTCTATTACAATTCTCCATCAATGGAGGAATCACTTGGCACCTGATGGATGAATTTTACTTTCCTCAAACAACCAATATACTTTTCATCAATGTTCCCTTGCCATACACTGCCCAAACCAATGCTACAAGATTCAGACTCTGGCAACCTTATAATAATGGTAAAAATGCATGTGTTCTCCTGTGATCAGAACTGACAGTGGCATGTTAACACATTTGTTTCTAAGGTGTGGAGGTAGTGTTTGTGAACTGAGCAGCTTAACTGTCCACAGCACACACATTGTACATGCTTCACTTTTGACAAGTGTATTAGTCTGTTTTCATGCTGCTGATAAAGACATACCCAGATTGGGAAGAAAAAGAGGTTTAATTGGACTTACAGTTCCACATGGCTGGGGAGGCCTCAGAATCATGGTGGGAGGTGAAAGGCATGTCTTACATGGTGGCAGCAAGAGAAAATAAGGAAGATGCAAAAGCGGAAACCCCTGATAAACCCATCAGATCTCATCAGACTTACTTGCTACCACGAGAACATTATGGAGGAAACTGCTCTCATGATTCAAATTATCTCCCACTTGGTCCCTTCCACAATACATGAGAATTATGGGAGTACAATTCAAAATGAGATTTGGGTGGGGACACAGAGCCAAACCATATCAACAATTCTCAATAAATATTTAAATATTTAACATATATATGTATATATAATCTCTTCCTATTTGACTGTAGGTTCTCCTGTTATTGTAAATATAGCTGAATTCTGTTACAGAGCTAAAGCTTTTTAAAAACAATCCAGCATTATCATTGGGCACTCATCAATTGTAATGACATTTTTGTTGCCTTTATTTGGGAATACATAGTTCTTCTGAGTGTGGGAATACATAGTTCTTCTGAGTGTGGCATTTCATTAGTGAAATAGAACACTATTGCAAAATGCCGTGGTGAAGTGAGAGGGACTTAGACCAAGCAGATAGTGCCACAGATAAAATATTCTTATCACATACACTTGCTTCAGTGATAAGTTAAAGTGAATGTATAATTTAATAGCATTTCAAATGGTTACAGAAAATGATTCTACAAATTGGTAATGTTTTATTGCTTCCTATATTTCTATTAACTGTGGATTATAAAGGACCAGACTTTACCAAGTCATGCATATAATCTCCTAAATAAATATGGAGATGCCACATTAAGCAGCAGATTCTTTGCAGAGGTAACACAAAAATGGAAAAGGCAAAGGTTCTCCCATCTCTAAAATTTAACCTATTTCATTAACAATTAATAAGTTAAAAATAAAACATAAAACAAAATTTTTAATTTATTGTGAGACATATACATACATCTTGTCACTGAATAAAAGTCCAAAAAAGGAATGTGCCAGGTGTGGTGGCTCACAACTGTAATCCCAACACTTAGGGAGGCCGAGGCAGGTGGATCATCTGAGGTCAGGAGTTCGAGACCAGCCTGGCCAACATGGTGAAACCCCATCTGTACAAAAATACAAAAAAATTAGCTGGGTGTGGTGGCACACACCTGTAATCCCAACTACTCGGGAGTCTGTGGCAGGAGAATCACTTGAACCCGGGAGGCAGAGGTTGGAGTGAGCCAGATGGCACCACTGTACTCCAGCCTGGGTGACAGAGGGATTGCTGGCTTCATACTATGTTTGAAATGCTCACCTAATTTTTTTTTTTCATTAATTCCACCAACCACTTTCTAAACAAGAAGAGGAAAGAATGCGACTAAAATTAGAACACTGATAGGATTAGAGATAGAGACCTATGATTTCATTCAAAGCATCAGGTTTGTTCTACAGGCTCCTATTTACAGTTCCTTTTTTAAAATGTTCTGTAAGAATTGTACTAAAGTAGAGATCAGTGAAGAAGCAACCTAGGGAATCTTGACGTTTCTGCTTGGCATGGACTTATCACCTTGTTTCAAGGTCAGTCCAAACAGTGCTTTACAAAAGCAGTCTGGCTTTTACCCTTCTTATCTACTCTATAACATATTCCTTAAACACCTGGTCTAAATCACTGAATCAAATCCTATAGCAGTAAAAAGAGTGATTTCCCTCGTTTCCCATATATTCCCACAGTATCTCCAAATCAACATAGAAGACTTGAAAAACATTAAGAAAACATGGAGTATTATTGATCAGAGAATATGTTTCTTCTTTGTTAAATAAACAAATAAATACAGTTGTGTATCAGGGCATTCTTTTAATGGCCATAGTCCTTCAGCCTGACTCAAGTATGGGTTGACCCTAAAAAGTCATGAATTGCTCCCTGAATAGACTGGTTAGTGTACCTTAGTTCTAAGTCCACTAACTGACCACCCATTCTCACAGATAGCATGTCTCACAGATTCCCCTAAACCACTAAAATACAACTCAAAACCCACTCTTGCCAGGGGAGGGTTCATAGCACTGCTATTATTTGAAGGACAGCATGCTTTCACGTACATGATATACAAAGCATTATCACAGCTTTCTGAAATTAACAAGGCAGTTCCACGCTACAGCAATTTAATATGGTTGCAAGCTTAATTTTTTGGTTTTTTTTTTTTTTTTTTTTGAGACAGCATCTTGCTCTGCTGCCCAGGCTGGAGTGCAGTGGCGAGATCTTGGCTCACTGCAACTTCCACCTCCCAGGCTCAACCGTCCTCCCCCACAGCCTCCTGAGTAGCTGGGACTACAGGCACGCACTGCCACACCCAGCTAATTTGTTGTTTATTTGTTTGTTTTTTTGTGGAGACAGGGTTTTGCCATATTGCCCAGGCTCAGGCAATCCGCCCACCTTGGGCTCCCAAAGTGCTGGGATTACAGGCGTGAGCCACTGCACCTGGCCAGTTTTAATCACTGACAATATACTGTTATGTAGTTTATGGGTTTTTTTCCCCCCTAGAAAGCATATGGATTTGGCAGGTGGGTGGTTTGTGTGGTTCTTTTTTGAGACATGGTCTTGCTCTGTTGCCCAGGCTGGAGTGCCGTGGCATGGTCACAGCTCACTATAACCTCAAACTCCTGGACCCAAGCAGTCCTCCCACCTCAGCCTCTTGAGTAGCTGGGACTACAGGCATGTGCAACCACACCTGGCTAATTTTTTTTATTTTTTGCAGAGATGAGCCCTTACTATGTTGCCCAGGCTGGTCTTGAACTCCTGGGCTCAAAAAATCCTCCTGTAGAAGGCATATGTTTAACTTACTGTTACTGAGTTGCTTTTGTCCTTTGCTTTCTTTCAATGGGCAAAAGGGTTCATTTGATTTTCATCACTGGAAAAACTTGCTTTATCCAAAAATGCCTTAGGTAAGAAAGAAGAAATCTGGATTGTTGATGACTTCATTATCGATGGAAATAATTTAAACAACCCCGTCATGCTCCTGGATACGTTTGACTTTGGGCCCAGAGAAGACAATTGGTTTTTCTATCCTGGTGGTAACATTGGTCTTTATTGTCCGTATTCTTCAAAGGGGGCACCGTAAGTATTTAAGAATCTAAACATAAAACCACTCTTGTATACAAATCATGATGAACTTTCGCCTAAATAGGTTCCTGGTTGTTTTCCTGTGTAACAGGGAAGAAGATTCAGCTATGGTGTTTGTTTCCAATGAAGTTGGTGAGCATTCCATTACCACCCGTGACCTCAATGTGAATGAGAACACCATCATACAATTTGAGGTACTTGACTTTGTTCTAGAATAAATGCTTTAAATTTTATATTGAATGGCCGGGCTCGGTGGCTCACGCCTGTAATCCCAGCACTTTGGGAGGCCGAGGTGGGCGGATCATGAGGTCAGGAAATCGAGATCATCCTGGCTAACACGGTGAAACCCCGTCTCTACTAAAATACAAAAAATTAGCCGGGCGTGGTGGTGGGTGCCTGTAGTCCCAGCTACTCGGAGGCTGAGGCAGGAGAATGGCGTGAACTCGGGAGGCAGAGCTTGCAGTCAGCCGAGATCGCGCCACTGCACTCCAGCCTGGGCCCAAAGTGAGACTCCGTCTCAAAAAAAAAAAAAAAAAAATTATATTGAACAAAACCTAGGAAAGAGGAGGAAAATCTCAGCTAATTTCATGCATTATGACCTCCCATTTTTGTGTAAGGATGTAAGAGGTTTTGGCATCATCATTTACTTTTATTTACAGAGTCAATTGTCATACTAAGGTTTATTTCTGAATTCTTATCCTTTATGACGTAGTTTCCCCACCTGCTACAATGGGAAGTTGAAATAAATTATTTTAAACATTATAAAAATGAAAAGGCTCATACTATTATTGTATTATAGTTCCACACTTTTTATGTGAAACTTAAAATTTCTTAGGGACCAGGTCAATGTAACTATAGTCTGTGCCATGCTAGTATATTTATATAATATTTATCATGATGTTATTAATTTTACAGATAATACTACACTGTTTTATAATTTCAAATATATTTGCTCTGTGTATTTTATTAATATTTATGCACTCCTTATATTTGTCAAGAGAGCAAATTAATAATTAATATAAAAGTATTTACATATTTCAAAAGCTTAGATAAAATCAGCAGAACCAAAGGTACATTATACCAGTGTTTTAGAATATTAACTTTTCAGAATATTTTTTCCATAGTTGATAAAAGATGACATCATTAGCCCATTTAAGAGTTCCATTATCAGCCAGGCGTGATGGCTCCCACCTGTAATCCCATGACTTTGGGAGACCAAGGTGGGCAGATCATGAGGTCAGGAGTTCAAGACCAGCCTGACCAACATGGTGAAACCCCGTCTCTACTAAAAAATACAAAAATTAGCCGGGTGTGGTGGTGCACACCTGTAATCCCAGCTACTCAGGAGGCTGAGGCAGGGGCATTGCTTGAACCCGGGAGGTGAAGGTTGCAGTGAGCCGAGATTGCGCCACTACACTCCAGCCTGGGTGACAAATGAGACTCCATCTCCAAAAAAAAAAAAAGAATTCAGGTAGAAACAAGTGCCTATAGTCGAAAGTTTATCAAATGTCAATAGTTTACTCATTAGAAGGTAAAAGGTATGTAAGTTCACATACCTACACACACATAATATGTATAGTATATATTTATTGATATATAACTATAGATGGTTATATGTAACTATATATATCAATAACTGGTTGCTATGCTTTGATGGCATGATAGTAAGAAAATGTTAATCTCCACTGGAAAGGGGAAAATTTTTATAGAAAGAATTGCATGCATTTATTTAATTTAATGCACTTGAAAGCATGGAAAAAGGAAGGGAGTGGTTGTTTCCCTAATGGCTAAAAAGGTCTTGACATAAAGACAGAATACACTGGTGGATACCAGGGCAGGGAGGGTAAGGATGTGGGAAGAAGTAGGTGAAAGGAGACAAGCTTGCAGTTATGTAGGATGAATAAGTCTAGAGATCCAATGTACAGCATGAAGACCATAGTTAATTATATAATATCGTATGCTGAAAACGTGTTAAGAGAATAGATTTTAGGTGCTCTTACCACACACACAAAAGGTAACTATGGAAGGTGATAGGTTAATTTGCTTGGCTGTAGTAATTATTTCACTTTGTATATTATATCAAAACAGTATGGGTATACCTTAAGTATATATAATTTTAAAAAGATCTTTCCGTGTGCCAGGGAAATGATGACAATGATTGTATTCTCTTTTGGTATCAAATATGCATTGAAGATTCATGTGTAAAACTCTTGGGATTATTTGGAAGGTGTCACAAGAAGGAAAATAGAAGGTATCCTACCTAGTAGATGGGACAGGGGAAGCTAACGGGGTTAGGGAAACAGTCTTTTCACTATGATGTGCTTGGATTGGCTAGGAAAATGGGCCAAAGGTAAAATTTGGAATTGTCCCAGCCTCTGCCTTATCCACTTCCTGCTTTTTATAAAATGAAGGGAAATAAATTTTTCATGAGGCCCTTTGAGATTCTTTATGAAAAATTATAATTTAAAGGTAATATACAATATGACTCAGTTAGGCAAAACATAATTTTATAGTGTTAAATATTTCAACAAGACAGTTCCCAGGAAAATGGACCCTAGAAAATAATGAAGTGGTAAATCATTTCAAGGCTTGTTGCTCTGAGGTAATTTGTATCGTTTTTTCTTCATCCCAAGATCAATGTCGGCTGCTCGACTGATAGCTCATCCGCAGATCCAGTGAGACTGGAATTTTCAAGGGACTTCGGGGCGACCTGGCACCTGCTGCTGCCCCTCTGCTACCACAGCAGCAGCCACGTCAGCTCCTTATGCTCCACGGAGCACCACCCCAGCAGCACCTACTATGCGGGAACCATGCAGGGCTGGAGGAGGGAGGTCGTGCACTTTGGGAAGCTGCACCTTTGTGGGTAAGGACCTGCTGCTTGCCACCACATTTGTTCCTCCTTTGACAGTTTATTCCTGAAGTCGTCATTCACTTGCCACTTTATCACGGGGAAATTTCTACCTGACATTTCTTCCTCAGTTCTCCAGGAAGCAGATCAGTGGCTATTTAAAATGTAGGACACTGAGCTGACATAACTACTAATTTCTAGTTTGAAGGTAGATTTTAACAGCACACCGTGGGCTGCACCCTGTAGTGGGGTTCATATCTTTGTGAATGTCTCTTAGATCAGTTAGAACGCAACAAAAATAGGGTTTTCCCCTAATACTATGACGTTCCTCTGCCTACTCCCACCTCACAATATAAATGCAGCTAGAATATTACGACTTCCAAACATCTGCCTATGTGTCTCATGCAGGGAGAGTGTACGTAGGGAGCACAGAAGCCAACAGAATATTCCTGGTGTCTCATTAAAAAAAAAAGAAAAGAAAAGAAAAGAAAAAAAGTTAGCACATTGCCCCCAGGCATCTCTACTTTTCCAACCTCTCTGAGCATTCTTGTTACATATATTTGACTCTTCTGCTGAAAAGCGACTTAGAGATAAAGGACTTCACCCCCAATAGAAATGAAATGAAAAGTATGTTTCAAAAAATAAAACTAATAATAAAAGTGAACAAAGAGAGGAAGTCAACAAAGCAGTCTGCCTCCAAATTTCTGTCTTTTCTCTCAGAATAAAGAAAGTTTTCTTTCAGAGTATGTCAAAAAAGAAGAAAGTACTAATATCATACTTTCAAGATGGAAATAGATTTATATTCCTGATGTGAAACTGAGCATAATTAGAAGTCTTGAGTCTTCAAACAAGACTACTAATACCTAGTACTTTTCCAAAAGGGTGAAAGTGAATTTTTTAAAGTCTGCATCTCTTTGAACATAAATCTATCCACTCCTTATTATATCATCAGCATAACTGTTATAAATTGATTGCTAAGGACTTTAATATTTTGGGTTGTTGAATATATCATTTACTAATCCTTGTGATTATGCCGGGATATGATTCTAATAGGAAATCCAACTATCTTTTTAAAAACAAGCATTACTAAGCAAAATGTCTTCAAAGTTCTTTAGAACTGATAGCCAGAGGAGGCAAAGAGTGTCTCTGGAGATTATAGGAATAGATGGAGCTAATGACACAGCCAGCACAACCAGAAAGCTACCATTGGTTGTGGGGAGCTTATCTTTAGAAGAATCTGACAGGGGAAAATAAGCCAGGAAAAAGTTTTTATTCAAAATGGTTGTATTACTTAAGATCGTATGTTGCAAGAAATATAAAGAGGCTTACCAAAAAGGTGAAAGAACTTATTGGAAAGATAGTGGGGAATTTCATGCACTTCGCTCAGAGAGTGTGGGGGACTTAGCAACAGAAGTTTATGATCCTTGTTTTTATGGTGCTCACTTTAACATCACTTGGCAAACCAGAGCTTTCATTGCCTGGAGCTCTTAATTCCAAATTTCCAAATCTGAACCTATCAGCTGTAGCCTGAAAGCCAAGTGTTCCAAGAGAAGCATAGCTGTTGAAAGACCATGCCTATGAGCAGGACAGGCAAGGGAAAGGCCTAGATAGCTTAGGCACTGCTGTGGTCTGAATTTTTGTTGAAATTCACATGTCTCAACTCATTCCCCTGAAGGTAATGGAATAAGGAGATGGGGCATTTTAGGGGGCGATTAGTTCATGAAAGTGGAGCCCTCATGATTGGCATCAGTGCCCTTATAAAAGAGACCCCAGTAGACTGCCTTGCCTCTTCCACCATGTGAGGACCCAGCAGGAAGGCACCATCCATAAACCACAAGTGAGCCCTCAGCAGACACTGATGTGCTGGCTCCTTGATCTTGGACTTCCCAGCCTCCAGAAGTGTGAGAAATAAATTTCTGTTATTTATAAGCCACCCGATTTATGGTATTTTGTTACAGCAGCCTGAATGGAGTAAGACAGGCTTCTAGATACAGAGCAGTCTGCCGAACTCCTCACAGTATTATGGAAAAACACGAGGTTTTCTGTTTAATGGACCTCTAATTTCCTCCAATTATCCAGCTAAGAATTAGATTAAATAGAAAACCACCCTAAAGGTAGATTGTAGGTTATGATTTTAGGTTGTTTTGCCAACTGAGACTTGCTTCAGCAAGTTCCCACGTGGAAAAATCCCATCTAAAGGTGTATGAAATAAGATGGCAAAGATCCGCCAGTCAGAGGCACTGAGTGAAGATGCTCATGCCAGGGGAGTGCTCCAGCATCACAGAGACCACCTCGCTCAGTGCTGGTAATGCCCACTGTGCTGTGCTTCCACGTAAGGCATGACAATATAATTTGGAAATATGAACAAGAGAATTGCAGACATCTATATTTTCACCCACTGGTACAAAGCCACTTAACAAAACACAATACTATAATAGTGTACAGAATCTAGACTGTCACATTATTTGCATTCCATGTCATTTTTATTTCTATGAAAAGAAAGTAAATGTATCAAGGAGGCATGCATGCCTGTTTTCAGAATGGTATAAACCCACCTTTCAAACTGCCTTCAACCATTTCTGTGAGGAGAAAACTTTGCCTTAGGGTGTTGTCTAGTCCTTGTTTCAGGAAAAGAATTAGCAGTCTTCTTAAAACCCATGCAGGCATGAATGGCTGGAAGGCAAAAGTTAAATTTTCTCCAACTCAGTGAACCATCCATTGATTGGTATTCAACATGGTACATAGTAATGGCACAAGTGCTGGATGCTAAAAATAAAAAAAAAATAAAAAAAATAAAAATATATATATATATATACACACACACAAAAATCCATGTTTAAAATTTTTTTCTGTGCATTTGTTGGACACTAGATACACACAAAAAGTGTATTAAATGTTCTCAGGTGCAAAATAGTCAAATTTTGTTACCTCTACATATATAGTCCATTTACATGCAAAGAATAACTATGAGCTTTCATCTAATTTTATTCGTATCACCTTGGTGTCCTTTTAGAGTCCTTTTGTCTTTAAAAGTTCCTAATTGTTTTTGCTTTATGCAGCTTCATAATGAGTCAACCAGAACCCCTATTTAATGAAAGCAATGTTGTGTGCTTGAAATTTTAAGTTTATGTTTAAAAAACAGATCCTTTTGAATACGACTGGCTTAGGAGAACAGATGTTGACATTCACCAAGGAGGGTGGCAGTGAGAAATTTTCAAAATAAGATTTCAGCAGAAGGGAACCACAGTGAAACCAGACCCTTCAGTCCATTTATCATAGTGCTTGCAGTTTCTGTGTCAAGGCAGGTGAACAATAATAAATATCCAACAAGGTGGTTCATTTGTATTCAGAACATTTGAATAAATAAGTTCATAAACATCCTTGTAGGCTTTTGTTCAAAGGAAAACTCCAGCCATTTCCCTCAGCTCAGCAGTCTGAAAGTTCAAAAGGTAAGAAATGCTTCTTGCCAAGATTAAACTCTGACAAGTATTTGAAAATAAAGTTTAGTTATGGACTGGCATTTTGGAGGCAGCTTAATATAGTTGGAGTTTGGGACTGGGTGTGGTGGCTCACACCTGTAATCCCAGGACTTTGAGAGGCCAAGGCGGCCAGATCACTTGAGGTCGGAAGTTTGAGACCAGCCTGGCTAACATGGTGAAACCTCGTTTCTGCTAAAAATACAAAAAGTAGCCAGGCGTGGTGACGGGTGCCTGTAATACCAGCTATTCGGGAGGCTGAGGCAGGAGAATCGCTTGAACCCTGGAGGTGGAGGTTGCAGTGAGCCGAGATCATGCCGCTGCACTCCAGCTTGGGCGACAGAGCAAGATGAAACAATGAAATTAGGGTTAAATGTATGTAGGAACTTTAATCTGTCTGCTTTACTATCCACTAAATTTTAAGAGCCTAACAAACGTATTTTTCCCCCACTACCCATCCTTAACCCTGGTATTTAACTTCTAATTTCTGTTTCTCAAACAGAAAACTATTCAGAATTTAGTTGCTATGATAACTGAAAATTGAGACGATTCACAGGGCACAAAAATAAATGCACATGTCATCTCTGAATCCTGCTACTCTAAAATAAATCTGTCTTCTTTGAACGGAGTTTTATACATGATGAAATACATTAAAATATTTCTGGACAGCTGCCTAAATATGTAGATTATTTCTAAGGAGCTAACTTATCATCAGCAACATGATAGGACAATTCAAAAGGAAAATTATTTTGGACTTAAAAGAAGTTAAGAAATAAAAGAATCTAAAATACATCAGATTTTGCCACTTTTATCTTTAAAACAATATTTTTGGGCTGTTTCTGATCAGATAAAATCCAAAAAAACCTTAGTTTGGCTCATAAGGACTTTCACAACACATGATGTACAACAAAAGGCTTACTGAGCAGGTGCTACGCGTGAACACTATATGGTTGCCTTAAAAAGGTACAAAAAAAGAAAGAGACATGGACATTGGCCTCTACGAGCTCACAGCCAGTAGAGGAAATAGACACACTTTTAAATAACTCCAGCTGTGATAACTATAATAATGGAAATTCCATTAAAAATATGAAGGAGAAAGTAAGATAGAAAAATGTAAAAGATTAGTCATTTACCATGAGGTCCGTCAATTTCACTACCCTTCTACCTAAAAGAATTGAAAACATGTATTTTAGCAATTACCTGTACACAAATATTCATAGCATCACTATTCACAATAGCCAAAAAAATGGAAACAACCAAATGTCCACCAACTAATGAATGGGTAAATAAAGCTAGTATATCCATACAATGGAATATTGTTCAGTAATAAAAGGCATGAAATTCTGATACTTGCTACACCATGAATGAACTTGAAAACATTACGCTAAGTGAATGAAGCCAGACACAAAAGGTCATATATTCTATCTTTCCATTTATATGAAATATCCAGAATAGGTAAATCCATAGAGACAGAAATGATTGGTGGTTGTCAGTTGTCAGGGAGGGAGAGATGGGAAAAACTGTTTAACAGGTATGGGGTTTCCTTTTGGGGTGATAAAAATGTCTTGAAGCTACAAAGAGGTGATGGTTGGACAACACTATCAATGTGCTAAATGCCACTGATGTGTACACTTTAAATGGTTAATGGTTAATTTTATGTTGTGTGAATTTTACCTGTTTTTTTTTTTTTTTAAAGATTAGTTATACAGAGTATATTAAACAGACAGTAGGGGCCGGGTGTGATGGCTTACACTTGTAATCCCAGCACTTTGGGAGGTTGAAGTAGGTGGATCGCCTGAGGTCAGGAGTTGGAGAACAGCCTGGCCAACATGGTGAAACCCCATCTATACTAAAAATACAAAAATTAGCCAGGTGTAGTGGCGGGCACCTGTAATCCCAGCCACTCAGGAGGCTGAAGCAGGAGAATCGCTTGAACCCAGGAGATGGAGGTTGCAGTGAGCCAAGATCGCACCACTGCACTCCAGCCTGGGTGACAGAGTGAGACTCTGTCTCAAAAAAAAAAAAAAAAAAAAAAAGAAGATAGTAGGGATGGAGAAATCTTCACCAAGGAGGTCAATATTGAAAAAGATGGGAAGATTAAGTGAAATGTTGACATTCTGATAGGACTGGGAAAAGCTTACAAGAAACAAGAACTTTACTGGAAAAATCCTGGAGATTGAGGAATGGAGTTTTGTTCCTGAAACGGCAAATGTTTTCTATTTCTTGGGTGTTGAGCATAGGTAGAAGCTTCCCATTGTCCATTGATCAGATGTGCTTACTTTGAAGGTATATTGTTCTGTCGATTAGCTTTTGAAAGACTTGTACCTCTTTTCCAGATCTGTCCGTTTCAGATGGTACCAGGGATTTTACCCTGCTGGCTCTCAGCCAGTGACATGGGCCATTGATAATGTCTACATCGGTCCCCAATGTGAGGAGATGTGTAATGGACAGGGGAGCTGTATCAATGGAACCAAATGTATATGTGACCCTGGCTACTCAGGTCCAACCTGTAAAATAAGCACCAAAAATCCTGATTTTCTCAAAGATGATTTCGAAGGTAGTCTTTTCTTACAAATTCTATGTAGTCTTGTGAAAGAACTTATACGTTAAACATAATTTTTGGTAGATAACTAATACTGCATTAAGTTTAATTCTAATATCTCATTATTATTTCAATTGTGAACATCCAAGAATTCATTTAGTTCTGAATTTATAGGGTTCCATTTTGAAAGCAATGGTCAGTGAGTGAAATACTGATACATGCTACAAGATCTTTATTGAGAAAAACTAAGGCTGTGTTCACCATTTTTTCTACCACATGTCATTTCTGACTAGTGACAATTTTAGAAAATGTCTATAGAGAGTTAATCTTGGATGAAAGTGTTTCCAGAAATATAAGTTCCTGTTATTGCTTTACCACAAACTGCTTAAATAGCCTCTCATCACTTTCCGTAGTTTAGTTTTACAGCTAGAATTCAGTATCATTATGTATGAAGACAGTGTTACAACATAGTAAAATGCATGTAATGTAATGATTAGAAAAAAGCATTTAAATTATATATGCACTTTTATCAAACTGTGGAAAAAAATCTCCATAAAAGAAAGTCTTAAATATAACAGCTATCTATATTAGGGTAATGGGATTAAAAGATTTTCTTTTGGCCTGGTGCAGTGGCTCACGCCTGTAATCCCAGCACTTTGGGAGGCTGAGATGGGTGGATCACGAGGTCAGGAATTCAAGACCAGCCTGGACAACATGGTGAAACCCCATCTCTACTAAAAATACAAAAAAGCCGGGTGGGCTGGTGGGCACTTGTAATCCCAGCTACTTGGGAGGTGATTCGCTTGAACCTGAGAGGCAGAGTGCAGTGAGCCAAGATCGCACCACTGCACTCTAGCCTGGGCGACAGAGCGAGACTCCATCTCAAAAAACAAACAAAAAAAAAAGATTTTCTTTCTTTTTGCTGAGTTTTTGTAAAATTGTTATATTTATGGTTTTACAATACATTTTAAAACTAGATCTAAGTATACCCATACAGTGGAACATCACTCAGCCATAAAAACAAATGAAACACCGATACATGCCACAACATAGATGAAACTCAAAAACGTGTTAAATGAAAGAAGCCAGACACAAAAGGCCACATATTATATCAATCTGTCTTTATGAAATATTCAGAATAAGTTAATTCATAAAGACAGAAAGCAGATTAGCATTTGCCAGGGCTGGAGGAGGGGGAAATGAGGGGACAGAGACAGTTTAATGGGCACAGGGTTTCCTTTCAGTCTCATGAAAAAGTTCCGGAACTAGGTAGTAGTGATGACTGCACAACAGAGTGTATCAACTAAATGCCACTGAACTGTTTACTTTGAAATGGTTAAATTGGTAAATCTTATGTGATGTGTATTTTACCACAATGAAAAAATAAACTAAATTGGAGTATCTGAACAGATTTAAGAGCTGGTTTTTAAAGATGTTATTTTATATTTTATATTATTTTAATTTATTAATTAATTTATTTATTTATTGAGATGGAGTTTTGATCTGTCACCCAGACTGGAGTGAAGTGGCTCAATCTCAGCTCACTGCAACCTCCACCTCCCGGGTTCAAGCGATTCTCCTGCCTCAGCTTCCTGAGTAGCTGAGATTACAGGCGCCCACCACCACACCTAGCTAATTTTTGTAGTTTTAGTAGAGACAGGGTTTTGCCATGTTGGCCGGACTGGTCTCGAACCCCTGACCTCAGGTGATCCACCCACCTCAGCCTCCCAAAGTGCTGTGATTACAGGTGTGAGCCACTGCGCCCAGCTATAAAGACGTTATTTAATAGGCAATAATAAATGGCATTGAAATCTCTCCCATTAAAGCTGTTTTTTAAAATATTTTATTGTCCCTGCCTGATACTATCTTTACATTAGAAAGGACACAGTAGAGAGGCTGGTGGAAAGGCCACACAAGTCCCCAATTTCCTTATGGCCTGAACCACTCTCTGACTAACCAGTGTCCTTTTCTTCAGTGTGAATAAGCAGAAAGGAGGGATCCATCTAGCTGGACCATAGATACGCAAGAAAATACCCCCTCGTCCTATCACAAGTATCGTTAAAGTATACCAGCCAAGGCTAAACAATTCAAGCTAAAATGTTGAAAAGGCCTCTTATCCCAAAACATGACTTTAATATTTATGACTTCGTATTTTGAAACCACATAATGCGTTTACCATACTCCTTTTAAAAATACAATACAACTCACTATAGTTGGGGTCATAGGTAAACCATATTTTCCAATTTTTTCAGGTCAGCTAGAATCTGATAGATTCTTATTAATGAGTGGTGGGAAACCATCTCGAAAGTGTGGAATCCTTTCTAGTGGAAACAACCTCTTTTTCAATGAAGATGGCTTGCGCATGTTGATGACACGAGACCTGGATTTATCACATGCAAGGTAATCATTTTTAGATGCTGTTGAAAAAAACCACATCGTAATGTATAATAGCAGAACACAATCAAATCAGAAAGAAGCAGAGAGATTTCAAGGACAAGGCCTTCCATTAGAAATACTGAACTTCTCTCTTTATCAAAGCTTTCAGGAAGACACAATTTATATAATTTCTATTCTAAATTTGAGAGAGATTATTCAAAACTTAATCAGAAAGGAAACATACCTAAACAGGCAAAAGTTAACATCTGGTATTTTATAAGATTGAAATTAGGAAGTAACAATGTTTAATTTACTTTAACTTCAACGAAATATTGTGAGTTTATCTTTCTATATAACATACTTTTCATTAGCACTTGCACTATGTAGAAATTATTTACACTTATACCATGCTTAGTAGAAAGGTTAGTTGAAATGCAATATATCTTCAAATTATTCACGATTAATTTTATCTCCACTAGCAATTTAAGTTAAAAACATTTGAAGGGACAGCCTTATTCTTTATAAGCATCTTTCCAATGATTCACTCACACATTCTAAGCAGTCATTTTCTAAATTGAACACAGTCACTCAGAAACAAACATTTTAAACTGGCTCAGAGGATTATGTCCTGTCAAGATGTGTATCCCTTGATCATTTGATGAGCCAAAAACTTAACAAGGAAGATAAGAAAGATGGTTTAACATGTGTAAAATGGAACCCTGACCTGATTTTGCAAGTGAACAAAGAAACTATGTTTTTGTCTTTTGAAATATTTCAGAGTATCTTACAATACATCTTAACATTTTTACGCCTTCTCTTTCCTAAATGTTTCATTTATTGATTATAAATTTGACCACACTTCATAGAAAATACAGTTCTGCGAGATAATTATACAGTTACAAAAACAATATTTTATCATTATCCCACTTCAGTGCATATAGTTTAATTTGATGTTCCTTATTTCAGATTTTTATTAGCAGCTGACTTCTCTAATTTAGAAATTATTAGGTGTTCCCAAATAAGTAAGTCTCTCATGGTTTATCTATTACTAAGTTAATATAAGGGTTTTCTCAATACAAGTAGACAATATACTAAAAGTATTTCTCTGTAAATGATTATTGTTTTTACAAATGTAAACGTCACTAGACACTAACCATGTATGTTTTCATTAATCCAATGTTAAAAGCTCCATTATTTAGCTCATCTCAGTAGCATGCTGTGTAGGATTTGCATATATTGAACTGAATATGCTCCACGTAAAATCCCAATTTTTTCAGGGTCAAAAGATAAATGAATGGGATGGGGAAGGGAACTCATGAGGAATGAATGTACCATTTTATATATGGTACTGATAATATTTTTATTATACATCTTAATATATTTGCTATGTCCAGCATGCATACATTAGTGGGTATGTGTGTTGGGTTACACATGAAATTTATTCTGCATTACCAGCTAGCATCATGGCCAGACCAGAAAGCAGCAGCTTGCCTGCCAAAGATAACATGTGAGCTAGTTTTCATTGGCACCCCAGCTGGTTGCTGCCACTCTGTCCACCTCCCTGCCAGCTGGGAACGCTGCCACTGGCCGGCTGCCACCATTCTCAGTGGCCAGTATCATCCATCCCCAGACCCAGCAACAGTCAGAGCCTGGCACAGCCACCACCACCACCACCCCACACTCATGCTCCTTGCCCCAGCACAAAAGAGAGAAAAGAGGCCCAGGCTTGACGTACCTCGTCCAAAAGATGCCTGGCCTTTCACAAAGAGGTGCTACAACCGGTGAATTTAAATGTGCCTCCCAAAGCCAGTAACATGAGATCTGAAAAACAACTGGTGAAATCTTAGGAGAGATAATCTGCCAGTTATGTGGCATAAACTACATTAATTACATTCTTCCAGTTCCAACGTTTAAGGAGTAAAACTTACCTTAAGTAGATGACAACACACACTCCCACACTCAAACTGCCTTTACACCCCTCCCATCTTTCTATAGAAGAGCCTAAGGGTGCGGGGAGTGCTCAGGTCCCTCAGGCTCCTCTCTGAGGAGAGTCGCTAGACAAATACGGGTGCAGAATTGCCTTTTTTCAGACTTCACATTTAATTAACTCCCTTTCCAATTAAAAAGGGAAATCAGACTTTGAAGTGATTGCTTTGGACACTCATTAAATCGCCATATTTATCGAGGCCATTTGTTCCCCTGCATTACCCCATGTGCTTGTCTGTTGTTAAGCATGTAGATTTCTTGTGGAAGTGAAAGTCTTCAGTAACGTTTACAAATGTCAGATTTGTGCAGTTCTTCATGAGACTGGGATGTGGTAAAGGCGTTCCTGACCCCAGGAGCCAACCCGTGCTCCTACAGTATTCTCTCAACGGTGGCCTCTCGTGGAGTCTTCTTCAGGAGTTCCTTTTCAGCAATTCCAGCAATGTGGGCAGGTACATTGCCCTGGAGATACCTTTGAAAGCCCGTTCTGGTTCTACTCGCCTTCGCTGGTGGCAACCGTCTGAGAATGGGCACTTCTACAGCCCCTGGGTTATCGATCAGGTCAGTCCCTTCAGGAGTAACTATTTTAATTGTTGTCACTTGAGCTGAATGTCGCCTTAGAAGGCATTTAGTTCAACCTGCTTGCTCAGTAGATGAAACCCAGAACTGACAGTTGAGTGACTTGCCCAAGGGCACACAGCTAGATTAGATATGGCATTTAGCTTCCTTTCATTCTCTATTCCTTCAGTTGCCTAAGCTTATAAAAATAAACGACACAACAGAAGGACTAGGTCCTGCTCATAGAGGATTCTGCCATATGGATAGAGGGACTTTATCAAGTGTGATACAAGGTTATAATTCTCTGAAAAGGAAAATGTGCAAATTAGCATTGGTGCCACATGCAGTAGTTCCCAAATCCTCTTTCCTAGCCTTTGAGGAAAAAAAATGAACCAATCTCCCCCACATCCTTATAGACTGCTCCAAAGGATCTTTATACATAATAAAATGTGTATCAAATAGAACTCAAAGAACCTGTTAACAAACCGTAGTGTTCATGCAAAGAATTGGAACTGAAATGCCTTAGGGTACAATTGTCCTTAAATAGAAATTTTACATGGAAAATAATCACACATAAGCCAAATTTTGCTTCCCAGCTTGGATGCATGTCGTTTCCAAAGGCACAGTTTAGCCAACGTAGGCTGTGAATGGTTTTGTCGATCCTCTGATTTGTTTTCTGTAGCTTCTTGCCAGATGGGCAAGCAGACATAAACAAGAGCATTCTGAAAGGCCCTCACATTCTGCTGGCCGTCCAGTGCCAGTTCTGAGCAGGCTGACAGATCAAAACAAACAAACGAACGAAAAAGACAGAACTTTCCATTTCTTAAAACTAAATGGAAAATGTGTGGTTTTTTAAAAATACATTTCAGATTCTTATTGGAGGGAATATTTCTGGTAATACAGTCTTGGAAGATGATTTCACAACCCTTGATAGTAGGAAATGGCTGCTTCACCCAGGAGGCACCAAGATGCCTGTGTGTGGCTCTACTGGTGATGCCCTGGTCTTCATTGAAAAGGCCAGCACCCGTTACGTGGTCAGCACAGACATTGCCGTGAATGAGGATTCCTTCCTACAGATAGACTTCGCTGCCTCCTGCTCAGTCACAGACTCTTGTTATGGTGAGTATGCCGTCTCCAGATAGAGGGACAGGCATGTGTGCATGAGCTTCTGTGGCTGCCTCTGTCATAGGACTACTCTGCCTCTCTGAGTTCTGTAAGTAAAACACAAGTGCACTTTGAGTCAAACCACACTGTATTCTTGAATATACTGCATGTATTAATAAATTGAGTTTTAAAAGTTAATTTTTGAAAGCAACAGAATGTGAGCTTATTTTTTAAGCATACATATGTGAAGACTTCTTTTATAAAGTAAATAACCTAAATAATAATAATTTGTAAATCTGTAAGTTTTTTAGTATCAGACTTGCAGAATAAAGGATACACTTGCAGTATTTTTCCAATAAGGGCTCTCATCAATCACATAGAGAATTCCAGGAATCAGAAATATGATTTATTTATATATATATGACTTATTAATATATATATTCACAGATTTAAATTCTTGGGGCATTAGATTAAACCAGTTATTGTCTCCTCTCCATATCCCCCCAAATGATGACATTTTGTTGTTCCCATTTTGCCTATATTTTTTGCCATCGTGGATCACAGCACATTCCAGGCCACCCTCACTGTGACTAATTTGCACCCCCTAGAATGAGTATGTGCATGTGTACACTCACACATACCATGCATTCACACTCACAGACCCATCTTAGGAGAGAAAAGCTGGCATCATTGTACACTTGAACTCTTTATCTGAACTTACAGACCTGTCAGGATTCTGGGTCTCCTGGTCTTTCACATCCCCATATAACTCTTCTTCCAGCAGACACAAACTAGAATGTTCACAAGGGCCTCGTTCAGTTTTAGATTCTGGGTAGCAGGGAGGCAGAAATTTGAGGAATTTGGTTATTTTCAAGGTCCTGCAGAATTCACAATTTTTAATATTCTCATTAGTCTGAATGTAATAGACATACTTTAGGAGGAATGCCAGAGATACTCTTCCTGCCTCAGACACAGTCAGTCAAGATTAGATTAGTCAGTGGGGATGGAACTTGGAAAAGAGAAGACAGAAAAGTAGAAGGTGCACACCTTGTCTTCAGTAGGTACAGAGAGCCCAGTAAATCAAGTGTTCCATGGAATAGTGCTGATACAAAATGTAATGAGAACTCAAAGGAGCAAGAGATGACCAATGGTTGGCCAGTCTAAGAAGTTAGGGAACATTTCACGAAGGAGCTAAGTATTAAGTGGACCTTGATGGTTGAAGTAGATTTTAAAGGTAGACGGAGAAGAAAGGACCCCCAAACTAGGCTGGAAGCAGAAGCAAAGAAGCAGATGTGGGGTTCTTCTAAAACTGACAGCAGACCAGCCTCAACAGGTCTGGTCTGCATCTAGTGGAGAAGAGCACAGTGTGGTGATTTTGAAAACAGTCTAGACTCTTACTCCCTTCTTCACATAGAAAGTAGAGGAGAGCCCAAATAAGTAAGTTATCACATGGTCAATCTGCAGCAGCATCAACCAGGACCAAAATTTTGCCCTCGTAAGCCCAGTCACACGTACTTTCTATACAAGCTGGTGCAACCTCCTGAGAGAGGAAATGAATGATATTATGAAAGAGTAAAGTGGCTGAGTGGAGTTGGAAACAAATTAAGAAGAGCCTTAAAAGGCAGACATGGGGATTTGTGCTTGGTAAGGTCAAGAACAGGAGAGCACAAGTGCAGAGGGGTGACATGATGTGTTTGACGAAGATTAGCTCCAGAGCCAATGAAGGTGGGTAGAGAAGAATTCCAGTAAAGAAACCACAGTGGTCATCTCTGTAGGAAGCAATGTGGACTTGCACTATGTGGCATGAAGAGACATGGAATGGATAAAGTTGATAAGAGATAATGCAAAAAAAAAAAAGCAGCAGATACCAGGACTGAGTTGAACATAGAGGGTAAAGGGTAAAGGAGACAGAAGAGTAAAATTTCTAAAATAACTTCTAAATTGTGTTTTTTCTTAACAACCTCTGATACCAATGGCTAAAATCACTTCTAAATTTTGGACCCAGAAAACCAGTGTAAAAGTATTGCCAGTGATAAAATGTGGTAGTTAAGAGGAGATGTTTGTTAATGAGGGAAAATGGTGAGTTTTTCTTAATTCAAGTGAAAGGACTTCTAAGTGAAGATATCCTTTAGTGAAGATGACACACAGTATAGAAAGCTGGAACTGTGTCTATACTGCTCATCACAGCACACCCAGCATCCAGCACAGTGCCAGGCTCAGTAGACACAAACTCTATTTCGAGATGTAAAACCAGGAAATTTTGGGCACAGAGGTGATCACTGAATCAAGAGTGTACTTGTAGAATAGATGGCCAGAAACAGGGTCTAGAAGAATGCCCATAGCTGGGCAACTTAGCAAAGGAGTCAGAATAAAAGACAGGAGACTCAGAATAATGTCCCTCAAAAGAAAAGAACATTTCAAGAATCAGGGAGTAATCAATAATGTCCAATGCTATTAGGAGGCAAGCACCATGAAGACTGAGACCAGGCCATTGTATTTACCTGGAAACCTCAGGGCGGTGTGTGGTCTCACACTGGCTGCATGGGAGAATCACCTGGGAAGCTTTAAAGCTCCTGACGCCTTGGCCATGCCCCAAAAGACTTCAATCAGAATCTCTGGTAGGGAGACTCAGGAATCAGTCGTTTCTAAAGGTATCCAGGTGATTTCAGTGTGTAGCCAAGACTGAGAACCACAGCCTTCAGAAGGGAGGTGGGGACTGAGGCAGCTCATAAAGTGAATAGGGAGAGAGAAATATAAGACGGAGGTATGGGCTGAATGTTCCAGAAGAAAAAGAAATAAATATCTTTCCTTAGCCCCACAACCTGATGGCATGCATTGGCACATATTCCATGGCCTTCAACTTGCTCCTTAAACCCCTCAGATTTCCATATTTTATTTATATTCTATAACACAGCAGAACAAGATATATAAGCAAAAGTTTATAATTTCTAAGAAGTTTCACCCATACCAGGGGCAAAATTGACATTAGTTGTTCAGGATTCCTATAAAATGGTCAAAATTTGAGAAGTCTGCTCAATGTATTAACTGTTTGAACACTAATTATTAAAATATATAATATGTTCCTTATTTGTATGCTAACCATTAAATAAACTATATTAATTTATAAGTATTATACTATATTAAGTTATATACCATTTAAATGATGTTTGTGATGTATATTCTATCACTATAATATTACAAATATATCATAGCAATTATATGCAGCTACTCAAATACTATAACTGTATATGAAGCAATACTTTTGTCACGATGATTGTTCCAAAAGCTTCTCATTCTAAGATGTGATTCAGGAAAATTTATGTTTCATTTGATCATATACCCTTAAAAGTTATTTCAACATGGAAATTTAAAAATAATAACTAGTAATATACAGAGAGAAAAACTAGGAAGCATTTCAAAGTAGGAAATATAAATATAGGGAAAAAATCAAACTGACATTTGAATGAAAGTAAAACATACAGAAATATGATAAGCAAGTATGGTTCCTGGTTCTGCAGATATATGTTTGTATCCAAAATAATGTTTCCTGTTTCAGCGATTGAATTGGAATACTCAGTGGATCTTGGATTGTCATGGCACCCATTGGTAAGGGACTGTCTGCCTACCAATGTGGAATGCAGTCGCTATCATCTGCAGCGGATCCTGGTGTCAGACACTTTCAACAAGTGGACCAGAATTACTCTGCCTCTCCCTCCTTATACCAGGTATGGATGCTTCTACATGTTCGCCACATGCTTCTACGTATAGTGAGCCCAAATGTGATAAAATTTGGCATGTCAAGTTTAATGAGATATGTGAGGGTTTTGTTACTTGCTAAGGGTATTGCCATGTATGAATTATTAAGGCCGTCTTAATGAGTAAAACAGAAACCAGTTTTTATCATGACATTATTCCATGTTTTCCCAAAAGCCAGGCCTTAACTGACTTTTAACTCTAATATTTTTAAAGAATGAACTACAAAAGAAAACAGTGGCTGCATCACTTCGCTTCTCCAACTTAATTCAGAGATGCCCAGACAAGTCATTTAAAATAGGCCCACTGGATCCAGAATAGACTTAAACGGGGTCTGTTTTCTGCTAGTGAGGCTGCTGTAAATACAGGAGTGAGTGATGTCATATAAATGAAGGTAGCAAATAAATGTACATTAAAATTATGTCTGCTTTTAAAATTTTATTTTGGACATTATCTTAAGAATTATCTGAAGTATTCTTTTATGTGAAAAATATAAAAGAAGTGTTTCATTCCTGTCTCTATGGAAAGGGATCAGGGCTTAACAAAATTGCCTGGTACGGAAGGATCACTTGAGACCAGGAGTTCAAGGCCAGCCAGGGAAACACAGCAAGACTCCATTTCTACAAAAAATTTAAAAAATTAGCCAGGCATGGTGGTGTATACCTGTAGTCCCAGCCACTCAGGAGGCTGAGGCAGAAGGATAACTAAAGCCCAGGAGTTTGACAGTGCAGTAAGCTATGATCATGCCACTGCACTCCAGCTTGGGTGACAGAGCCAGACCCTGTCTCAAAAAAAAAAAAATTAAAATTAAATAAAAATAAAATTGCCTAGTAAATTCTGATAAAGAAGTTAAATCTAAATTATCTGTGCATTTCCACTCCTGTTTGAGTAAAGCAGAGAATTAACTTTGCCTAGTGGAATAGTGTTACATGACACTCTCTTTCACCATCTAAACTAGGTGCTAATTATAGGAAAGCTTTAACATCTTGATAGAAAATTGTATTTCCTCCAAGACAATGGTTTTCAGTTGCTGCATTAAGAAAGAAGCAAAGCGGCCGGGCGCGGTGGCTCAAGCCTGTAATCCCAGCACTTTGGGAGGCCGAGACGGGCGAATCACGAGGTCAGGAGATCGACACCATCCTGGCTAACACGGTGAAACCCCGTCTCTACTAAAAAAATACAAAAAACTAGCCGGACGAGGTGGCGGGCGCCTGTAGTCCCAGCTACTGGGGAGGCTGAGGCAGGAGAATGGCGTAAACCCGGGAGGCGGAGCTTGCAGTGAGCTGAGATCCGGCCCCTGCACTCCAGTCCCGGCGACAGAGTGAGACTCCGTCTCAAAAAAAAAAAAAAAAAAGAAAGAAGCAAAGCAACCAATCCAGTGTGGGGAACAGGAGTTATAGTTTGGGCTCACTATTGTTTTGTCATCCCACAAATGAAGAATGAATAAATTTTCCTAGCAAATGACCATAAAATTCAACCATTCATCTAGGGCATAACTTTTCTTAGAATTATCATAAATGTGATGGTTTCAGTTACTAACAGCCTAGGGCTGCTTTACAATTGCTGGCTCAGAGGTACGAGACTATATTAACTGTCAGCAGAGTTGCCAAGTTTAAATGAGATACGTGAGATTTTGTTGCTCATTAAAGGTGTTGCCATGCATGAATTATTAAAGTGATCTTAATAAGTAAAATAGAAAAAAACTCCATTAAGGCAACAGTCTTTTAAGTCTTTATGAATTCTGTGAATTATTACACAGCTACTCAGTCACATTTTGCAAATAAGCGACATTCTAAGATTTACTCCAGCTAGTCATTATGCCCTTGAGTCTTTTACTCAAGAAAAGTAATTATTTCTCATCTTTTAATCTATCTTTTAATTGTCTTTTGTACATACTCACAAGAATTTTGACCCTTTCAAATGTTATTTGAAAATTCTGATGAGCATCCATTTCCCCCTGTTCTGTACTGAAAATAAGCAGTTTGTTTATTATATTACCCTCAAGGCTCATGTACACTTGTCTTAAAGGTGACACTGCCTTGTAACAAGGCCCTTTGGGTAATTCAAAAAGAAATGTGCATGGAGGGAGCCCAGGCCAGACTCACTTCTCTGCCATATGCCAAAGATCATTAGAACAATATGCCAGTCTCAGAGTTACTTGTTTCAAACATGAGTAAACATATCTATACTACATCTACTTTTACATCCAGTTATTTGGTAAATATGGTGTTTCCTTGTTTTAAGTTAAAGTTACTGTCTCTGTTACTTGGAAATGTGTTGAACTGTCAATGTTTATGTGGTCCAGCAGGCCAGAATTGAGTATTTCAGTTTGTAGCTCTTCGCTGTAAAAAAACATGATGCTGGCAACTTAAAGGCATGTGCTCAGTAAGGGTTAGGAATGACTGTGACCATGTCACAACTGCAACCTTGTCTACTCAACACATGACCATAAGGCTAGGATCCCAGTATTGCTGGCACAGTAGTAATGAGTGCCAGCTGAGGTTGGCTGGTCACAAATTGACGTCAAACCATTCACCAAACTAAAATGGTCACTAGTCATCAGTAGCAATTATTCAGTCACTCTTTAAACAAATATTTTTTAACTGTTTAATTATGTGCTAGGCCTATGAGGGAGCTGAACTGATCCCTGACTTAAGGAGCTTTTAATTTGGTAGGAGAGGAGTATTGGCCATAAATCACCAATAATCACAGGAGTAAATATAAATTCAACTGTGATAAGTGATGGAAAACAGGTACATGATGCCTAAGTTTCTATACTGGAGGGTGATGTGACCTGTCAAGAAAGCCAAGGAATGCTTTCTTGAGAAAAGGATACTTGAGGTAAGATATGAAGGATGAATGTAAGTTAACTAGGTAAAGTGTAAGGGTAGGAGTGTTCCAAACAAGGACAGTAGCCAATTGTAGGAGGGGGCAGATGTATTTGAGATGTTGAATATATGGATCAGATAAAGAGAGGAGCAAGGTGAGATATGAGATGGTGTCAGACCATGAAGACCATTGTAGGTTGTATTAAAGATTTGGAGGTTCAT
Organism: Rhinopithecus bieti; assembly: GCF_001698545.2. NCBI lineage: Eukaryota > Metazoa > Chordata > Mammalia > Primates > Cercopithecidae > Rhinopithecus > Rhinopithecus bieti. Next base: position 1,071,987 of record NW_016803115.1, read on the forward strand.
TACAGGAACACTTAAACGCCTGTTTAAGTGTTTGGCAATAGGGGAGACAGGAACAGATTTGCATTCAGAAAAGCTTATTCTTTTTATTTCCAGCTTTTAAGTTCAAGGGTACATGTGCAGTGTGTGCAGATTTGTTACATAGGTAAACATGTGCCATGGTGGTTTGCTGCACAGGTCATCCACTCACTTAGGTACTAAGCCCACCATCCGTTAGCTATTCTTCCTGATGTTTTCCCTCCTCCCACCCCCGACTTTCCAACAAGTCCCAGTGTGTGTTGTCCCCCGCTCATGTGTCCATGTGTTCTCATTGTTCAGCTCCCACTTGTGGAAGTTAGAACATGTGGTATTTGGTTTTCTGTTCCTGCATTAGTTTGCTGAGGATAATGGCTTCCAGCTCCACTCACATCCCTGCAAAGGACATGATCTCATTCCTTTTTATGGCTGCATAGTATTCCATGGTGTATATGTACCACATTTTCTTTATCCAGTCTATCATTGATGGGCTATTAGGTTGATTCCATGTCTTTGTTGTTGTGAATACTGCTGCAATGAACATATGTGTGTGTCCATAATAGAATGATTTATGTTCCTTTGGGTATATATCCAGTAATGGGATTGCTAGGTCGAATGCTATTTCTGCCTCTAGGTCTTTGAGGAATCGCCACACTGTCTTCCACGTGATTGAACTAATTTACACTCCCATCAACAGGGTAAAAGCATTCCTTTTCCTCCACAACTTCGCCAGCATCTGTTGGGTTTTTTTTTTTAAACTCTCATAGTAGCCACAGAAAAGCCCATTCTAAACAGAAAACAAATAGGAGAGGATAAGAGTAGATGTAAAGAGGCTCTTGCAGAAATAAGAAATGCCGATGGTACAGGCAGTAGACATGAAGAGAAGTGGAGAAAGTCAAGAGACATGGGAGGCAATGAAACTGACCAAGCTGGGTCGTGAAACTGACGTGGGAGCTTGAGGGAAAGGGCAGTGCTGAAGATGACTCCCTGGTCTCTGAGTTGCAAAACTGAAGGGATGCTGCTGCTCCTCACTAGGAAGGGAACAGTGAAACTAAACACAAGATACTTCACACACTGCTCCAGACATTGCTATGTTAAAACCTAAATAATTGAAGTAGATGGATTCATAGTTTCTATTCCTTGCCATACACATTAGTTAAGTTAGATCTTCGTGAAAGAAGAAGATTTATAAATAAATGAACAAAAAGCATTGTAGTATAGTGGGGGGGGGGGGAGATCTGCCTTTTCACCCCTATGAGCTTTTAAGCAAGTTACTTTGTGTTCTAAACTTCAGTTTTTTCATCTGAAAATGGAGATCCTTTTACCATACGAAAATCTCATAAATGTGCATGGAAGTGTTGAGAACATTGTCGAGATTTATTAAAAATGAAAATTATTTCACTTTTATGAGTTAACCACATAATCACACCTGTTAACCATAACACAGGTTTATTATCAGACTTCAACCTCAGACTAAGAAGTTTTCCTAAGTCACAGCTGACTCTTGAATGAGAGTGAGCCCATGATAATGGATAGGGCACCATCTTAAATTCTTGCGCTGGAGGAAGTTACAACCTATTTAAGGAAAATTAGACATATACTCGAGAAACAACTGAAAAATAATACCTGCTGTATATAATTTAATGCTTCACTGAGGAATGGGCTAGAAATGCTGCAGGTATCAAGAAATGGGAGATGATATTGAATGCCAGAATTCGAGTGTTTCATGGAAGAGATGGGGCCTGGCCTTGAAGGATGGCTAGGAATTAGGTGGGTAAATGAAAAGACCACTCTAAATCAGGGGAACAATGTGGACAGTGCAAGGACACATAGGTATGGGCCTGGGGGAAGCACATGAGTTGCCGATTCAAGCAGAGGGCTCATATCTGGAAGCTATGACAAGATGCTGGTTCGTAGAGTTGGGTTAACTTACAGCAATCATTGGAGCAAGGCAAAGTTAAGATTTGTAGGCAAAATGAACTGTTGTGGGTTTGAGCTGAAAATATTCTTCCAAGAAAAAAACTGGGACAACAGACAGATTCACATAAGAGGAGGTGGCAACGGTGTTGTGACAATAACTTCTAAGTGAGGTAACAAGTCTGGGCTACAGCTGAAGGAATGAGGCAGATATGACAGAACATTTCAAAGAAAGAATTGATTAAAACCCAGCCACTAATTTCTCCTTCTCCATTACACACATCAAGAGATGACTCTAGAGTTTGAAGCCTAGTAAAATAGTGAGAAGATGTGGGGAGCAAGCTAAAGTTGATTCCACGAGGGACAGTATGGCAAATTTAGTCAAATGATGCTGGATTACATGTGATGGCTGGAGGTACAAATGAAAATGTCCATTTGACAGAGACATGAAGATCTGAGCCCAAGAGAAGATAATGAACTTCGGAGGCATAAACATAGAGTGACAGGCAATGCTGTAAAACTGCACCTGCCTCCATAAGAGAGTGTTTAAAAAGAGCGGGGGGGCGGGGGGCTCGTAAATTTGATAGCAGAAGGAGCAGAAATGGCCAGCAAGGGGGCTAAGAGGATTCAGGCAGAGAGAAGATTCAGAATAACATGGTATCCAGAAGCCAGGTGAGAGGAGATTAACAAGCAGGAAAATATGGCCTTCAATGACATAAACTGTAGAGAGTAGTGAATTAAAAAGTTTCACAAAAGCTTTACTGGATTTTTCAATTTGTGAGAATGAGTGACCTTCGAAAGAACAGTTTCAGTAAGATACTGGAAATAAATACAGCTTGTCTGGTGCCAGAGCCCATGGGCTTAACCACTATATTAGTACTATCTCTTCATTGCTTGCCTAAGAGAGATGGTCCGAGGAGAAACAGGAAGGCAGGAATGCCAGGAGTTCTTGAGAGAGACTGAAAAGGAAGAGAGGAAGATGCCAACATCAGTTTCATAGCCCCTAATCTGAATCTGCCTCCTCCTCCTTACTAACCCCAGACCTAAAAATAACAGGTGGCTCAAATAGCATGGGTTCTTGAATATCACCTTAGACCCAGGGTGAGTCAGTGGAAGGGCAGGTAACCCAAATCCACCAAGAAAGGGAGGGGAGTGGCCACTGAAAGGCTCAGGTGTGACTTGGCTATTTTAAGTCACAGTTTGAAGATGTTCTATTCCCTTCTACTAGCCCTAATGACCTAGCTGATAGCACCTTCTTTAAAGATTAACTACACTTTGGAAGTCCAGGTGGTTTTAGCCACAGCATGGAAGCTGCAGGAAGTTCTAAGGAAAGGTGCTGTGCACAAAAAAGGGCAACATTGTGAAAGGATTGGGGGAAAGAGATGGGGAGGGGAGGCTATAACACTTTCAGGTAAACAAATTTAGAGAGGTTTTTTTGGGTTTTTTTTGTTTTGTTTTGTTTTGTTTTTTGTTTTAAATGGAGTCTTGCTCTGTCACCAGGCTGGAGTGCAATGGCACGATCTCAGCTCACTGCAAGCTCCACCTCCCAGGTTCAAGTGATTCTCCTGCCTCAGCCTCCCGAGTAGCTGGGACTACAGGCACATGCTACGACGCCCAGCTAATTTTCATATTTTTAGTAGAGACAGGGTTTCACCATGTTGGCCAGGATGGTCTCGATCTCTTGACCTTGTGATCCACCCACCTTGGCGTTCCAAAGTGCTGGGATTACAGGCATGAGCCACTGCGCCAGGCCATATTCTTTACTTTAACAAAGCGTATTGGCTGGGTGCAGTGGCTCACGCCTATAATCCCAACACTTTGGGAGGTTGAGGCAGGTGGATCACCTGAGGTCATGAATTCGAGACCAGCCTGGCCAACATGGTGAAACCCCATCTCTACTAAAAATACAAAAATTAGCTGGGCGCGGTGGTGCATGCCTGCAGTCCCAGCTACTTGGGAGGCTGAGGCACAAGAATCGCTTGAACCTGGGAGGCAGAGATTGCAGTGAGCTGAGATCGTGCCATTGTACTCCAGCCTGCATGACAGAGCAAGATGAGACCCTGTCTCAAAAAAAAAAATAAAAAATAAAGTGTACAATTCAATGTTTTTTAGTCATTACTAAATAAAAAAAATAAAATAAAAAAACCACAGGGTTGTTGAAACCATCACCATAGTATAATTTTAGAATATTTTGTCCCTGCTAAAAGAAATCCTATACTTAATAGCAGTCACTCCCCATCCCTCACCCAGCCCTAGGCAACCACTAAGCTATGTTCTTATTTGCCTGTTCTGGACAGTTCATAGAAATGGAATTATACAATATGTGTTTGTTTTACAATTGGCTTCCTTCGCTTAGCATCAAAGTGTAGTGTGATATATTGTGGAATGTACCAGCTCCTCATTCCTCCTTACAGCCGATTAACATTCCATTTTATGAATATGCCACATTTTATCTATCTGTTCATCACTTGATAGGCTCTTTGGTTTCTTCCACCTTTTATGCTGCTGTGAACCTTTCTGTGCAAATTTTATGTGGATGTAAATGATACCTAGAGGTGGAATTGCTGGTAATTATGTTCAACATTTTGAGAAACTGACAACCTTTTATCCACAGCAGCTGTACTCTTTTACCTTCCCACCAGCAATGCAGAGGATTCTAATTTCCCATATCCTTACCAGCACTTGTTATTGTCTTTTTGACTGTTGCCATCTTCATGGGTGTGAGGTTGTATCTCATTGTGGTTCTCATTGACATTTCCCTAAAGGCTAATGATGGTGGGCTTCTTATCCTGTGCTTATTGGCCATTTATATATCTTCTTTGGAATATTCTTCAACTTTGTCAAAGAAGATAGGCTAATACAAAGAAATAGGCTAGTGGAGGAAATTTTATGCAAAACATAAAGGAAGGGTCTTGGCTTGCAAGGCAAATAGACACACATTTTGAAATGGGCTGACATCACAGAGTCAGTTGCTCAAACACACAGGGCCAGGGGCTTCAGCTCCGAAGCTGACACAGAAGTCAAAACACATATAGCTGCAACACATACAGCCTCCCATAGCTTAACAACTGTTGATATTTATGGGTAATGATAAGGGTAGGATGATTTTGTGGAGGTTGCAGTGGAGTTTTGAAAGATTTACTTAATGAGAATACAAAGTAATCATGAACCAAGAGATCCTGCCTTGTTTCAGTTTTGTTAGTGAATCAGTGTGAGACTTAGGTCACTGGGCGTCATCATTGTCTTTGGTAGAATGGCATTGTTAGGCTAGATTTTCTAGGCTTAAATATTTTATGTATCTCTTTCGAAGTAAAAGGTATTTCAGGGAAGGAAGAAGAGGTTTAAAACATTGTGTTCCTTTCAAAGGGCTTTTTCTCATGATGATGATGACAGTGAGGACTTCATAGAGTCATGCTGAAGAAAAGAGCAAACATGAAGACTCTGTAATGTGTAGTGAAATCTGTTAAAAGTTGCAGAGGTAGTGTAGAGAGAGATACCTGGGACACCAGTGAGAGGAACTATACTATTAACACTAATATTTTAACTACTTAGCAATGGATATCTATTAAACAAAACTGATGTAACACTTACTACATACTGTAGATGGGGAAGAAATGGTGTAACTCCACAAAAGAAGCAAGAGGAGAGAGTTCAAGGATATGGAAAAATGAAAGATCTTCTCTGGGGCCATTTTTCCCCCAACTCCAAGAAGTAGCAGCTGATGGTGGCCATCATTCTAAAGATAAATGATAACACCTGCCAAGGAACTCCACCAAGACACTCGTAGGTCTTGGTAAACAAGAACTAATTAATTTTCACAATACCCTTGTGAGGCAGAAGGTAGCATCTTCCCAGTTTTACTGACAGGGAAGCATCAGCACATAAACATAAGTGATGTGGCCCATTCACACAGTGGAGCTGTGACAGGGCTGGGAATAAGAAGTCCTGGCAATTCAACTTCCAAACTCTCATTTTTAACTTATATTCCAGTTCTTAGTGAAAATGTTTCCTCTTCTTACAAATTAATATCGGATAGTATGTGTATCCTTGTTTGATGGGTACATAATTACTAGGTGTAGTTATTCCTAAGAATATGAAATCATCACATCTGAGAAGGAGCCTTAAAAATCATCTCATTTAACTCCCTTATTATACATGTTTAGTTACTCACCGTGGACATAGAACCTACTAGTGCCAGAGTACAAATGAAAGCCCTCACTTATCTTTACTCCTAAGGGGCCAGCTCCCATGTTAGTACATTTCTTATGTAGTTTCTTACTGTTTCCTTTTCTTTGAAATGCCAGAGAGTTGCACAAATTGAAAATGTCAGCGTTGGAAGTCCCCATAAATGCTGTCAACTCCAACGTATCTGGCTCTTAAATCTTCCGTACAGTTTCTCTAAGTGGTTGCCCACATTGTGATTAAACACAGCCAACGCTCAGAAAGCAACCACCTGCTAGGAAACCCATGCCACCTCTCAGCTGTGGGAAAGCTGTCTGCCCCCTTTAACAGCCATCAAATCACCACCCCTCCCCAGCTGACACCAGGCCCTGCCCATCTACCCTACAGGGTATCTTTTGTAGGGTGTTTTGATCTTCCTGGGCATCTTTATTACTATGAACTGAATAGTCTTTCAGCAAATGTTTATGAAGCTCCATCTGTAGGTGCCACCAATAATAAAATGATAAATAAGGAAAACAATCTAACAGGAAATTACATATGAATAGGCACTTTTAAGACAAGGTGACGAGGGCTTTGGTGAAGTATGTGTAAGATATTAGAGGAACAAAGAAAGTTTATTACTTACCTACTATCTATAAGCACTGAGGATACAAAACAGTATTCCCCTAAGGGATACAGAGATATTCTCTGCCCTTCAGAAGCTTATAGTCTAAAATAAAAAAAAAATAAAAAAAAAATAAAAAATATATA
>NW_016803115.1:1079075-1085508 GCF_001698545.2 Rhinopithecus bieti
TATATATATATATATATAAATGTTGATGCCAAGTAATTATGTTCTGTGGAAATATGGTATTCCACTATGTTAAATATAAGTTGCTGCTGCAGATAAACAGACATAGCTATAAATAAATTTAGATAAATTTAGTCATTAAAAATAATTTATCAGCAAAACCACTGAGTTGCACAACTTGCGGGCGTCGGTGCATTTCCACATTGCTTACTGTGAGAATGGAAGCCCCTGGATACCAACTTCCTGGGCCTTTCGAACACCTACTAAGCTCTAGGTGCTGTACATGAAGTCTATGATGGTGAGCAAAAAGGAATCAACCCTTCCCTGTTCCTTGTAACTTACCGTTCAAGGAAGAGACAGACATGTATCAAATACGTATGCAAATAAATGTATAACTGTAATTGTGACAAATACTATAAGAGGAAAACAACAGTTTGCTATGAAAGAGAATAGCATGGAAGAAACATCATTTTAAAGGGGGTCAGGAAGAAAACTTCTCTGTGAGGACCTGACATTTCTGACACCCGAAGGACACACAGAAGTTAACCAGGCAGAAAGAGAGGAAAGGAGGGAGAGGCAGAGAGAGAGAGAGAGACAGAGACAGAGGAAAAGAGAACATGCAGGCAGAAAGGTGGGAATGAGTTTGGTGCGCTTTGGGACCTGAGGGGAGAAACAGTACTCCAGACACGAGTGATCATGATGAGGAAGGGAAGCAGAGGCCCAAGTTCAGGCAGATCTCAGGCAGGACCTTGTGGGCCAAGGAGAGGACTGGGGGTTTTGGTAAATGCAGTAGAAAGTGACAGGAGTTTTTTAGGCAGAGATCACTCTGCTGGGGGAACATGCAGAAGCTGGGGAGCAAGCAAAATTATGGAGAAACCGGTTTGTAGAGACGTTCAACAGACATGTATCGGACTGACCTCTTTATTTCAGAGTGAAGATTTTAGTCCTAGTCTGTTTCTTCTCCATTTTCTAAACTTCATAGAAATATTTTCATTTGGAAAATGCAAACACATTCCTGTTGTTTGGTCTTTTGTCCTGCCTTAAACAGATATTCCTCAGTCAAATGATTAATGGTCTCTTAATGACAGAACACATATGGATCAATAAACACAAATGGTTTCCTCTATAAGTCTTTTCATGTTCAATGCACTTGAGCCTGAGGCATTGCTTGGATTTGACTGCCATCTAGTGCCTCTGAAAACACGTGTTTTTGTATTTCTGAGCAAGACACTCCCCAGAACTGTGTGAATGAGCAAATATATTTCTGCCTCTGGAATGGGAGAACCTCTGTTTTAGCTTTACTTATATCGCTTTTATATCGATGCAAAGTAAGTCTGGTCTCATTTATTATGCTCTCTCTTTTCTCTGTACAATGTTCTCTGTCCAATTAGGAAGCAAGTGGGAAGCCGAAATCCAGCCCATGTGCTGTTCCCAAACCAAATGCAGAGGGGTTGCAGCTGCTCGGGGATAGTCATCTTTTCTGATTTTGCACTTACAAGTTAGCAGCAGCTCTGGTGTCACTCCACAGTACTTCCCACACGAAATCCAAGGCTCATGGCTCCCCTGAGGCTTCCAGTTTTAGGATTCGTTTTTGTTTCTGACTGTCGGTTCTTTACAAGGTTCAGAAAGATCACTGGGCCAAAATGTATGATCAGGCTATCAGTTTGGTTGGTTTGGTTTGACTATAAACAATGTTTTGTATAGAAGATTGTAATAATGGCCAGCCAGGCACAGTGGCTCATGCCTGTAATCCCAACACTTTGGGAGACTGAGGTGGGCGGACCACTTTAGGTCAGGAGTTCAAGACCAGCCTGGCCAACATGGTGAAACTCTGTCTCTACTAAAATACAAAAATTAACTGGGTATTGTGGTGCACGCCTATAATTCCAGCTACTCAGGAGGCTGAGGCAGGAGAATTGCTTGAACCCGGGAGGCGGAGGCTGCAGTGAGCTGAGATGGCACCACTGCGTTCCAGCCCAGGCAACAGAGCAAGACTCCATCTCAAAAAAAACAAAACAAAACAAAACAAAATTGTAATAATGAATGTTCTTTTCAGAAAAGGAGTAGGAATGTACATGCTTTTGTGTTACACTTCATGCACTTGTTCAAACATACTGGAACACATTTTCTTTTCCACAGCATCCTTCATTAAAATTCTCATCTTCTTCAAAGGTCCCAAGCCACTCGTTTTCGTTGGCATCAACCAGCTCCCTTTGACAAGCAGCAGACGTGGGCAATAGATAATGTCTATATCGGGGATGGCTGCATAGACATGTGCAGTGGCCATGGGAGATGCATCCAGGGACACTGCGTGTAAGTCGATTTTTTTTCTTCCTTCTGTTGAAAGCTCCTGATTCACATTCCATCTAGGAGATTTTTCTGTAACTGGTTTTTGAATCACTCCCATGCTTCCTTAAGTTATACATTTTTTTCTGAAATATGATCTTAAGCTAACAGTGAAGTTGATGGATACTGTATCTTCATTCTTGCTTAGGGATTAGGAACTGAACAATAGCTATCTTGTCAGGAGATGGATGAATTATAATTAACTATATTTTATTTCCTTCTGTGTTTCTGCAATACACTTGAGCCTTGAAAATAACATTAGAAAAGGTTCAGGAGTTCAGTAAGTTCTGGCCAAAACTAATACATCATAAGTATTTTTCTCACTTAGGTTTGAATATATGTAAGGATATGCATTTGTTGTTGTTTATTTATATTGCTGTGTTGTTTGCCTAAGAAAGTATGTAGATGTCTGGTCAATTTACCAGAGGTACTTGATGGACAGGCCTATTATATTACTGTTAGAGAACCTCAGCATATTTGGAATAATTTAAATGAAGGGGTGTGTGTGTGTGTGTGTGTATGTAAAGCGTAGAGACCCATGGTGTGTGGGCCTCTGCTTTATTTTTGAGATTATCCTGTTTAATGGGGAAGTATGAATGAAGATGCTTTCCCCATACACCTGGAAAGTCTATTTTTGGCTAATGATTTTAGCCCATACCCAGGACGACCCTTGAGACCCCTGAGCCTCCTAGTCCTATATTCATGTTCCCTTCCACCCTAAACAGGGAAGTCAGTCTTTTGGTAAGAAGTGACAGTTATTGTCCAAAGTATCTTCTGCTGTTAGAACCATAGCCCCTTGGATTCCTAAGTGGCTCAAAGCCTCTGTTAAAAAGACCAATTTCGTAAAGTATTAGGACCTACCAGTTTACTTTGGCAGCTCCCATTGTTTATCAGCCATTCAGAGCTCTGTGATATAAGAGATGGGCCTTTAGTAGTACTCTTCGAAGTTGCTTCTTTCTCTCCACCTGTAATGCTGAATCACTACCTTAGGAAATGTTAGAGTTAGTTAATTCATAGATTATTTGTAACCTAAAGCACAGTTAAGGAGAGCAGGTGAATTCTGGCAAGCTCTCCGAAAATCAGTAACTTTTCATCATCTTGGACTAGGAAAAGAGTAGTCTTCACTAATTTGAGAACAAGCTTGCAGGGGCTTTGTCTGATGTTGACTTTTCCTCTCTCCTGCTCTGCACCCAGCTGTGATGAACAGTGGGGTGGCCTGTACTGTGATGACCCCGAGACCTCTCTTCCAACCCAACTCAAAGACAATTTCAATCGAGCTCCATCCAATCAGAACTGGCTGACTGTGAATGGAGGGAAATTGAGTACAGTGTGTGGAGCTGTGGCGTCGGGAATGGCTCTCCATTTCAGTGGGGTGAGTGTTTGGCTGCTGGTTATTCATTTCTGCTCCTCTTAAGTTCCTTTCAAATAGCTGACTCTCTTCTGAAGTTTAATGGGTAAACCAAGATGCAGAGTTAGTTATCTTAAATGTACAACCCTGATCTGAACTTGCAACTTTATACAAATCTTTATACTGTAAAGATAACTTTATACTATACTTTATACTAAATAATCAGAAAATAAATATAGTATAACTTTATGCTATGCTTTATACTAAAGAATCAGAAAATACTAATCATTCCCAGGATTTTTCTACCACAAATCAGTTGAGATAATTTAATTATTCAGGGTAGTGTCAGCACAGGGCATATTTAAGTACACATTATAAAAGAATGTGAGTGAATGTTCGTCTTGGAAAAGAGCACTTGGGCAATCTTCCATGTGCATGGAGCCCTTTTAATTGACAACTCTTGAGCTTGCAACAGATTTTGCATTTAAGGAGCCAAAAATCTGGAAAATGAGCTGCAATGGTTCCTGAATTTATTAACAACAATGAATCATTTTTATAGATTATCCAGGAAAGAATAATTATTAGACATTACTAGACATTTGTAGGCGTAGCATATTATCTTGTGAGTGACAGCAGCAAGGTTCGAAACTTTGAGAAATTTTATAGTCACTCTACTTTTCTGCCAAAGGCATTTCTGTTTAAAATACAATTTCTTTCATACCATGATTAGATAGACAAATTAGTGTTTTAAAATAACAAATATACTGCCAGCTCTTTATTTCCTTAGCATGCCCTACCTTAGAGTTTACATTTGTGCCAATGAAGTGTATTATTTATATTCAACATTTTAGCTCGAGTAACAAGACGACATATAGCATATAGGCTTTTTATAATCATCAACACTGACAAAGAACGCAGTGTTCAGGATACTTTTTCTCACTTAGAACTAAAAGTAGTTTTTCACATATGTTCAACTAAAAAAAATCCACATATCAACATTAAGAAATTAATACAGATGCCATTAAATTATGTTAAATTTAAAACATTACAATAATTAGAGATTATCTCTATAATTATAAAATTTCCAGATGTGGCTATTTTTAAATTTCATATTAAAATAGTCATCTACTTACAGGCACAGTGGCTCACGCCTGTAATCCCAACACTTTGGGAGGCCGAGGTGGGCAGATCACCTGAGGTCAGGAGTTCAAGACCAGCCTGGCCAACACTGTGAAACCCCATCTCCATTAAAAATACAAAAATCAGCCGGGTATGGTAGCACATATCTGTGGTCCCAGCTACTTGGGAGGCTGAGGCAAGAGAATCACTTGAACCCAGGAGATGGAGGTTGCAGTGAACCAAGATTGCACCACTATACTCCAGCCAGACTCCGTCTCAAAAAATTAAATAACAATAATAATAAAATAGTCATCTCAGCATGCTATTTTCTTAGTGGTTGATTCATTTTTAAAAATCTAATAAATGTCTGAAAATAACTAGAGATAGTTTAATAAAAATAAAGGACAGTTATCTTAGTTCCAGCTCTCATCTTGCTTATGAAAAATAAAAAACAGCCAAGACAACTTGGAAATGTGTCCTGGGCTGCAGTACTCAACCTTGGCGCAAATAAACTTTCATATTAAAAAAGGAAAAATAAAAAGAGAAAATCATCTTGGAATACGTTGTTCTCTGTAAATAAGTCTTGAATGCTGAAATTTCAAAGTTCAGCAAACATGTGCTGGGTACCTACTGTGTACTAGGCAAAATACTAAGAGCCAGCATAGTAAGAAACAGGGTAAGAAAATCAGTGCTACAATACTATGTGGTTTGTATTACAAAGTAAATATTAAAAGAAAGGAAATACCAGCACTTTGGGAGGCCGAGGCAGGCAGATCATTTGAGCCCAGGAGTTCAAGACCAGCCTGGACAACATGACGAAACCCTGTCTCTACAAAAAATTAGCTAGACATGGAGGCATGCACCTGTAGTCCCAGCCACCTGGGAGGCTGAGGTGGGAGGATCGCTAGAACCCAGAAGGTCAAGGCTGCAGTGAGCTGTGATGGTGCCACTGCACTCCAGCCTAGGTGACAAAGCAAGACCCTGTCTCAAAAAAAAAAAAAAAAAAAAAAAATCCATAGAAAATCTGTAACCTGCAACTGAGATTCCTTATCACTGTTTTTTTGTTTTGTTTTGTTTTTTTCATTTTACTTCTTTTTCTTAGGGTTGTAGTCGATTATTAGTCACTGTGGATCTAAACCTCACTAATGCTGAGTTCATCCAATTTTACTTCATGTATGGGTGCCTGATTACACCAAACAACCGTAACCAAGGTGTTCTCTTGGAATATTCTGTCAATGGAGGCATTACCTGGAACCTGCTCATGGAGATTTTCTATGACCAGTACAGTAAGCCCGGGTTTGTATTTGATTTAATATCTAATAACGAGTACGTTGAGCAAAGATTGCTACCAGCAATCAATCACAGGAGACTGAGGGGGACCTCAGACTTATGCCTCAGTAGAGGATGCCTCTGAGACTGAAATGAAGAAGGGTTTCTGAGCTGGATAAATAGCTGGTTTGGGTTTTTAAGAACAACTAGTTTTCACATCCCAGAATAAAATGAAATATTCTACCACAATGTCAATGGTGAATAAACCCAGTGGAAAAACCCACAGAAATTAACTAGTATATTATAATTAATTTCAGCAATGCTTTGGGAAAATGGAAACAGAAAATAAATATT
>NW_016803115.1:1085984-1095423 GCF_001698545.2 Rhinopithecus bieti
TTTATTTATTTTTCACTCCGTTTTAGAGAATTTTGGACTGGAAAGCAAAGAAACCCAATAAAATGTAAATATCCTTAAGAAGCCTAGAGATTATTTTTAAACTCCTTACTTAAAAACCTTGACTAAACACAACGTATGGGTCATTTAAAAAAATTATTGAAGGGCCAAATGCAATGAATATGACCAATTAGAAATGTCAAAGACTTGTTAAGAAGGAAAATAGCATATTCAGTAAAGTAGGAGGAGGACGAGGGTAAGAAAAGAGAAGAGAGAAAGAATGAGAAAGAGACAGAGAAAGGCAGGGTCCAAGGGGAGGCCGAAGAGAAGAGGAAATAAATAGAACCCAGACAGGAAACACATGCTGGGCATGGTGTCTCACACCTGTAATCCCAGAACTTTGGGAAGCCAAGGCAGGAGGATCACTTGAAGCCAGGAGTTCAAGACCAGCCTGGGCAGCAAAGCAAGACACCTTTCCCAAAAAGAAAAAAAAAAAAATTTCCTGGGTGTGGTGGCATGTGCCTATAGTCCCAGCCACTCAGGAGGCTGAGGCAGGAGGATTGCTTGAGCCTAGGAGTTTGAGGCTGCAGTAAGCTATGATTGTGGCACTACACTCTAGCCTGGGTGACAGAGTAAGACCCCCATCTTTAAAAAAAAAAAAAGAAAGAAAGAAACATAATCCTTTAATGCATGGCAGGCCAGATATGGGCTAAAATTTGAGTAAAATAAAAAGAATCTTATAAATGATCATTTAAATTCAATATATCAGTTAAGAATAGGTTCAGCTATCAATGGCAGGAAACACAAAATAACAAGTTTTTCTCTCTCTCCTATGTAAATTACATCCCAAAAAAAAAACTACTCCAGGACTGCTATAGTGGCTCCACAAGCAGCAGTGACCCAGGTTCCTCCTGTCTTATTGTTCTGCCCCACTCAGCATGTGACTTTCATCTCATCGTCCAAAAGGGCCACTAGCTCCCCAACTTTACAGTCTATAGGAAGGAGGTTGAGGCGAGAAGGGTGTGCTCTCTCTTCAAGGACATTTCCTAACAGCTGCACATACTTCCTTTTATATTCCATTAGCTATAGAGTTTAGCCACATAGCCACCCTCAGATGCAAGGAAGGCTGGACATGCTGTCTTTATTCTGGGCAACCAGTCACCTGGATAAAAAGACAGGCTCCTATTAGGAAGGAAGAAAGGGAGAATGGCCATTGAGGAAATACCAGTAGTTTTTGCCACAAGCAAAAACTTTTAAATCTTCCACTTGCATTAAAGTTGGACGCCAATAAAGGAATCCAACTAGAAGCTAAGTGGTACAGAGTACCCTGTGCTCAACTATTAGTAGGAGATAACAGACAAGCCAAGTAAACTGCTTTCTTCATCTTGATGGAGGAATTTATAAAAACCTCAAGTATGAGTTCCTGAACACTTAAGCAGCATAACATACAAGGAGAAGAGAGTTATGTTTCTGTAGGGTAAAAACATAACTGTCTAATCTACTTTAGTTCTCTGAAGGGGAAACAAATTGAGGTAGGAACAGTGGTCATAATTTATTTAGACTTTCAAGTAGCCTTAGGTAAATTTCCATTCCAGAGACTTTTAAAATGTGGTCAAAGATTTATCAGAGAAAATAAAAACTAATTTAGAAATAGGAAAGAAAAACTAGAGGTAAAAGATAATTGCTCTGGGTGAAGAAGTGGGATTGTGTATCCCCTCCAGAAACTGACAGATTTTGGATAGTATGTAATTAAACATGCCAAACCAATAGAGGTAAATTTTAGGAACATCTCACAAGATAAGCATACCAAAAAAGAAAAAAAAAGGTGCAGGGGAGGACAAATGAGCTTCAAAATTGACAAAAATGAGGAAATAGACTTTGGAAAAGACTCTGCCTAAAGGGTGATGTCTCCCAGATGCCAGTACCCGCACAGGTGAGGGTCTAAGTTTCATACTTTCTAGTCTACACTGTTCTTCCTTAAGACTAAGATCTATTGAGCTATCATGGCCCAAAGGGTGCATAGAATGATGGCATAATAGAAAAAAGTATTTAAAATTCAAGTTGTAGAAATCCAACTAAAAGCATCCTACCTGTGAATGAATCTTGGTTGGCCTCCATCTGGAGTACTACCTACTGTTCTGGCCACTGTACCTCAAGGAAGACAGAAAAAAAAAGGAAGGAAAAATAAAATCAACAAAGATATACTGTATAAACAAAACTAATATAATGAAACCTCCTTAATGTGAAAGGCAAGAATTAAAACAACTGTCACTGCAGCCCTCAGTTTAAAGGGCTTCGTGGGATGAACTTGGACTGGTTGCCTTGCCTTGGAACTTTGCAAACACTAAGAGGTATCCCTTGAGGTTAAAGGGAGGTAGATTAGCAAAGATTAAAAAAAAAATGATACTGGCTGGGCATGGTGGCTCATGCCTGTAATCCCAGCACTTTGGGAGGCCGAGTTGGGTCAATCACCTGAGGTCAGGAGTTCGAAACCAGCCTGGCCAACATGGTGAAACACCGTCTCTACTAAAAATACAAAAATTAGCCAGGCGTGGTGGCATGTGCGCCTGTAACCCCAGCTACTCGGGAGGCTGAGGCAGGAGAATTGCTTGAACCCAGGAGGCAGAGGTTGCAGTGAGCCGAGATTGCACCATTGCACTCCAGCCTGGGCAACAGAGTGAGATCTCTGTCTCAGGGGGGAAAAAAAAAAAGATACTTTGTGAGAAGGATGGCAAATCTAAGGACGTTATCTTCCCTCACAGATTTTATGAGTTATGAATATAAATCAAGAGGTTGATATTCAAGAGGTTTCCTGTGTAATTGTGATTAAGGGGCATTTTAGACCTCATTTCTAGCTAATTCAGTTTCCTGTTGGAGCATGGAGCCACATTTTTCCATGTCTGTCCCTGATGAGACAGGGATAGATAGCATGCTGGGCCTGCTAGCCCATGGTTCTCACATGACTCTTTCTATGAATATATAGAATTTTAAATATTTTCAACAAAGCATATAAACAAAGTCAGTGTCTGCACCATAGACAACTGATAATGGACCTAGTACCCTCAGGCTGACAGCCCAAATGTTCTCCCACAATCCAGTGTCCATACCCCAAGTCACTTGCCAGCACTCATGGAAACAGTAAAAACAAGGTGCCAGGGAAGGAAGCAGAAGAAGCCAAACACTAGGTAACAGAAAAAAGTCAGCATTTTGGCTTATGTCTACCAAAGTGCGTATACTCTAGGCCTACAGATACCAACCAGGTATGCAAAAAACTCTGCAGTCCATCTAAAGCCTGCCCACAGACAGAACCAATTGGTAGTTCCAGGATACTTGAATCTGTTCACATTCTATTTCCCTCAATTTAGTGACTACTGAGACTTCATAAAATTAAGCCAGTTAATTGCGGTTTTTGAAAATTATTTTAGCTAATGTCCCTCCCTCACCCACCATGTGACATATAGTATCTTATGGCTGGTTGTAAATCTTTTACTCACAGGAGATATTTGACAAGGGTTCTTTCCCACACCCTTCCCCATCATTTTCCTATAGATTTGTGAATATCCTTCTCCCTCCTGATGCTAAAGAGATTGCCACTCGCTTCCGCTGGTGGCAGCCAAGACATGACGGCCTGGATCAGAACGACTGGGCCATTGACAATGTCCTCATCTCAGGCTCTGCTGACCAAAGGACCGTTATGCTGGACACCTTCAGCAGCGCCCCAGTGCCCCAGCACGAGCGCTCCCCTGCAGATGCCGGCCCTGTTGGGAGGATTGCCTTTGACATGTTTATGGAAGACAAAACTTCAGGTAAATTATGCACAGTGCTAAATAAAAAGCCCAGTGGAAATGCAGTGGTTTGGATTTGGGTCTTTTCAAAAGAGCAAAGTGTAGAACCTTTTCAGATGTTCCAGTGTGCAGAAACACTGAAAAGGGTGTCATCCTTTTGTTCCTCTCAGCTTTCCTGGTTGGCATTTTAACTAAATCTTTTCTTTCATTCAAGCCAGCTAGTGTGTTTTTATATATAGCAATCTATAATTTTATTAACAGGATGATTTTCTTTTCTTAGAAAATTTTCAGTGTTTCCTGTTTTCTATTTTGGGTAGAAAGCCAAAGATTTCTACCCAAATCTTCTACCCAACAAATGACATTTCCCAGTCATTTGTTTTAATATCTGAAGACAAGTATTTTGTTTTGCTACAGGACAGATACATTTGTAATGGCATTTCATGTCTTAGGTCATGTCCCAGGTCTTGCTTGTTACCCTTCATTCCCCATAGGGGTTTTCAATGATACTGGTGAAGCAGGAAGGACCTCTTTCTACTCCTCTCTTTTTTTTTTAAAGACACTTTCATTATTTTGCCTAGGCTGGAGTGCAATGGCACAATCCCGGCTCACTGCAACCTCTGCCTCCCAGGTGCAAGCAATTCTCCTGCCTCAGCCTCCAGACTAGCTGGGATTACAGGCATGCGCCACCATGCCCAGCTAATTTTGTAATTTTTGTAGAGATAGTGTTTCACCACGTTGGCGAGGCTGGTCTCGAACTCCCAGCCTCAGGTGATCTGGCCATCTCGGCCTCCCAAAGTGCTGAGATTACAGGTGTGAGCCACCACGCCTGGCCTATCCTCTCATTTTTAATGTTTTCATTTCATGACACTATTCTGGTCATCTTTATAAAAAGTGGTGTCTTGTATTAAGTATGTATCTTTGCCATGCCATGTATTTGGTTATACTACATGAAACATGGTATCTTCAGATAAAGCAGTGATATTCATTATGTATCTCATACTAACATGTATCTAAACAGTAAAGATAGATATACTATTATGACAGTATTGATTCAGACGGTGGAACTCTGTCACACCCAGCTCAGCCCCTAGCATCTTGCATGGAAAGGACAGTCATTTTAACAATAATAAGACTGATAAGAATCTTCCAGAGGAACAGCATGTCCTGGAAAAAAATCAAAACTTGAGGAATTTAAAAATTTTTAATTTTAGTTAATATTTTATTGTAAAAGTATACATGTTCAAAATGTGAAACTGAGAAAATACATAAAATCATAAGGATGAAAATAAAAATCACTCAGGGGATAACCATTGTCAATATTTTGGCATATATTCTTAGAGAACTTTTTTGAGTGCATTTACATAAACATATTTTTAACAAAATTATAGTCTTAAATTATATATGTCATAGCTTTTTTTTGTTTATAATTAAATCCTTCTCATTTTCTCATATCCTTAGATATCTTTGAATATAAAATTTTAGTAGCTATATACTCAATAATACTGAATATTTAGGTTAATTTCACTAATTCATTAGTACATCATGTGGCATAACATAACAGCAAATATTTACTTTGAAACACTCTTGTTTTTAAAAAAAAAAAGAAAAAAAAACTTGTAAACAGAAAAAGCTTAAAATGTCCTTCACCACTACTAAGTGTCATATTCTCTTAAGAAGGTATTGAAATTTGCTTACATAGATCTAGTTCAGAACATTGCTTCATTACTCATTTATTTTTTCCTGTATAATGGTTTACATAAATGAGTTTACAATCAGAATAGTTCAAACACTGCTTCCATATGAATAAAAGTAAGCACAGATTATTCAAGTACCTAAAATGCTGATTTGATTTTATGTTTAATTAGCGATATACAATTGAAGAAACAAATTTTCTAGCTCCTGTCTGTCTTGCAAAAATGAAGTTCCTAGAAACTAACGTGTACATACAGAAGTAGTTACTAATACTGCAGGAGACACAGGTGAGTTAGTTGAGCAATGCAAGCCCTCTTTCATCAAGATTGCAGAGTTCTAGCATAAAATGAAGTATGTACCCCAGAATAAACTAGCTCAGAATATTCTTATTGGAATTCAAATTTCTGTGCACTTTGACTCTTGAGTCCTGTATCTGTGATGTAGGACTAAATGTGGCTCCAAATCCCTCACAGTAGAAAAATAGATAATGGCATTGCAATCACTATTTGAATCCCAGAGATAAGCTGCTTGTTGTGCAGGCATATATGCTCAGACAAAATCAAAAAGACACAATATGGGTGAAGGCTGAATTATAGTTATTTGGTCTTTTCTCTGGATCCTCTGAGGCATCAACTATGCTGCTTCCACAGTGGCTCCAAGCCTCCAGGCTGCACCTGTTCAGCTTCCCTGGAAATACTGGGACTAGCCAGAAAACTTTTAGAAAAGAATTGGACCTATAAAATCAAAGCATGTTGTGAATGAGATGCAACATATATTATGGATATGTTTAATTTCTAACTTTTCTGGGATAAAATTAATGTAAAATCACCTCTTCCAGAAGAGAAAAGGAACTGTGAGGGTTGTGGAGGAAGGGGTTGAGAGAGAGAGAGGATCAACACATAAGATGTACTCTGCATTAATCAATTCATAGTCTTACTACTTAGGTTTTCTTTAGACTCTTCCAAATCTATTCCTTCAGTAGTATTTTGCTGAGTACATTTCCTCAAAGTGTTAACTGTTAATCAGGTTTAGGAGTCAAGACTTATTAAAAGAAATATTTATCCAGAATACTTGAATATCCATACCTAAATAATCAAATATTAAGAACATTACGAAGGTAAATTTATAACAGTATTATCTTGGAATCCTAATTTCTTAAACAATCTCTTTAATAATATTTTATTTTACTTTTGACCAAATTATATACAGCTTCACATTTTAGGACTTAAAATTAGCCTTTATAACAAGTTTGTTATAAACTCATTTGTTATAAACTCATTTCTTAAACTCAAAAATCATTTGTTTATCTAATTAAATACGGTGGTTGCCAGGATCTGGGGAAAGGGGAAATGAGGAATACTTTTTCAATAGCTATAAAGTTTCTGTCATGCAAAAGAAATAAGTTCTAGAGATCTGTTGTACGACATAGTGTCTATGGTTGACAGGATGATATTGTGCACTGAAAATATGTTAAGAGGGTATGTCTCTTGTCAGGTGTTCTAAACAGCAACCCCCCAACAACAAAAACACACACACACAAAAGAATACAAGGAAATTTTTGGAAGTGATGGATCAATTTTGTACCCTGCTTATGGTGACAGTATCATAGGGTGTGCATATTTCCAAAGTCATCAAGATGTATATTTCATTTTTTAAAACAAATTTTTTAGAGACAGGGTCTCACTCTGCTGCCCAGGCTGGAGTGCAGTGACACAATCACAAATTACTGCAGCCTTAAACTCCTGGACTCAAGCAGCCTCCTGAGTAGCTGAGACTATGGGCGTGAACTGCCACACCAGCTAATTTTTTTTTTTAGCAGTCAGGATCTTGCTATGTTGCCCAGGCTGGCCTTAAGCGATCCTCCCACTTCAGCATTTCAAAGTGCTGGCATTACGGGCATGAGCCACCATACCCAGCCAAGATGTATATTTTAAATGTGTGTAATTTTTGTATATCAATTATATCTTGATAAAGCTATAAAAAAATTTATTACAAGCTTTTTAGTTACCCAGATAATACTTTCAGAATTTGAGTAGAAGTAGTGAACTCTCTTCCCTATCCTGTTATTAAAATTATCTCTCCTTTATATGCTACCTAAAAAGCTAAATATCTGTCAAAAAATTAGTTATTTCCTTTTGATTTTCATTTACAATGCATACAATATACTTTTTTTCATGTGCAGAGTAGTATCTATGGTGTTGTGTGTACTAATATCAGACAAAGGGCCATATATCTCAATCCTCCTAGTATTTACATTCCTGAAACAATGTGTTTACGTTAATGTTTTGTCTATAGAGTATATACAACATGAGCAGTTTCTACTTAAAATAATTCTATGTATTGCTTAAAGTGAACATTTGCTCAAAGTATTTTTGTCACAGATTTGTCATAAAATTTTGTTTTCTGTTTTAAGTGAATGAGCACTGGCTATTCCATGATGATTGCACAGTAGAGAGATTCTGTGAGTCCCCTGATGGTGTGATGCTCTGTGGCAGTCATGACGGACGGGAGGTATATGCAGTGACCCACGACCTGACTCCCACTGAAGGCTGGATTATGCAATTCAAGGTGAAATGTTACGATCTTGGCTATATAAACAACCATACATTAGCAATATAACAAATCAAAAATATCAGAGAAAAGATCTCACATTTCATTGACTCAGTATATACTTTGAAAAGTAACATTTACTATTAAAGTAATATACAACTCAACTATATATTGCTTAATGATTAAAAGTATTTTATTTCTGAACTATTTCAAGTTGAAACTTTTTAAAATCTTTTTTATTATACTCTCAGGTTTGTTACGTAGGTATACATGTGGCATGGTGGTTTGCTGCACATCAAACCATCATCTACATTAGGTATTTCTCCTAATGCTATCCCTCCCCCACTCCGACAGGCACCGGTGTGTGATGTTCCCCTCCCTGTATCCGAGTACTTTCGTTGTTCAACTCCCACCTATGAGAACATGCGGTGTTTGGTTTTCTGTTCTAGTATTAGTTTGCTGAGAATGATGGTTTCCAGCTTCATCCATGTCCCTACAAAGACATGAACTCATCTTTTTTATGGTTGCATAGTATTCCATGGTGTATATGTGCCACATTTTCTTTATCCAGTCTGTCATTGATGGGCATTTGAGTTGGTTCCAAGTCTTTGCTATTGTGAAGAGTGCTGCAATAAACATACATGTGCATGTGTCTTTATAGTAGAATGATTTGTAATCCTTTGGGTATATACTCAGTAATGGGATGGCTGGGTCAAATGGTATTTCCGGTTCTAGATCCTTGAGGAATCACCACACTGTCTTCCACAATGATTGCACTAATTTACACTCCCACCAACAGTGTAAAAGCGTTCCCATTTCTCCACAGCCTCTCTAGCATCTGTTGTTTCCTGACTTTTTTTTTTTTTATTGAAACTATAGTGATGTTTTATTTCTAACAAATATTTTGAATAACAATGAGACTACTTTTAAAGGAAAACACATACGTGCTGGAATACATGGACAGAATATATTTTCTTTCAATCCACATAAAATTTTACATAGTCAATTTAATTTTTTAAAAAGAGAAAACGATCAAGATAACTAAAGCACTTACTTACTTTACATTAATAGATTGTTTAATGATTTTCTATACTTGCAAAGGATCTAAATAGTTATTTATAAAACTTAATGGATTAGAAATATGTGTTAGATGAGATCATTACATATTCTTTGTGCCATAAAAATTTAAAAACTGTGTTTTAACTTGGAGGTTCAGATTTTAATCAGCTTTTTTTTTACTTTTTAAATGTTTTAATTGATATATAATGGATAAACATTTTGGGGGCACATGTGATAATTTCACACATTCCTATACTCATATCAGAGTACTGGGATATTTATTACTTTAAATACTTTTCTTTACACTAAAAATATCAAATTATTCTCTCCTAGCTCTTTTGAAATGTACAATTAAT
>NW_016803115.1:1097030-1151015 GCF_001698545.2 Rhinopithecus bieti
TCTAAATATACAATCATGTCATCTGCAAACAGGGACAATTTGACTTCTTCTTTTCCTAACTGGATACCCTTGATTTCTTTCTCTTGCCTGATTGCCCTAGCCAGAACTTCCAACACTATGTTGAATAGGAGTGGTGAGAGAGGGCATCCCTGTCTTGTGCCAGTTTTCAAAGGGAATTTTTCCAGTTTTTGCCCATTCAGTATGATATTAGCTGTGGGTTTGTCATAAATAGCTCTCCTGACTTTTTAATGATCGTCATTCTAAGTGGCATGAGATGTTATCTCAATGTGGTTTTGATTTGCATTTCTCCGAAGACCAGTGATGATGAGCATTTTTTCATATGTTTGTTGGCCACATAAATGTCTTCTTTTGTGAATTGTCTGTTCATATCCTTCGACCACTTTTTGATGGGGTTGTTTTTTTCTTGTAAATTTCTTTAAGGTCTTTGTAGATTCTGGATATTAGCCCTTTGTCAAATGGATAGATTGCAAATTTTTCTCCCATTCTGTAGGTTGCCTGTTCACTCTGATAATAGTTTATTTTGCTGTGCAGAATCTCTTTAGTTTAACTGGATCCCGTTTGTAAATTTTGGCTTTTGTTGCCATTGCTTTTGGTGTTTAGTCTTGAAGTCTTTGCCCATACTTATGTCCTGAATGCCATTGCCTAGGTTTTCTTCTAGGGTTTTTATGGTTTTAGGTCTTAACATTTAAGTCTTAACATTAAGTCTTGAGTTAGTTTTTGTATAAGGTGTAAGGAAGGGATCCAGATTCAGCTTTTTGCTTATGGCTAGCCAGTTTTCCCAACACCACTTATTAAATAGGGAATCCTTTCCCCATTGCATTTGTCAGGTTTGTCAAAGATCAGTTGGTTGTAGATGTGTGGTGTTATTTCTGAGGCCTCCATTCTGTTCCATTGGTCTGTATATCTGTTTTGGTACCAGTACCATGTTGTTTTTGTTACTGTTGCCTTATAGTATAGTTTGAAGTCAGGCAGCATGATGCCTCCAGCTTTGTTCTTTTTGCTTAGGATTGTCTTGGCTATGTGGGCTCTTTTTTGGTTCCATATGAAATTTAAAGTAGTTTTTCCAATTCTGTGAAGAAAGTCAATGGTAGCTTGATGGGGATAGCACTGAATCTATAAATTACTTTGGGTAGTATGGCCATTTTCACAATACTGGTTCTTCCTAACTATGAGCATGGAATGTTTTTCCCTTCATTTGTGTCATCTGTGATTTCTCTCAGCANGTTATTGGTCTATTCAGGGATTCGACTTCTTCCTGGTTTTGTCTTGGAAGGGTGTATGTGTCCAGGAATTTATCCATTTCTTCTAGATTTTCTAGTTTATTTGCATAGAGGTGTTGATAGTATTCTCTGATGGTAGTTTGTATTTCTGTGGGATCAGTGGTGATATCCCCTTATCATTTTTTATTGCATCTATTTGAGCCTTCTCTTTTTTCTTCTTTATTAGTCTCACTAGTGGTCTATTTTGTTGATCTTTTCAAAAAACCAGTTCCTGGATTCATTCATTTTTTTGAAGGGCTTTTCATGTCTCTATCTCCTTCAGTTCTGCTCCAATCTTAGTTATTTCTTGTTTTCTGCTAGCTTTTGAATTTGTTTGTTCTTGCTTCTCTGGTTCTTTTAATTGTGATGTGAGGGTGTTGATTTTCGATCTTTCCTGCTTTCTCTTGTGGGCATTTAGTGCTATCAATTTCCCTCTACACACTGCTTTAAATGTGTCCCAGAGATTCTGGTATGTTGTGTCTTTATTCTCATTGGTTTCAAAGAACATCTTTATTTCTGCCTTCATTTCGTTATGTACCCAGTAGTCATTCAGGAGCAGGTTGTTCAGTTTCCATGTAGTCGTGTGGTTTTGAGTGAGTTTCTTAATCCTGAGTTCTAATTTGATTGCACTGTGGTCTGAGAGACAGTTTGTTATGATTTCCGTTCTTTTACATTTGCTGAGGGGTGCTTTACTTCCAACTATGTGGTGTGATATGGTGCTGAGAAGAATGTACATTCTGTTGATTTGAGGTGGAGAGAGCTGTAGATGTCTATTAGGTCTGCTTGGTCCAGAGGTGAGTTCAAGTCCTGGATATCCTTGTTAATTTTTTGTCTCGTTGATTCTCGTTGATCTAATATTGACAGTGGGGTATTAAAATCTTCCACTATTAATGTGTGGAAGTCTAAGTCTCTTTGTAGGTCTCTAAGAAGTTGCTTTATTAATCTGGGTCCTCCTGTATTGGGTGCATATATATTTAGGATAGCTAGCTCTTCTTGTTGCGTTGATCCCTTTACCATTATGTAATGCCGGTCTTTGTCTCTTTTGAACTTTGTTGGTTTAAAGTCTGTTTTACCAGAGACTAGGATTGCAGCCCCTTCTTTTTTGTGCTTTCTGTTTGCTTGGTAAATATTCCTCCATCCCTTTATTTTGAGCCTATGTATGTCTTTGCACGTGAGATGGGTCTTGACTCTTCATCCAATTTGCTAGCCTGTGACTTTTAACTGGGGCATTTAGTCCATTTACATTTAAGTTTAATATTGTTATGTGTGAATTTGATCCTGTCATTATGATGCAAAATGGTTATTTTGCCCGTTAGTTGATGCAGTTTATCCATAGCATCAGTGATCTTCACAATTTGGTATGTTTTTGCAGTGGCTGGTGCTGGTTGTTCCTTTCCATGTAAGTCTTCCTTCAGGAGCTCTTGTAAGGCAGGCCTGGTGGTGACAAAATCTCTCAGCATTTGCTTGTCTGTTAAATATTTTATTTCTCCTTCGCTTATGAAGCTTAGTTTGGCTGGATGTCTAATTCTGAGTTGAAAATTCTTTTCTTTATGAATGTTGAATATTGGCCTCAACTCTCTTCTGGCTTGTAGAGTTTCTGCAGAGAGATCCACTCTTAGTATGATGGGCTTCCCTTTGTGGATAACCTGACCTTTCTCTCTGTCTGCCCTTAACATTTTTTCCTTCATTTCAACCTTGGTGAATCTGACGATTGTGTCTTGGGGTTGCTCTTCTTGAGGAATATCTTTGTGGTGTTCTCTATATTTCCTGAATTTGAATGTTGGCCTGTCTTGCTAGGTTGGGGAAGTTCTCCTGGGTAATATCCTGAAGAGTGTTTTCCAACTTGGTTCCATTCTCCCCGTCACTTTCAGATACACCAATCAAATGTAGATTTGGTCTTTTCACATAGTCCCATATTTCTTGGAGGCTTTGTTTGTTTCTTTTCACTCTTTTTTCTCTAATGTTGTCTTCTCGCTTTATTGATTTGATCTTCAGTCTCTGATATTCTTTTTTCCACTTGATCAATTTGGCTACTGATACTTGTGTATGCTTCACGAAGTTCTTGTGCTGTGTTTTTCAGTACCATCAGGTCATTTATGTTCTTCTCTAAACTGGTTATTCTAGTTAGCAATTCATCTAACCTTTTTTCAAGGTTTTTAGCTTCCTTGCATTGGGTTAGAACATGCTCCTTTAGCTTGGAGGAGTTTGTTATTACCTACCTTCTGAAGCCTACTTCTGTCAATTCACCAAACTCATTCTCCATCCCATTTTGTTCCCTTACTGTCGAGGAGTTGTGATCCTTTGGAGGAGAAGAGACATTCTGGCTTTTGGAATCTTCAGCCTTTTTGTGCTGGTTTCTCCCCATCTTCGTGGATTTATCTACCTTTGGTCTTTGATGCTGGTGACCTTTGGATGAGGTTTATGAGTGGACCTCCTTTTTGCTGGTATTGATACTATTCCTTTCTGTTTGTTAGTTTTCCTTTTGACAGTCAGGCCCCTCTGCTGGAGTTTGCTGGAGGTCCATTTCAGACCCTGTTTGCCTGGGTATCACCAACAGAGGCTACAGAACAGCAAAGATTGCTGCCTGTTCCTTCCTCTGGAAGCTTCATCCCAGAGGGGCACCGCCAGATGTCAGCGGAGTTGTCCCATATGAGGTGTCTGTCAGCCCTTACTGGGAGGGGTCTCCCAATCAGGATACACAGGAGTCAGGGTTTCACTTGAGGAGGCAGTCTGTCCCTTATCAGAGCTCAAATGCTGTGCTGGGAGAACCGCTGCTCTCTTCAGAGCTGTCAGGCAGGGATGTTTAAGTCTACTTGAGCTGTACCCACAGCACCCCTTCCCCTAGGAGCTCTGTCCCAGGGAGATGGAGGTTTTATCTGTAAGTCCCTGACTGGGGGCTGCTGCCTTTTTTTCAGAGATGCCCTGCCCAGAGAGGAAGAATCTAGAGAGGCAATTGGCCTTGCTGAGCTATGGTGGGCTGCACCCAGTTCAAACTTCTGGGTGACTTTGTTTACATGGTGAAGGGAAAACCACCTACTCAAGCCTCAGTAATGGTGGATGCCCCTCCCCCCACCAAGCTTGAGCATCCCAGTTTGACCTCAGACTGCTGTGCTAACAGTGAGAATTTCAAGTCAGTGAATCTTACCTTGCTGGGCTCCGTGGGGGTGGAACTCACCAAGCCAGGCACTGGAGGGAATCTCCTGGTCTGCCAGTTGCAAAGACTGTAGGAAAAGCGCAGTATCTGGGCCGGAGTCCACTGTTCCTCCTGGTACAGTCACTCACGGCTTCCCTTGGCTAAGAAAGGGAAATTCCCTGACCCCTTGCAGTTCCTGGGTGGGGCAACACCCCACCCTGCTTCAGTTAGCCCTCTGTGGGCTGCACCCACTGTCCAACCAGTCCCAATGAGAAGAATCGGGTACCTCATTTGGAAATGTCAAAATCACCCACCTTCTGCATTGATCCTGCTGGGAGCTGCAGACGGGAGCTATTCCTATTCGGCCATCTTGCCAGCTCTCTCTCAAATTGAAACTTTTATAAGAGTAAATGTGTTCCTGCTCGGGATGAAATACTGATAAAAATATCAACAATAAAAATGTAGGATACTGATTATAACTCCCTGAGTTAAATCATTATGACTTTGGCAATTTGTATCATCAAGAGAACATTAAAGCTATAATGGTTATTTCTACTTTTTTCTTCCTCTTACCCATCTCTCCATAAATACAAACTATAACTTAGAAATTTAGGTTAAATAAGACCTTTTTTTCTGAGACAGAGTCTCACTCTGTTGCCCAGGCTGGAGTGCAGTGGCACAATCTTGGCTCACTGCAATCTCCGCCTCCCGGGTTCAGGCAATTCTCCTGCCTCAGGCTCCTGAGTACCTGGGATTACAGGTGCACACCACCATGCCCGGCTAATTTTTTATTTTTAGTAGAGACAGGGTTTCACCATGTTGGTCAGGCTGGTCTCGAACTCCTGACCTCGTGATCCGCCCGCCTCGGCCTCCCAAAGTGCTGGGATTACAGGCATGAGTCATGGCCACCAGCCTCTACTTTTTCTTTTTTTCCCACAAGAACATTTGGATGTTTCTGGAGAAAAAAAAAAAAAAAAAAACAAAGGCATGATTAGCATTAATGTCAACATCAACTCTGGCTAATATTTAGGCCAAGATTTTATGTGAACCAATTTATTCTGTCTACCTAAATCCCACTGTAATAACAGCAGTGTCACATCATGGCTATCACCATTAATGAAGGGTACTGTGCCTTGTTTAAACTACCTTCAGTTATTATTTCATCTTACTTGTAGTTGAAAGTGTTGTATTAAGAGTCATAAATTATACAACAAAATAGTAAAATTGGTAAAGCTGTTAGCAGTCCTTCTTGGTTAAGTATTCTGCCAAACAGAAGTGCCAGACCATTAGCACAACTGTTTGTAGGAGTGAGCCCAGGCCTTCCAAGGCATTCAGCCAGCATGGCAGAAGCATGGGGTCTAAGTTTCTCTCCAAACCCCCTACACAATATATTTGGCACTTTCTATAATTTGTCACCTGGGGCAATCATTTCTCTGTCCGTTAGCAGAATAATGAATCTGAAAATACAAGATGAATGTGGTAAAGTGCGTATCAAGTGATCAGCAGCTTTTTTGCTGCCAAGTCCTTGGAGAAGAATCATATAGTTTTAATACCTTGATCTTGCTTTTCTGTTTATTAGATCTCTGTTGGATGTAAGGTGTCTGAAAAAATTGCCCAGAATCAAATTCATGTGCAGTATTCTACTGACTTCGGTGTGAGCTGGAATTATCTGGTCCCTCAGTGCTTGCCTGCTGACCCAAAATGCTCTGGAAGTGTTTCTCAGCCATCTGTATTCTTTCCAACTAAAGGGTGGAAAAGGATCACCTACCCACTTCCTGAAAGCTTAGTGGGAAAGTAAGTAGAAAACCAAAACAAAGCTTGGTTCCAAGCATCCAGAAGCCCATTAGGTACACTGTTGTCAAGCCTGAAATTATGTGTATTTGTGGGAAAAGTGCTTTCTTTCTCCCTAACTCTAAATGTTCTTTAATTGGTGACTTTCATCATAACTTCCATGATGAGCTAACTTCAGACCTCAATTTGTAATCCTCAGACTTGGCAAAATGGGCTTTCACAGACTCTTCTATTTTCCATACCTCAAATGGGAACAGAGCAATAATTTCATCTGGGCTTGGAGCCAGATGAAAAGGTGTACCCTGCCTTCTCAACCTTGTAGACTGTGGACCGCTGTGCACTATATACTTTCCACATTATTGCCTTATCATTCCATGATAGACAGAGCCAGGAGCAAATCCTAACTCATCATGCTATTTCTACCAGTGTGACTTACAGGATCCATTTTCCTCTTACCAAAGCATTATGTTCTGATCCTGCAGTGAGAGGTAATCAGCCAGGACCAGTGATGAGCACAGGTGATTACACCTTGCTCTGCAAAGTCTGTGGATATATTAATTTAAGGCAATTCCAAAAGATTTATCTTCTACTTTAAAAGTAGGGGGAAAGACACACAAAAGAAAATAACAGGTGCACCTCAACTGTATTAATCAGATAGTCTGACTAAACAAATCTTCTTGTGAAACATACAGAGCCTTTGAATAAAGTGCTTACACACAGATTTCCCAGTGTCCCATAGATATTATTACCACTCATGGTTTTCTGGAATGTATCTAAAGAGCTTATTCAATTAACATACTAAGAAACTAAATCAGGATGCTTTCAGCTGCAAGGAACAGAAAACCCAATTCAAACCAGCTCAAAATTTGTTGTATCTATAATGAATGAATCCAAAGATAAATGAACTCTAGGGTTGGTTGATTTGTAAGTGGAACGGTGTCTTCAGGGACACTGTTCTTCCTTATTCTCTTAAGAGAATGTCTGCTGTCCACAGCACTGGTGCCATACTCTGCTCTCTCAGGCTGGTTTTGCTATTGAACGTGAGATGGCAGCCAGAGAACTGGGGCAGGATGCTTCCGTACTTATGTCCAGTGAGAAAGAAAGATAGTTGCTTTTTGTTCTGAGACAGCCAGAACAAGCACCACCTTGCATCCCATTGGTACCAATTAGCCACTCAATAGTTAGGAAAGTGATATTACAATGATCATTTCATGGATTATCTGGGGCGAAATGGATGCTGGGGAACCACCATGATGTCTATCATAGACTCATTTTCCCCTCCCATTCTCTCTCTTTTTGTAATAATGAGGTATAATTTACATTCGGTAAAATACATACATCTTATTCAGATCAATGAGTTTTTACTGTTGTGTAACCCATGTAACCACCACATAAAACAAGGTACAGAACATTTATATCACCCCAGAAAGTTCCTTCATGTACTTTGGACTCTTTAAACCAAAACAGTATGGCATATTTTAATATAAGGATAATTATGAGGCTTGTTTTTTCCCCCAGAAGACAGAGAAGAACAAAGATGAAATTAAAATCTCAGAGAAAATGTCCTTTAATATAAGCCTTTCAAAATTGTTTTGTAATTAGCACAGTTACTCTGAGAATATTGATTGTCTTCAGGGAATTCAGAAAACACTGCCTCCCAACCGCCCGAGGGCTGTGTGTATGCTGACAAGGCTCTTGTCAAAGGCGTCACTCACGTTCTGTACAATTTCAGGAATGAAATTAGTGAATCTAAATTGCATCATGACCACAGAACTCCAGTTCAGAAGAAACCTGAGTTATGAAAGTTACAGATTTGTATATTTAAATATTTCTGTTTCTTGACACAGAGATTCCACTGATTTTAACTTTGTTGTGCAAGTTTGCCCCGATATTCTGAAATTTAAATAAAACCAGCTTGAAAGTTCCATTACTAGAAAGATAAAAGTGCTCAGAAAACATTTTTTATTAACCTGTTTCATCTAGTAAGAGTGTCTTAAATGTTTTTTCTCTTGAGTACTGAATACACATACAGGACAATGGACCTAAATAAAGTTAACTTTTGTTTTTCACTCGTTTGCTTTTGCATTGTCAATAGTCCAGTAAGGTTTAGGTTCTATCAGAAGTACTCAGACATGCAGTGGGCAATCGATAATTTCTACCTGGGCCCTGGATGCTTGGACAACTGCAGGGGCCATGGAGATTGCTTAAGGGAACAGTGCATCTGTGATCCGGGATACTCAGGGCCAAACTGCTACTTGACCCACACTCTGAAGGTAAGGGTAAAGCCCTGGACAGAAGCATTACTCACATCATGGGCCATGCCTAGGAATCAACTTATATATGAGACATAATCTATAACAATGTCCTTTGGGTCCCCCAGGAAATAAAATCATTTGAATAGAAACTTTAAAAATGCTTCCTAAGTACAAGAATATTAGGATCAAGTTCTAGTACAGTTTATCCAATTCATAAAATGAGCCAGACTGTACGGATTACAAATGATAAACACTCTGGGCTTTTTTTCTTTTTTTCTTAAGCAGACTCTTTATAAAGTCAATATTAAGCCTTTTTTACTTCACTTGTTCAACTGATGCACTATTTGAAGGAGGATATTATTGTTATCGTTATGAAATAAAGCAGATAATATACATTATCACAAAAGACCAAATTTTCAAAAAGGCCTAAACAGTACCTGAATTTTTGTTTAGAAAATTCTATGTTCTGATTTGTTGACTGCTGAAATGGGGTTGTGTATTAAGAATGGAGAGGTCATTTTTGCAAGCTTTAGCTCTTACATCATTATTTAATATGCAAAGCAAATAGTTACCCAACACAGTTGCCATATATGTACTCTAATTCTGTGAATAAACATAGTGCATTTGTCATTACAATAATAGATAAATGACTAGGCTAAAAAAAGCAAAATTCCTAGTGATTGAAATCCAACATATGAAAGGCAACAATGTAAACCAAATCTGTTCTGTCATTTGTGTTTGTTCTAATACTTCAACTATGGAATTGAACATTTTTTAAATAAAATTGGAACAATGCTCATTTGTGTCTGAAGATGTAAGTACATTATTAACAAATGAGGTTACCACAGGGAAAACATAGCTTTATATACCACAGATAATTAATAAACTTTTGAAAATCTAATTTCTTTCATGAGCACTCAAATTTTATTAGTATTCCTCAGTTGGATAAGAAATTGTACAAATCTATAAAATTATAAACCCTGATTAAAATCTTCTAATGATAGTTTACATGGTTAACCATGCATTTCTTCTGACGCTTGTTTTCTCACAAACCTTCAGTTATAAAACGTATTCATTTGCTATCCATTAATGAGATGTAGTCAGACTGACATTTGACTGTATGTCTTTAACTATAGAATTATCTTCTAAGTTTGAGAAAAAGAAACTGTTTAAATCATTTAACTACACAGTAAGATAGAACGCTCCTTAAATGAAAAAATATAGGTTTTTCTGTATACAGCTATTGCAACTGCAACTAGAACAAATTGCCTTTATGATATCTTTTCATCATTTTAAACAAGAAAAAATGTGTCTCTACCTAATACAAATCTGTATTATGGATAAAATGAAAGTACTGTGGACAGAATGAATGGGGAAATTAAGACCTTGACTGTGAGGAGATAAGTACATTTTACATAAAATGTAGCCATGAACCTTTATACTTTGTACACTCTCTGAAAAATAGATTTCCTGGTTGTCAATCATTCTTAGTTAAAAGGATAAACTGGAGACCCAGGGAAAAAATATTTTATTCTAGATTTTGAGTACTTGTCGCCCTACCACTTGGCCCTGATAAACAGGTGAAACATCTTTCAACCTGCCTTC
This sequence comes from Rhinopithecus bieti, assembly GCF_001698545.2. NCBI lineage: Eukaryota > Metazoa > Chordata > Mammalia > Primates > Cercopithecidae > Rhinopithecus > Rhinopithecus bieti. The sequence continues at coordinate 1,107,095 of NW_016803115.1, forward strand.
TAAGGTTTACTTTCTTTTGACTTTATATAGAGAGATTTGATTTCAAGTGTCCCTGCCTAACCATATAGACCTTCAGGGTTCACTCTGTGCTAGAGGCTGAAGGATATTGGCTGCCTTAGGCAGTCTCCAAAGTGAGGGCACACACACCAGGACAATCCATTGGGGAATGTTGGGGGGAAAGTGCTGGATTGCATGTTTATATTTTATCTTATTGCTTTCAAATTTACTTTTTTTTGGCATGTTTCATAATACATTACAATAATACTTTTATATACTATATAAACAAATATACATATTTGGGGGTATATGCTTAAATAACTTTTTACAAATAGAAGTGTTACTATAATATGGCCAGGCATGGTGGCTCACACCTGTAATTGCAGCACTCTGGGAGACGGAGGTGGGCAGATCACTTGAGGTCAGGAGTTCGAGACCAGCCTAGCCAACATGGTGAAACCCCCTCTTTACTGAAAATACAAAAAATAGCCAGGTGTGGTGGCACACACCTGTAATCCCAGCTACTCAGGAGGCTGAGGCATGAGAATCGCTTGAACCCGGGAGGCAGAGGCTGCAATGAGCCAAAATTGTGCCACTGCACTCCAACCCAAGTGACAGAGCAAGACCATCTCAAAAAAAAAAAAAAAAAAAAAAAATGATATAGTCAACTTTACAATTATTTTAAATTTCAATTATTAAACATTATTTGGGCAGTTTAAATGATTTTCAATATATGACAGAAAAGAACATTGTGGAAATAGCCTGTTGTTTTTTTGAACATCTTTGAAAAGCATTTGAAATCAGCTCTATTTTTTTTAAGTCCAAGATGTCACTCTGTATTTTCTTAAATATTCCATAGTTATCCGAAGTTGTTTTTTTGACTACATCTGGCTTATGTTTTTTCCAGACTTTCCTGAAGGAACGCTTTGACAGTGAAGAAATCAAACCTGACTTATGGATGTCCTTAGAAGGTGGAAGTACTTGCACTGAGTGTGGAATTCTTGCTGAGGACACTGCACTCTATTTTGGGGGATCTACTGTGAGACAAGCAATTACACAAGATTTGGATCTTCGAGGTGCAAAGTAAGTCAATTTTTTGTTATTTCTATTGCAACATAGAAAATTGGTCCCAAAGCAAGGAACACTTGTATGGAAGAAATTATCCAGGACTTGAGTAGAGTATTTGTTCTAATGAATTATTCTGATGGATAAAATGTGCTTGCATTCAGGTTCCTGCAATACTGGGGGCGCATTGGGAGTGAGAACAACATGACCTCTTGCCATCGTCCCATCTGCCGGAAGGAAGGCGTGCTGTTGGACTACTCTACCGATGGAGGCACGTGTCAGGGGTGAAAACCACACCTTGGAGCAGATTCCCAAATTCCATCCAACACCCTCAGAAAAGTCTCTACAAAGCTTTGCTGACTTCACAGTTTCAATTGTGAAACTCACAAAGAAAAAGCTACAGATTTTGTTTGTATTACATGTACCGTACAAGTGACTTCTGTGTTATGCAAAAAGGGGACAAGAGAGAAATCACATTAAAAAATAAAGTCCAAACTTTATGAATAAACAACCTCTATGCTTTACTGAAGCTTGAGTGATACAATTAAGAAATACATTTTGTATGGTTTCCAAGTAAAAGATCATTTTAAAACTTTAAAGTATTTTAAAAGCTTATGTGTAAACATGTAATAAATGCTATAGAGAATCTATAGAAATCTTCAAAATTGTGAAAAAAATAGACTGATTTTGTGAGTTTGTCACAGAATATTTTAAAAGAATTCTGTTTTATTTTGAAGTAGCTAAAATGAGACCAGTAATACCATGATGTCTTTAGAAAAATCTACTTTAGCCGATAGATATCATTCTTAATAACTAGCTGATTAACAGATGACCCTGAAGTATTTTAAGGTATTTGAAGGATGTTTTCTTAAGTAACTAAACATCCCACCTGCAATCTTATCAAGCAAGAAGAGATAAACTTTATACCAGTCCAAATAATTACAAATTGCATAAAATTACAATAACTATTTGAATACTGAAAGCTATTGCCTAGAAACATGTAAAACATAGGTATATCTCATTATTTGTGAGAAATAAGAATTTAGAACTAAATTTTAAAAGCAAAACGTAACTAATTTTACTTCAGTGTTTTATTTTGGCCAACTCTTTCGAAATATCCTTCCCCTCATATCATTAGCCTCATACAGAAACAGTATTTATAAGTAGTGAATACCTAACATCAAAGTCAGCAAAATCAGTTGTCATTTGCTGGTTGAAAATTTCTTTGGGAAGTGCACAGTATCTGAAGTATACTGGTGGTTTATCAGGAGGCAGGAGATTCTAGATATATTGCTATGTTGGTATATTTGTTGTTATAGGAATTACCTGGACTTTGCTCCATGAGATGGATTACCAGAAATACATTTCTGTTAGACATGACTACATACTTCTTCCTGAAGATGCCCTTACCAACACAACTCGACTTCGTTGGTGGCAGCCTTTTGTGATCAGCAATGGAATTGTGGTCTCTGGGGTGGAGCGTGCTCAGTGGGCACTGGACAATATTTTGATTGGTGGAGCAGAAATCAATCCAAGCCAATTGGTGGATACTTTTGATGATGGTAAGAAACAAGACATTGAACAATTTTCTTTCCTGTGAGCCATTTTTCTGCTTATGTCTTCAGATACATTAGCACATGAAAAGCATTTATAAGATTGCCTAGCCCATACTCCTGCTCAACAAATGTTAGCTGTTATTTTGCCCAATGGTTTATAAATCTTCAAAGTTGGCTGCCTGTTGAAATGTCCACTAAGAATTCAATAAACCTGTTAAAGGCACAATGTCTGGCTTTAAATATAATTTGAAATTTCAATACCCCCAAATAATTTTAGTTTCTTTAGTAATTAATGTGTCACAGAAATACTTAATGCGCTGGCTGATGAAGTGTATCAGGAACTTTTCAGTGCTAAGTTACCTAGACTAGCAATTACATTTTAAAAGTACAGTAATCATTCTACTACCATTTAATAGTCTTGTCTAAGTTTGATTTCTCATGCTGGATTTATGCATTATCCCAGTTAAATAAAATAAAAATCCTAAAGTGTAAGCAGAAAGCTAGTAGAGCATAAAAATTTAAGGAATTCAACAATAAATCAATCAGTTCAAGAGAATAATACGCCATATTGCTTCCAACTTTCCTCAAGAGAATAACATGCCATATTGCTTCCAATTTTCCTTAACAGAAGGCACTTCCCATGAAGAAAACTGGAGTTTTTACCCTAATGCTGTAAGAACAGCAGGATTTTGTGGCAATCCATCCTTCCACCTCTACTGGCCAAATAAAAAGAAGGACAAGACTCACAATGCTCTATCCTCCCGAGAACTCATTATACAGCCAGGATACATGATGCAGTTTAAAGTAAGGAAAAGTGACTCTTTAAAGCAGAAAGTAGCATTGCATTTGGGGCCCAGGGGAGAGTGTTTATTCAGACAACTTTAAGGAAATGACTGATACTATTCATTAAAAGAGACTTTATCTTATGAATAAAAGAGGTCATCTTTTGCAAAGACCTTTATTCAAGTATGATTTTTTTGAGGATAGATGAAATCCCTGAAAATGTTGGGACATAGCAAGAAATGTAACTATTGGGCTGGTGCAAAAGTAATTGCAGGCCGAGTGCAGTGGCTCACGCCTATAATACCAGCACTTTGGGAGGCTGGGGCGGGAGGATCACTTGAGGCTAAGAGGCCAGGAGCTCCAGAGTAGCCTGGCCAACACGGCAAAACCTTGCCTCTACAAAAAAAAATAAAATAAAATAAAATAAAATTAGCTGGTAATGGTAGTACACACCTGTAATCCCAGCTACTCGGGAGGCTGAGAATAATAATCGCTGAAACCTGAGAGGCAGAGGTTGCAGTGAACCGAGATCATACCACTGCACTCTGGGTGACAGAACGAGACTGTGTCTCCAAAAAAAAAAAAAGAATTACTTTTAATGCCATTCATTTTAATGGCAAAAACTGCAATTACTTTTACACCAACTGAATATATTCCATCTTCTATATGTAATCTGGATTTAGTCTCCCTAACCTTGTAAATTAAAAGCTCAAATAGGAAACTGCCTACTTCTAGCTCTCTGTAACACTATCTCCTTTTTATGTTGCACAATTCTCGCTCTCTCCCTTCCCTTCCTCTCTCTATCATCTCTCTCTCTCTCCTCGCCTCTCTCTGCCTCTTTCTCTTACTCCATGCCTATTATGTGCATTGAGCCATTTTTTCTCCATCTATTTTTTTTCAGTATATCTTTCTGTTTTCTTGTGTCTCTGACTTCATATGCCTATACAACATTAGTCTTGTTGGAACTTCCTAAATCCTCAAAAAATTAAAGAGAACTCTCAAATACTCTAAACTGAATACTTAATTCAGATAGGATGAAAATGAAGACATAAATAATTAATAGACACTCAGAGAAGGGCAAAGCAATATCAATTTATATATCTCTATTGCAAACACCTGTAATCCCAGCACTTTGGGAGGCCGAGGAGGAAGGATCTCTAAGGCCAAGAGTTCAAGACCAGCCTGGGAAACATAGCAAGACCCCTGTCTCTACAAAAAAAAAAAAAAAAAAAAAAAAAAATTAGCTGGGCATGGTGGCATGTACCTGTAGTCCTAGCTGCTCAGGAAGCTAGGCACAAGAATCACTCGAGCCCAGGGGTTGGAGGTTACAGTGAGCTATGATCCCACCACTGCACTCCAGCTAGGGCAACAGAACAAGACCCTATCCCACACACACACACACACACACAAAAAGCCATTACAGAAATGCATTGTATTACTAGGTCATTTTAAAGATATCAGTTATTCTAATACCCTTTTTTGATATACTACAATGACAGTTAATAGTAAAAATCTTTATTAGCAGAAATAAAAATATATTTGCTTTTTGCCTCAGCTCTATGTTAAACTCCTCTTCAGAGACTGGAGGGTAAGGCAAGCTCCCCAAATGCTACCACTCCTTCAGGACTAGTCTTAACTTAGTGATATGAAGAAGTGTTATACTTCCTCTGCCTCTAAGCCGTGTTCCTTAAGAGTGAAGATTTTCCCTCTACCAGGTTCACATTGTGGCCCAGATCAAAGGCATTATATTTGAGTTGACTGGAGCCTCCTCTTTTGTTACTTCTGTAACAGAAGTCACTGCACTGAAGAGACTGGGTCTCTCTTTATCTAACCAAGGCAATTTCTTTAGGAAAAAAAGAAAGTTTATCCTCAAAAATTCAGTAAAGTATCACTAAAACTACATACTTGAAAGTCACCAGAGTCTTACTGTACCCAATGTCAACAGCTTTTGCATATCCCCATCTTCCCTTTCCTCTCTACACCATTTGACACTGTTATTCTTGCCCTCTTCAACCTGTGGCATCATCATTCCCCTAAGCTTCTGGGTTCTCTGCTGGTTCTCCTTTTACCTCTTTGATATCTACTGTCTTCTTATGGCTTTTCTCCCCTTAGCCCTCTAAATGTCAGCATTTCTCAGTATGTATCAACTTTCTTCTCTCTCCATAGACCTTCTCACCATCAGGAATTGTATCCAATCATCTAGCTTCAAGAATCATATCTTGAAGAGCAAATTTCAAATCTGCATATCCAACCCTAACAATTAATTCAATATTTGTAATAGCCCCTACACATCTACACCGTTGCACATTGGCACCTCAACTGAATGTGTCTAACGGTGCACTTAATATCTTCCCTCACCATACCAACTCCTCTTTCTGATTTTCCTGTTTCTGTCGATGGCACCACCATTCACCTAGTAACCAGCTTGAAATGTTCAACTACGCTTTGATTTTTCACTTTTCATATCTAATCAGTGACTGCATCCTTTGAATTCTACTTTCCAGTGTTCCTGGTATCCATCCAATCTTCTCTGTTTGCACTATCACCACCTCTGGTCTGGCCCTAACTAAATCAATAATTGACTAAGTACTCTTTTCACTTCCAATCTCTCTCCACTCCTATGTGTCTCTGACATCACAGTCAGATTGATCTTTATAAAGCATATCTCTAAGCAGCACATCATTCCACTGCTCAGAAACCTTTAATGACTCTCCATCACTTACCAAATTAAGGTCAAACACCTTAGGCTACAGCTTCTGGTCTGCCAAATTCAACCAATCATTCTAACCTCATCTCTGAATATATCATATACGCTATACTTGGACCAAAACATGCTATATGCTGTGCTCTGGATGTGCCACCATGATTCCCTACTTTGTCTTCACTCACACTTTCTTTCACCTAAATATCTTTTTCCTATTTCTACCCCTCACACTCTTCCCAGTCTTCAGGGGCAGCTTGCATGTACCCTATCTGATTATTTTCTAATCCATTTAATCAAATACTATCTCCTTTGAAGCACCACAGCATTATATGCGTCTTTTATGATTCCCACTATCATTTTGCTTCTTATTCTCTCTCTGAATTTAGAGTTGTTTTATTCATGACTGTATGGCCTGAAATTTTTAGCACTAACCTTCCCTAGTTATCAGTGCTGAAATAGGACTTGATTAAATAGATGACTAGGACTTAAATTTGAATCACCAAATTTTTAAAGCATTTATGTATTACTGATTCAAACACTTAATTGCATATAATATGGAAAGCTTTCATTCATACAGAAATACAGAAAACCCCAAGAACAAATATTAAGTAATTAAAATTGTCGATTTTAATTCTAAATAAAAATTTAATAGTCACAATCAAGAAAGTTAGGCTATCAATGAAAATGTTTTGAATCAGTGATACTTTCAGTTTCTGTCTTTAAATTCGGCTAATGTTACTTTCTTTTTGGCCAATTTATCTTACCCAGATTTGTGATTAATGCATTATACTAATTTAGTAAATAGAAATGTAATTTTTAAAACCTTAATTTTCATCTCCATGCAAAATTGAGCATCTATAACAGAACCCAAAAGAATGTATTCTTGGTATCCCAGCAGGCTGCTCTGTAAAAGCTTCTCTGAATATTACCTGTCAGAGTAATAAATGGTGGGATGGGATTTTTAATTAATGGGATTCAATATCATCTAATCTTACCTGTATATTGATCGTTTGTTTGTTTTAGATTGTGGTGGGTTGTGAAGCCACTTCTTGTGGTGACCTTCATTCTGTAATGTTGGAATACACTAAGGATGCAAGGTTTGTGAAATAATTTTTAACATTATCTCCAAACTTAAATACCCAATCCAAACGGTTGTCGTGTGTGTGTGTGTGTGAGTGAGAGAGAGAGAGTTTTGCTCTTGTTGCCCAGACTGGAGTGCAGTGGCGGGATCTCAGCTCACCGCAACCTCTGCCTCCTCGGTTCAAGTGATTCTCCTGCCTCAGCCTCCTGAGTAGGTGGGATTACAGGCATATGCCACCACACCCAGCTAATTTTGTATTTTTAGAAGAGACAGGGTTTCTCCATGTTGGTCGGGCTGGTCTTGAACTCCTGACCTCAGGTGATCTGCCTGCCCCGGCCTCCCAGAGTGCTGGGAATTACAGGTTAAGGCAGTTGCTTACAGAGGAATAACCTTATATCTTAAAAGTGGCAGTTCATGCATATTTTTATATAAATTTCACTTGTACAAAATGTATACATCTTATTTTCAAAATTTCCCTTCAAACAAAAAAAAATCCATTTTCATACAAGGCTGCCACCAAGAAACTTTATATTTTAAATTTTATCAAAATAAGCAAAGCACTACATTTGTCCTCAGAGTGGAACTCTCTTATTCATGTTACTGATTTTCAGCTACCTCTAACGAAAACTTTAATCAATGAATGATCTGAATATGCGTCAGCCAGAGTTACCTCTTCTAAAGCATATTAGCAATATTGAATAAAAGTCTGACAGTTCAGTTACCTTATTAGGGTTAATAACCCTCCCACTATCACTTTTAAACACTAATTACATTAAGTTTGAGGAGACGGACAATTTTGTCAGTCAACTCCAGGTATATTTCTAGTATCAATGTCAGTAGGAAGAATCCACCAGAATTCATTGCTATGCATGCTATTATTTTATTCTCTTGTCCGTGTGCTTTTAAAGTCAGAATATTTCTGAAAATATTTTAATTATTTTTATAATCTGTAATTATAAATGTATATAGAAAACAGGAAACTCATATACAAATATTTTAATTTAACCTGACCACAAAGCATTACCTTCACATTAGACAGATTATATGTTTCTCTTACAATTTATCTAACAAAGCCTTCTGGTTTCTGCAGATCAGATTCCTGGCAGCTTGTACAGACCCAGTGCCTTCCTTCCTCTTCTAACAGCATTGGCTGCTCCCCTTTCCAGTTCCATGAAGCCACCATCTACAACTCTGTCAACAGCTCAAGCTGGAAAAGAATTACCATCCAGTTGCCTGACCATGTCTCCTCCAGGTAGGTTGCAAATTAAGGTAAACTGTGAAATTATCTGGCCTTTCTATAGAGTTCATGCAGTGAGCTAAAAACAACTGACAGTGTGAGCCAGAGCTTTACATGCAGCCCTGGTGCCCTCTTCCATCTTCTTTCCCTCCTCTCACCAACCCATGCCTCCAAATGGCAACTGCATGTCCCAGGAGGAAATTGGGGTTTGTCTGTAAATGATTCAGAGATCTCAGATTTCCTTTGACTTAATACCATAGTATGTACCAAACTCAGTCATAGGCCCTGGATGACAGACCCCAATCCAAGACTGGCATTGGCACCAGTTTTGCCCCAGTGTTCTGCCCTCCCAAAGGCTGCGCTTCTCATCCAGACACAAATACCAGTTAGGTGTGTAGGGCTGACAGGTTACACAGAGCTTCAGGATAAATACAATGGAGTGCAATCTTCCTAGAGCAGATTTGGTTTACTCAAAGATTTGGAAAATGATATACCTTTATAGGAAAAATGAACACAGGTTTATTATGGACTAGAATAGGAAATTCACATGAAATTTTCAGAGAAGATACAAGCTTCCAGAATGGCATTTTGGGTTATACTCCCAGAGTGTGAGAAATACAAGTTCTCTCACCTCTGCCAGCAGGGTGCTTCAGGAAGACATTTGGGAAGCCCTTTTCTCATAAATAGTCCCCTCTCCCAGAGGCTAGAGGCAGGACGCAGCCATGGAAGTAACAACCTACTGAACCCCTTCTGCTCTCTATGGTTCTTTCAGTGCGACACAGTTCCGCTGGATCCAGAAGGGAGAAGAAACTGAGAAGCAAAGCTGGGCAATTGACCACGTGTATATTGGAGAGGCTTGCCCCAAGCTCTGCAGTGGGCACGGATACTGCACGACTGGCGCCATCTGCATCTGTGATGAGAGCTTCCAAGGTCTGAATCCCAGGCTGTCAACTTTGATACAGGAGACCATGAGGTTCTCCTCATCTTAACACGTATACCAAAGTCCACTAGGAAATGGATAGAAATTCCAGCCTGAGGGATCTGAGATTCATGACACACTCCTTGGTCACTCCTTATTTAACTTTGGGACAAATTATTAAGCATAGCCTTATGCAATATTCCTGAAGGTATTTTTTTAAATATAGAATTGAAATCTACCCCAGACATTCTATAAATACAAATTTATAAGCATATAAATCCAGATATGGTAAATCAGGATATGGTATAGTACCTCACATTCTCTTTCATATAACTCCCTGCCCCCACCCACATCCCCAATACTTAATTTCCACCTCTGGGCCTCCCTCCTTCCTGGCCTAGCTGCCTGTGCCTACATACTTGACCACTATCCCTCCTTCCTCAGCCTCTTCCAGCAGCAGCTGCCACTGTTCTAAGATGTAGCTGACAACTCAAGATGTTATGGTTTCCAGGTCACTGTGATACTGACACACACACACACACACCCCTTTATGACTCAAAGAAATACATTTCACTCCTTGAGTTTCTAGAGGCTGAGTATATATCCAGGGCAGAGAGTATCTATTCAACCCCTCACATGACAGGAAATTGCTCTGTTGGTCTGTTAGAAGGTCTGCAGGCCTGTTTTCCTTTGAGCCAATGTTTCCAACAGGTTTCAGCCTCTATCATTACAAAGTTCACTTTCCATAGTTAACATTCTGTATCCTCATAGCTTAATACTTGGCCGATAGCAGTGCTAATAAATCTTCTTTGAATGAATCCTTACACTGTCTTATGCTTTACTATTTACATAGTATACACCAACTTATTCTTCAGTCGCTTATAATCTATGATATCCCCATCAGTTATCTGTGGTTAATATAATTATTCCCATGCTACAGGCAAAGAAACTGAGACTCAGGGAGGCTAAGTGACCTGCCTAAGGTCACACAGCTAGCAAATATCAGAAAGACCACCACTCAAGGTGTTCTTTCCAATCAGCCTTGCTGTCTCTCATGGCTGAGAGATTTATCCAAGGAGGAGCGGAGTTACACAGTTTCCCCCAGATATGCAATGTAAGAATCCATGTATTTGAATTCTGGAGTCGGATCTATTTAGATTTCTTGGTTGATGTTTCCTTGCATCAAAATCAAATGGATATGATTAATGTAGACTGCTGCACATCTCTGATGTTAGAAATTACTTAGCCATCTCCTTTCTCTGCTGGTGTCATTGTCACTGAGACCAGCTGGGTCTGTCACTATATTATTAGCTGGAGAACTTTAACTCTAGGCAAATGAGTGAATCAAATGTCTCACAAGAAGTCCTAGATGTCTGGAATTTGCCCTCTCCCCTGAACCTTAATTTTAAACTATTAAGGACATGTAGAAAAAATGTACTGTTTAAATCAATGGGAAATGCAAGCACATACACATTTGCTAATATAATATTACTTAAATGTCAGTAATTCAGTTCAGTGGTCTCTGAGAAACACTGCCAGTTTTATTATTATTTATTTTATTTATCCCAGCTTCATTACTGAGTATCTTTTTTGTTTTTTTTGTTTGTTTGTTTGTTTTGTTTTTTTTTTTTTTGAGATGGAGTTTTCACTCTTGTTGCCCAGGCTGGAGTGCAGTGGCATGATCTCAGCTCACTGCAACTTCCACCTCCTGGGTTCAAGTGATTCTCTTGCCTCAGCCTCCTGAGTAGCTGGGATTACAGGCACATGCCACCATGCCCAACTCATTTTTTTTTTTTTTTTTTTTGTATTTTTAGTAGAGATGGGGTGGTTCATCATGTTGGCCAGGCTGAACTCGAACCCCTGACCTCAGGTGATCTTCCCACTTCAGTCTCCCAAAGTGCTGGAATTACAGGCATGAACCACTGAGCCCCGCCCATTACTATCTTATATGTGCTAAATATTGTTTTAGATGCTGGAATCCAACGAGTTAAAATATAGACTCTACTCTTAAGAATCATCAAGTATATATTAACCTGTATTTTCTGCTACAAATCATGCTAGGAAAAAAGAAATTAGATAGGCCTCTTATACCAGGGTGAGAGTTCCCTACTGAGACCCACCACTGGTAAACATTCAAGGCCCAGCCAGATGCTGTGGTATTTAAACAACAGTTTTACACAGCAAATACGGACATGAGCACTACATATTTCAGTTAACACTGACTCAAAGAAAATTGGATTTTTTTTCCAACAATATAAGCCAATAATTGCCAAAACAAAACATTTACTTCTGGGAGTCTGTATCTACTTAGTATTTTGCCTATTTATTTATTTTAGTTTTGCTGGATTTTGTTATGTTTCCTTTTTTTCCCCTAAGTTCTGGGATACATGTGCAGAACTTGCAGGTTTGTTACATAGGTATACATGTGCCAGGATGGTTTGCTGCACCCACCAACCCATCATTTACATGAGGTATTTCTCCCAATGCTATCCTTCCCCTTGCCTCCCATCCCCCAACAGGCCCTGGTGTGTGATGTTCCCCTCCCTGTGTCCATGTGTTCTCATTGTTCAACTCCCACCTATGAATGAGAACATGCGGTGTTTGGTTTTCTGTTCTTGTGTTAGTTTGCTGAGAATGATGATTTCCAGCTTCATCCATGTCCCTGCAAAGGACATGATCTCATCCTTTTTTATGGCTGTATAGTATTCCATGGTATATATGTGCCACATTTTCTTTACCCAGTCTAACATTGATGGGCATTTGGGTTGGTTCCAAGTCTTTGCTGTTGTGAATAGTGCTGCAATAAACATACATGTGCATGTATCCTTAGAGTAGAATGACTTATAATCCTTTGGGTGTATACTCGGTAATGGGATTGCTGGGTCAAATGGTATTTCTAGTTCTACATCCTTGAGGAATCACCACACTGTCTTCTACAATGGTTGAACTAATTTACACTCCCACCAACAGTGTAAAATTGTTCCTATTTCTCCACATCCTCTCCAGCATCTGTTGTTTCCTGACTTTTTAATGATCACCATTCTAACTGGCATGAGATGGTATCTCATTGTAGTTTTGATTTGCATTTCTCTAATGACCAGTGATGATTAGCTTTTTTTCATATGTTTGTTGGCCGCATAAATGTCTTCTTTTGAGAAGTATCTCTTCATATTCTTCACCCACTTTTTGATGGGACTGTTTGGCTGTGTTTTTTTGTTTGTTTGTTTTTTGTTTTTGTAAAGTTGTTTAAGTTCCTTGTATTTTGCCATTCTTACAATAACAACGACTTAAACCTGAACTTGAATACTTGTTCTTAATCTTGAATAACTCTGGTTGATCCAGTTAATTTCTGTGACTATTCCTTGTCCTCTAGGTGATGATTGCTCTGTTTTCAGTCACGACCTTCCCAGTTATATTAAAGATAATTTTGAGTCCGCAAGAGTCACCGAGGCAAACTGGGAGACCATTCAAGGTGGAGTCATAGGAAGTGGCTGTGGGCAGCTGGCCCCCTACGCCCATGGAGACTCACTGTACTTTAATGGCTGTCAGATCAGGCAAGCAGCTACCAAGCCTCTGGATCTCACTCGAGCAAGGTACCCAAACATCCATATTGTAGTCCAGACATAGAATTAGTCAGTGAAAACCTATCATTTGAATTTGGGACAAGGAAGCATATATGTTTCACAACTCAGAATTATGCTTCTCTTAAGTTTATTAGAGAATTGCTTTGTATTTCTTCATCCACAGTGGCTGAGCGGTGGTAATGTAGGCATAAGCCCGGAGAAATGGCCAAATATTTTTTAAAAATGGTTAGGGATAAACTACATAGATAATTTAATGTTGAGCACAGGCAAACATATAAATGTGTATGTGAAGTAAATTTGTAGCAATGCAAACATATGCCTATATTTAGCACACGTAAGTACAATAAATAGAAATGGAGGAGGAATGGATGGATGGATAAGATCTTTAAAGATTTATGTGCTATAGTTGCTGAGGGTTAATGCAGAGTAGAGTGGGCAGAGACCTTGCAAATGGACTAGGGAAGTGACTGACAAAGACATAAGGAGGACTGAATTTCCTTCCCTATCTGCCCTTCCCAGCTTTGGCTTCCTTATCCACAGTAAACACAGCTTTTTGTCTATATAATTCAAGAAAAGAGTCCAAGGCTTAAAAAAGGTTGCTAGATATTATTGTAGAGTATTTCTTGAATGCTGAAAAGTGTTCAGTAGCTTTGAGAATATGTGTTTGATTAATGGGAAGATAGTTTACTTAAAACCTTTCACTTTGGAAAATATAATATTAGTGTTGTATTTTCACAGGCAGAAAGGCAGGTTTGGGGGCCCTTTATATGATAAACAATGAAAATAAAATTAATTCCTGTATGGTAATGATATGATAAAAGTTGCATCTACCATCTTCCTTTTTTTTTTTTTTTTTTCCTACCAAAAAGATATACTTAATCTAGAGATAACCTGGTGTTTTCTGTGATACTACCATATATAGCTGCAACTAGGTGCATAGTAAGCAATGGCACACTATGTTTTAAATTAGTTTATGCATTTATACGTTTCTAAATCTAGCTCTTTATTCCACCACCTACTTTAAATTAGGTACTCTGTTAATCATGAGGAATCTTATGAGGATTTATTTCCCATGCCTAAAAGCTCTATCTAGGGCAAGGATGACAATGAAAAGCAAAATGTCATGTTGAACAGAATAGCAGACATGGTTCAGAACCTGCACATCCTAACTCAGTTTTCCCTCAGCTCTGATCTCCAGACAGCCTTTCCCAAAATAGTCATAATAATTTACCCCCATCCAGATGTGTTCAGCTTAGAGTTATGTGTAAAAAGAATGCAGCATAAATATTGTGGTTGTATTCCATGTCCTCAGCTGTCTGTTTGGACCACATTACCTTTCAGAGAATAGAAGATGTTTTCAATGAAATACTCTAACAAGATTTCCAACATCATGAAAAGAGGGCACATCTTTGAAAGTCAAAAATACTTTCTTTGTATAGAAAGTCAGGCTTCTGAGGTCTTCACATGTATAATATAGAAGACAATATGAATAAATTTTGTTACTAACAGTGATGTAGTCATAAGACTGGCTGCTTCACAGATGTGAGGGTGATCTGGCTGCGACATCTGTCACTCCGTTGATCACCAGGGTTGATTCAGCTGATCTGGCTAGCTAGGCAGGTGTCCCCTTCCTCCCTCACCACTCCATGTGCATCCCTCCCAAAGCTGCATGCTGGGTGAAGAGGATGACCATCCCCAATAGAGGAGGACCAGTCTTTGGTCAAGGGTATACAAGTAACTGTGCTCCCTTGCTAGAACCTCCAAACAAGCTCTCAAGACTGGCTGCTTCTGGTTCTACTATATTATGAACTTGGAAATTATGGACTTTAGAAATAAGAAAAGACTAAGGAAGTATAACTCCTTTAATACTTCCTGAATTTAAAGATGATTTCCCAGCCGGGCACAGTGGCTTACACCTGTAATCCCGGCACTTTGGGAGGCCAAGGTGGGTGGATTGCCTGAGGTCAGGAGTTCGAGACCAGCCTGGACAATATGTTGAAACCCCATCTCTACTAAAAATACAAAAATTAGCCAGGCGTGGTGGTGCGCACCTGTTATCTCAGCTACTAGGGAGGCTGAGGCAAGAGATTCACTTGAACCCAGGAGGCAGAGGTTGCAGTGAGTCAAGATCACACCACTGCACTCCAGCCTGAGTGCAGACAAAGTAAGATTCCATCTCAAAAAATAAATAAATAAAATGAAGATGGTTTCCCTGTGTTTTCAGCAAAATCATGTTTGTCTTGCAAATTGGGAGCACGTCGCAGACGGACAGCTGCAACAGTGACCTGAGTGGCCCCCACACTGTGGACAAGGCGGTGCTGCTGCAGTACAGTGTCAACAACGGGATCACCTGGCACGTCATCGCCCAGCACCAGCCAAAGGACTTCACACAAGCTCAGAGAGTGTCTTACAATGTCCCCCTGTAAGTGGCTCAAATGGAAAGGCATGGTCTCATGCACAATCCCTTTGTGAATCCCTGGGAATCACAATGCCACAAAACTAGGTGGTGGCAGAACCAAGACTAACCCAGATCTCCAAAGTGGTGTTACTATTTTTGATTAGGACAAGAAAGGCACAAATTAAAATAAGGAATAGGGACAAGAGGGAATAGACAATAATAACTAAATGCAAGGGCAGTTTTGCCTATTTCCCTTGCTTTAACCAGTTTTCTAGTCTTAGAAAACATTTATTTTCTGCTGGCATGCTAGTTTGAAATTTTACTGAGGTTAAGTAGTCATGTCAGTTTTGCTTTGCATTGTAAGCCCAGCTTCTAGCACAGTGTCTGTCACACAGAAAGCACTCCATGCTTTGACTAAATATCTTCGGATATTAATGGAACAAGTGAAAGGAGGGAGAGAGATGGAAAAGTTTTACAAGTCCTTGAGTAGCCAATAAAATTTGACGCTGCTCAGAATACTATGACTTAAGCAAATCTGAATTCCATGCACAACATTTTGTTGATTTAGATTAGCCTATTATAATATTTGACATCTAGAAGTCAAATACCAAAAAGTTCTGCTTCCTAATGTATAATCTCTTTGTCCCTCTGTCTGTGACCCAGGGAGGCACGGATGAAAGGAGTCTTACTGCGCTGGTGGCAACCACGCCACAACGGAACAGGTCATGATCAGTGGGCTTTGGACCATGTGGAGGTCGTCCTGTGAGTATCTGATACATGGCATACATGTCCATTTCAGGAAGGTGTGAAATTCCTTTGATGTGGCATGCTCCTTAATTCAGTAAGAACCGTTTTTTATGAGAAGCCCCCACAGGAGCACTTTGGCTTATACTCTTTTGCAAATGCAAGCTATAGCTCAAGTCATCGGTGAAATAGCAAAGCCCCGAATGAAAGTACCTTAGAAAACCTCCATAAGCACAACATTGATTTAAGGATTGACAATATTGGTTAAATTGGATAAAACAAAGTCTCCAGGTAAATGGGAAACCATGTCTTAAGGCAGATTTGGGTTGCCTTATAAAATGAAATGACATCCTTGAAGAGGAAGGATCTGTAGTGGGCAGTGTCTGAAGTGTTACTAACTAATGTGCCCAATTACAGACATTCTCCATTTAATGATGTGGGGGTTGCAACTAGAACAAAGAATTTGTGATTTCAGATTCCTCCTGACCAATCCCAGCACCTAACAAGTTAAAGGTGTTTTTCCCTCTTTATATAATAAAGCTGTCACCACTCTACCTGGCTGGGTTGACTGTTCCCTCACAGAGAGATGACTTGCTTTTTCTCTAACGATCTAGTTCCTGTAGAACTGGAATGCTTATGTCTCGACGGGTTCGGACTGATGGCTCCAAGTGGTTGGCAAGGAGAGGCGAATCTTCTCGGTAGATAGGTTCAAATGTTCATTCTGTTTACCAAATCCAAAATGAAATCAGTCCCTTGGCTGATTTCAGTCATTTTGCAAGTAAATTTAAGTGATTAATTGGTAGGAAAACTACCAGATTTGTTTTCGTTCAGTCATAGCCATGAGCTGAATTTTTCAGTCTTGAGCTAGCCCTCGTCTTAGTTTTCACTGAGGCACCTGCTTGCATGGCATCCATATCAACCCCCAAATCCAAGAGCAACCTGGTCCCCACACTAGCCTCCTGTGCGCGCTGCTGCTTTTGGACAACTTGCTGGGCTCTGCCTCCATAAGACAAAGTTGAAGTTTAAAGTAACAGTCCAGACTCATTTGAATCTAAATATGAGGCTGATGTTTTACTTAGATACTGATTTCCTCAGACTACATTATTCCAGCAGAATAAAATAGCCTGGGCCCTGAAATGAATCTATGTACAGTAAGGCCATAGAGAGATGTCTACATAGACCAAAATTCAACCCTAGAACCATTTTGCCCTGGCTATTTGCCTTTCAGGACAGCACTTCTCAATCTGTTTGAACGTCAAAATCACTTGGGAAGCTTTTGAAAACATCAACAAATGTCCCAATGCCCAGGCCCATCCCTTTGGATGAGGCTTTAAATTGATCTGCAGTGGGAACTGGACATCATTCTTGTTTTAAAAGCAGCTCAGGTGATTCTAATCAACTGGTAGAGAATAAAATTAGAGTCAATAACCACTTCTTATCTTTCAAGTGGCTTGCCAATACAATTTGCATTAATGGGGCTCCCTGTGCCTGACAAAGCATTACCAACTCCTATGGAAACTTCAAAACCTGACAGTCCTCAAAAGACAGCAGGATACTAATCCTGCCCTTGAGTAAACACAATAATTTTTAACGTATCACACATTTGAGTAGATATTTTCATCCTGCCCAATCAATCAATTGCACTCATCTATTTTGGATTTCAGAGACATATCATCACTAGTAATTTCCTCACTTGTACTAAGATTAAAAAGCAGGGGCGAGGGGTTCAGAGGTGCCGATATACCAGCCAGTGTAAAAGCAACCCCTTCACATATTGGAAACAGAACTCTATTCCTTGCTCCCTATCAACCTGCTGCCTCAGAGGTTCTCAGAGCACCGGCAGGAAGCCTCAGCACACAGCACCCAAGGAATCTCCCAGGTCACTTGGTGTTGGAATTAATGCTTACAAGCAACTACCAGCATCAAGCTCCGTATTTTAAACACTTTGAAGAATTTGTCATCTACCAGGCTCATATCCTTATAAGTCTGTTCTTATCCTGCATTATTATCTCAAACTCTCAGAGCACTAAAACATTTTGAATGAGACAAGAGCATTGTTACATTTGCATGGTGTTGTATGCTTTGAATTTTATTCCAAGTCTTCTTTCAGGAATAACTTAAAAATTATAACTTTATATATACCATCACATGCTTTTATGTATATATCATTTCAAAAGCAACAAAGCAGTCTCTTTATGCCATTTCAAATATTTGTTAAAGGATTCCTTTATTCCCTTCTTTTTGAAGAAAAGAAATATCTCAGTTCAATAAATGAGTTGTTTCAAAAAATATATAAGATGTTATATTTCCAGAACTATGTTTTTGATGTTTTGCTCTGATCTTATAGTTTAACATTTCTATATCACTCTACCCTTTCAAAGCACTTCTTTTCAAAAGAGCCACAAACAGTTTTAAGGCATTCATTCATTAATATGCAATGAGTAGCTCTACAAAATAATTACTTCAATTCATTCATTCATGTGATGAGCTCAAAATAAACAAGTTCCAGATAATTCAAAAAATTAAATACAATTTTCCAGAGTGTCTTTCAATCACATGAGGCACAAAGAAGCTAGAGCCAAAGTTCATGTCATGATCACAAATATTCCTAATTATAACTTTGCTCCAAAGGATGTATATTTAGAAATAGGTGGAATACTTCCATAAACCCCTACTAACTGAAAGCATTCTCTTAATTAACTGCACTTTTGTATCAGAACACTTGATTATTTGAACTAGCAATGTTAACTCCTCAAGCATGGCGGGGAGAGGAGCAGACTGAGGCTTGTATCTTAAGAGATACAAACCCTACCTAACTGTATGTTACAAACAGGGCTACTGATATGTTTTTGCAACTAATGGTTGGGGCATACATTTCACTTAGGAATTTTTAGAAATGTACTTCTTTTTTTAAGAGAAGGTGGGCTTTAATCTAACTTTATTACCATAGTTTCGCTTTTGTGCATGTGCACCAAGGACACATGCTAAAACCCCTAGAAAGAAAATTATGGTCATGCATGGTATCTTATATTGAGTTTAACCTCAGTACTGCCCATATTAACCAAGAAAACACAAGTTTAATGAGAACAAATTTAGCACTTTCGACAATATTTCAGGATTTAAGTGTATCCTAAATGAACAAGATTTATAGTATCTTTTTAATTAAATGGTTTAATTCTAAAATACTACATGTGGAAGGATTTGAGTTTCATAAATATGGACATACAGAATGACAAGCCCCACACCAAAAAAATGAAAACCTTCCTTTTAGCATTTAACAAGCAGTCTCTTAAGCTTGTTTGAGAGTGTAATCTTCCCACTCTCATATTTTCCAATAAAATCTGCACATGAAAAGCATTTCACGATGATTAGCCCCTGCTAATCTGCCATATAATAGATGAACCGAATTGACAGATATTTTTCCAGCCTCACTAGCTTACAAAAAGTCCTCATTCCATAAAGTCTGAATGATGTGGCATAACACGATCATTGACAATCAAGTGTCAGAAAAATAATATCTCTGAATTCATTAGCTAGCATAGAATATTTATTTTTCAGTATATGTTTATGAATACATTGGGCAGATCCCTCACAAGATCCATGCTGGTGAGGTTCTTCTTAGGATAAAAGAGAATTTGTTGTCTTAACCATTTTTGTTGGGGACTCATACTTCTATCCTAAGAATCTCCCTCACCCAACTCGCATTTCATTCACACATCACATTTCCTGCGTACGTGTCTAAGTCACACCTGTCATGTGTATAATAAAGTGGGCCAATTTTTGCATGTGTACCTTGAAAGCAAACTGCTCAGTAAAAAGTTAGCCTTCGTGAATGAATTGACTAAAAAGTGAATTATTACCACATTTACGGAGAACTGCAAATGTTACGTTGCTAACTATAGTCTTAAAAGCATTTATCAGATTTTAAAATGAGTTCCATCGTGACCATCCCCTCATGCTATTCATTATCAAGATACTGTCACATTTTTGGCACAAATGATTTATGGAGATGAGCATATTACATTTGTTGCAAAGCATATTTGTCCTTTATTAAATTTGATTGTGTTATCTGACATAGAAGACTTCTGTATTTTTTAAAGCCCATTCCTTAATATATTCAGGAATTAGTATTTCCTACAATGTAAAATAATTGAAAATCAGATAATAAAATTAGTAGTTATTAAGCTATTAATATTTATAATTTATATGCAACATTTATGCCAAATGTAGTACTACAGCTACATGTATCTTAACATACGGTTATAAGCAAATATTGCATGTTGCATTACATAGAAAAGTATATGTATATATTGGGTATAGAAGAATAAGAAATAACTTCTTTAATTTTTATTTTCAAAAGAGATGAAAAATCCTATATTGCGTCTAAACCTGATCAGACTTTTATGACTAATCACAGTGCTGCATGCATTGAAAGGCATTTTTTAACTTGTGTTATATTTCATTATTTGCTGTCATTGGTTTTCCACTAGAGTAAGGTAAGTCCTCCTTACTAAATCTGGGGAACTGTTTACTAATAAATAGTTTCATCAGTGTCACCAAACTTAACTGAGAAGTTTTGTAAAACAC
Organism: Rhinopithecus bieti; assembly: GCF_001698545.2. NCBI lineage: Eukaryota > Metazoa > Chordata > Mammalia > Primates > Cercopithecidae > Rhinopithecus > Rhinopithecus bieti. The sequence continues at coordinate 1,127,750 of NW_016803115.1, forward strand.
CTTTGCAACTTAAAAAAAAAAAAAAACTATGAAAACAGTAATAAATGATACTGGTACATACTGGAACATTTGAAACTTATATCCATGTAAATTCAGAGCCAGTCAAATTGAGATAAGTCCCTAATATATGCAATATTGGGCACAACAGCATAGACCAGAGTGCTAGTCAGCATTTTGTCACTGGGCAACAGATTTGACTTAGATTCTCCTCTGTGCTTGACACTGTATTGGGTGCCCTTGAAGTGCTCACAGTTGACACATTTGTTATGAGGGACAGGGGAAAATAGAAATGTGTGCAAAAGATTTAGGGACTCTGATTACATGTAATGTCTTTTGAAAGACCTACTATGTTGAAGATGCATGAGGGTCCCTTGACTTACCAATTCTCCTCTAAGTTAATAACTGAATTGGCAGACGGAGTAGATGTGTTCATAATACTTACGAGTTCTAGATCTTGTCCTTAGGTAAGACTGGCCACTTTTAATATATACTTATATTTGTCCTCTGAGATACTTTAAAACTTAAGAAGGCAAAATGGTTATAATTTGTTGAACATCTATATATAGTGCTAGAAGTTTTCATTTCATCCTTACAGCTCCTGAGGTGCACATTATTTGATATTATTCTCATCCCCATTTAGCGGAGAAAAGAAATATGAAATCTTCAGTATGTGTGAGATACTTGTGCCTGCACTTATTTGTGTGTAGCCTTCCTGAAAATGCATGGCCTTTAAGTCAAATGTGTGGCATCCTCTATGCAGGCAAGTTTCAGTGATAGTTTGAATGGCAGCTTCCCATCTAACACTCACCAATATTTCTAAGATATGTTGAACAGTCCACTGGATTCTTATGTCTGCATTCATATAAATCATTATTCTACCACATGTTTTGATAAATTACTGACAAGTAGAAATGACTATATTTCTATGAGCTCAAGTTAGTATCAATTCTCTATCTCCTCCATTTCCTTTAGAATCTATTAAAAAATCAATTGAATTGTTTTCATAATAATAAATGAGCTAAGATTGTGTGTCTCCTTTGAAGAGTAACAGTTCAAAAGAGCACAGAGTCACTACTTACTCAAAGATCTTGCAATGGCCATATTTCCTATGCAGAAACAAGGAAACATTTTATAATTCTATATGCCATCTAAGTCCCTAAACTCCCTTGGCAATAATGGAAATTTACATTATCATTTCCAAGAAGCCTTTCTTGTTCATTCTCCCTTCTTTCAATGACTTACTTATAATGGGAGGATTTTTAAATGGACCTAGTTCTATCCACAACCAAAGCAAATTGATATGTCAAGTGATGTGCTTTGGCATAGCTGATGTGCTTTGGGATGAACATTACCTCTTTTTATTGAACTGAAAATAAAAATCACTTTCTCTGGTAATTGCAGTGAATAAATAAATCTTTAAAAGTTCATTGCACTTATTATTTCAGTTATAAGGTTATCTATAGCTGTACATCTAAATGTATCAAAAACAAAAAATAGGCTCACAGATATACTGCACACCAAAAAATGAGTAAATATAAGATAAACTTGTTAAAAATTCCCCTAATGCCCATGCTGTTAGACATTTTAGAAGATACAATAACTGTGTAGGAACCATGTCAATTTATTAAGTGGTCTTAGAGGCAGACAGCATTTTAGTATAGCTCGCCATAGTGCCATGATTTTGAAAGTCTCATAAACTGGAAATATCCACTTCATTAGATTCCAACCTAACTGACTCAAAAGATTTTTATATTTCACATACCAAATTACCAGCTAGTTTCCAGGATGCTTTGATAGTGGGTTTTTTTTTTTTTTTTTTTGAGACGTAGTCTCGCCGTGTTGCCCCAGGCTGGAGTGCAGTGGCACAATCTCAGCTCACTACAACCTCTTCCTCCCAGGTTGAAGCAATTCTCCTGCCTCAGCCTCCCAAGTATGTGGGACTACAGAGGCGTGCCACAACACCCAGCTAATTTTTTTGTATTTTTAGTAGAGATGGGGTTTCACTGTGTTAGCTGGATTGCCTTCATCTCCTGACCTCGTGATCCACCTGCCTCAGCCTCCACCTCCCAAAGTGCTGGGATTACAGGCATGAGTCACCGCACCAGGCCGCCATTTTTAATGTGACTGTATAAACACTAGGCATCTATAGGAAGTCCATTACTATATGTATATCAACATTCTCAGGGATCAAAAGATATGATACTGATGCATAAACTTACTCAAAATTAAAGAGCACCCAGGCCAGGCACAGTGGCCATGCTGGTAATCCAGCACTTAGGGAGGCCGAGGCAACAGAATCACTTGAGGCCAGGAGTTTGAGACCAGCCTGGCCAACACAGCAAGACCCTATCTCTACCAAAAAAATTAAAAAATATATATTTAAAATCTTAAGAAAAAATGTTATTTAAAAAAGAACATCCAGTGACTCAAATTGTCCCCTAAATTGGTTGTAAGCTTCCACCTTGGAGTAGTTTTTAGGGCACTAAAGATCTGCAACCTGCTACTATTTATTTTCTCACCTACAAAGATAGAGACTTTCAATCAGCTCCATAATAAGTAAATAATTATATGGAGACGTTGCTTTAAAGCTGTTAAGTAAGCACATCAAGTTTTGTTAAAACTAAATGTTATTTTGTTCCCATATATTAAGGTAACTTTCATGTCAATCTAGGTTGCATTGAGATAACAAAATATCTTGAGTGTTCTAAGTTTATCTGTTTTTGATGTAAAATATTTTAATTATTTTAAATTCTCTTTGAGTACCTTATACCTTTAAACGTGTTTTAACAGAATAATTTTCATTGCTTTAACTTTGCAATTATTCCTTATAGTTAAAGAGTAATGATTTACCACAGGAATCCAATCAGTAAGTCACCATAAGTTCAACAAACATGCCTTGACCACACACGCATGGGTCAGGCAGGAGGCTCAGTGATATGGTGCGGCGGTGGGGGGAGTTGGGGGAGTTGGGGAACTGGCCTCCATACCAACAAAAGTTTAGTTGTGGGGAGCCAAGATATGAACACAAACTCCTTCAAAGCAGGATATGAGCACTCTGAGAGTTCAAAGTAGAAAAAAAAAGTTCACTTATGGAGGGAGTAAACAATAAAGAAAATGTAATACTTGAACACGTAGAATCTAGGAAGTGATGTTGACACACGTAGAATCTAGGAAGTGATGTTGACAGCTGGCCAATGAAGCAGGTAGAAAGGACTCAAGGCATTTGAGTAGAGCGGTTTGTATAGGAATGTAGAAAAAGAAAGGGCAGAATAAGATTAAGCATGAAGAGGACTTGAAATGTCTGTTTAAGTTGGCTTAGCTGTTGCTCCATAGATAAGAGGATTCTGCATGGTTTTGGGCAAAGTGAAGCCAGTGTTTGAGGAAAAGTTTACTGAATCTGGTGTGCAAAATCAATTTCATGTATGTGTAGGAAGGTATATATGCACATGTATACAATTATGCATTCAGTTATACTTTCTTAGTATTTCAGGGGTTTCCTTTCAGTGTTTTTTTTTTTTTTTTTTTTTTCATAAAAGGAAAAAAATTAAGGAGGCTAGTTCAGGGGGCCACTATAATAGCTCAGGAAAAGAACTATAAGGTGACCGAGGATGCTGGTAGTAAGACAGCAAGTGCCAGTCCCAAGATTTTGTGAATAAAGGAGCAACAGGATAATTTTTCTTGACACTTGATTAGTTCAGTACATTAATTCCTTGGGTTTTTTTTTTTTTTTTTTTTTTTTTTTTTTTTTGTAACTCAATTTTACACTGGCAGCAGTTAGTACTTATAGCAGCTAATAAATGGATAAATTTGTGTCACTGAACTATGACACTGAAACTAATCAACTTAGTTGACACATGTAATATTGTCACATGGAGGGGATAGGAGGGGGAGGATAGTAAATCTGCCTAAAGACAAAACTTGATTTTTTAAAATATTTTTCTCTACAATGTCTTCAGGATATATTGTTTCCATTTTATTGTTTCTAGCATTTTTATATTATTGAAATCTAGGAGGGGATGTTATTAGTACCTTTTTTATTTTATAAAATATGTATCAATTTGACATCTATCAGTATTTTAGCACCAGTGCTATTGCTTTTTGATTATACATATTTGATGAAATTCAATTTATGTCTTTTCTTTTGAGATGTTTTATTATAAATTTTCTTTTCTATAAAATTATAAAAATATAAATTTTATCAACCTATAAAATTATCTTGTTTTAAAGTTTATATTTTACAAGTGCTACTATAATATACCTAACTATAATATCTATTATACTAGGTAAAACATCATTTTACACCTTACCAGCATATTGATGATTGATAATGCAGATTATACTGCTCAGGACCAAATTACCCTTTCCCTGTCTCTTACCCTAACTCAATTTCATGTCATATCGATCTTTATGTTGGAATCACATCACATGACATTATGTGTATTTTGTGTTTTCATGGAATTAGGGAGAAAAGGCTTTGGGACCATGAGGAAACTCAGTGAATTTGGAAAATACTGATAGGCTCACTCTCATAAACCACATATTGATGCCACATATGTACATACTGTCACTCAGGTCAGAGTGTGAGAATATGATCCTTTCAGTGATGTTATAGCTCACGATCCTTTTTAAAGGACCATGCCAAAACATTAATAGCTATCACTACTAGTATTGTACAGTTTCCTACAGGATCCTGAAATCCATCTTCAGCATTTTTATCAGCTTCACATACAGCATGTATGTATAAATGTGTGTATGTACATATGTGGGGGGATATATACATACATATTTACAATTATACATTTGGTTACACTTTCTTAGTATTTTATGAACTCTTCTCAGTGGAGTGTCTCTTTCCTGAGGCCATGTTTATAAAATATAACCCAGATGCTTATGGTTTGAGGAAGATGAGAATCCAACATTCTGAGAAAAACTGACCTCCTGATTTTGTTCCATGAGACTACATGAACTAGTGTTTCTTTTGTTGTTTTTTAAGCTTTAAATGAGAATGTTTGCTAAAGGAACCAAATTATTTTTCCTCCTTGTTAAAGATATATTTAAATAAGGCAATGGGTATAGTGTACACTTCTCAAATGAAATGTACCCAAGTAAGGATTTTCAGGAAGCATTCAAGAATAAAATAAAATTCAAAACAGTTTCAGTTTGCTATGAATCAAGAGAATTTGGCATATTTTCTGGTTCAGAGCTCACTCATGAAAAGACAGGGATTTCTTCACGGCCAGAGGCAGTGAGCATAGGTCCCAGCCTTCGGTTCCTCTGACCCTGGATGGTCATGTGAGCTTGACCTATTAACCCTGAACATTTTCAAATAAATATCAGAGTAACTTAGGACCTAGAATAGATTGCACGTTCAATGATGGGACTTACATGCTCTTTCTCCTTTCCCTCCCTGCCTCTATCCTGTTTGATTTTAACAGCACTCGCAAACAAAATTACATGATGAATTTTTCACGACAACATGGGCTCAGGCACTTCTACAACAGAAGACGAAGGTCACTTAGGCGATACCCATGAAGAATCAAAAAGTTTATTTTTTTTCTTCCAACATGTGATGTGTTGCTCTCCATTCTTTTACATCTCACACTGCATCTGATATCAGGAAATATCCGTGAAGGACTTGGTGATTACCTGAAAGCCCTTCTCAAGACCGAGTGTACACCACTTTCCCACACTGTGAACTAATGACAAGTGACTTATTTGCTCATAAGTAAATGTCTTCATGTTGATGTGTCTGTGAAAGTTGTGATCTGTCATAATATCGGTTACAGTGGCAGTATTGACAATAAGAAACACTTTAACAGAAAAATGAAGTTTAAGCACAAAAAAATTAAGAGATTTTATGTTTAAAATGGCATTTAGCACAATATTTAACATTCTTGGTCACAAAGCTATTTAAGTGGACTGTATTTCAGCTATGTCTCATGTTTTATATGATTAAATTATCATTGTTTGTCCTTTATGTATTCTATTCTACAATATAACACATTGAAACTGTATTTACTTGTTATGTTGTAATATTTTGCTGCTGAATTTGGGGCTACTTATATTCTGCAGAAAATTAATTAAAATGCCTATTCAAGAAGATAGTGGTAAAGATATTGTATCTCCTTTAATATACTCCTTAAAATGTATGTTGGTTTAGCGTTGTTTTGTGGATAAGAAAAATGCTTGACCCTGAAATATTTTCTACTTTAAATTGTGGACGAAGACCCTATCTCCCACAAATAAGTTCCCATTTCCTTGCCTAAAGATTTTTTTAAGTGTTCTGTGGCTGATTTACTAACAGTAACTGCCATTTTGTGTCTGTGATAACAGAGTGATTTGTAAAACAGTGGTTGTTTTTTCATTGTGTTTTCTTCATGGATTGTTTTCTCTGCGGGTCATATTCATGCCTTCTGATGAAGTTGTACCAACACCAGCAACATTATAATGGCCCTGTAGGTCTGAACGCTATTTGTGTAACTGAAAGGTTGCACTCTAGGGAGAACCAAGCTAAAAGCCCATGCTTAAATAAAAATTATGTCCAAAAGCCACTGAAGTTCATTGGTCTTCATTCATTTTTAATTAAATTTTATGTAAGATTTGTAAGCCTGGTCAGTTTGGAAATTATGATGTCAAATATTTGCACCAGTTTTTTGTTTCATCATTGATAATAGCAATTATGAAGCCACACTTTCAATTTAGCCATTTTTCTCTTATTCACCTTTTTCTGCTAATTACTCTGTAATTACACTAAGAAAAGTCAATAGATAGGCCGGGCGCGGTGGCTCAAGCCTGTAATCCCAGCACTTTGGGAGGCCGAGACGGGCGGATCACGAGGTCAGGAGATCGAGACCATCCTGGCTAATATGGTGAAACCCCGTCTCTACTAAAAAAATACAAAAAAACTAGCCGGGCGAGGTGGTGGGTGCCTGTAGTCCCAGCTACTCGGGAGGCTGAGGCAGGAGAATGGCGTAAACCCGGGAGGCGGAGCTTGCAGTGAGCTGAGATCCGGCCACTGCACTCCAGCCTGGGTGACAGAGTGAGACTCCGTCTCAAAAAAAAAAAAAAAGGAAAAGAAAAGAAAAGTCAATAGATAATTCCAATAGTGACTTCACTCCTGAGAATTTTGTTACTGCTAACGCTTGTCTGATCATAAGCACTCATGTGTTCATTGAGTAAATATTTATTGAGTGTTTGCTATGGTCCAGGCACTGTGCTAAGTGTTGAGGATAAAATGATGATTGAAACATTTTCCCTTCTTGATTTTAACATCTACAAAATAAAAAGTATGTTAATATTTTTTTTTTTTTTTTTTTACTTTCAAGAGGAGGAAAAAATAAGAAAAAAATGTTAAAACTAGAGTTTTCAGCAATGGCAAACTTTCTCAATACTTTTGACCCCTCTAATGCTGAGCCTAAATACTCCTACAGTGAATGAATTAATATTTTAAAGAACAAATACACCCACTGGAGAACAGCACCTTTTAAAACACTTAAATGTGAAAGAAATAACTGATTTCAGAAGATTCTTCCTACCATGGCCCACTTTAGTCATTTTATATATGCAATCCTTCATCAAATATCTATTAAGGGATACCATGTGCCAAGCACAGGCAAGGGCACTAGAGATGGATTAGTGAACAAAAGGAGACACCATCGCTGTACTAAGGAAAGTCACAGTTAGTAGAGGAAGAAGGTATTTACTAATAATCACACAAATAAACGGATAACTGGGTAAATACCTCATTAAGCACTAAATATTCTTTTGATAATCATCTATTAAACATCTACTATACTGATGTACATTATTTGGGAATGAAACATGGTTCTCTTTCTCAATGTATAGTCTAGACCGAAACTCAGAAATACCAACTAATACATACAATACTAAGAAGGTGCTGCCATAGACATGTATTTTGGGTCTAATGGGCACATGTAAACATCCAGACTGGGCAACATAATGAGACCCTGTCTCTACAAAAAAAAAAAAAAAAACTGAAAATTAGCTGGGCGTGGTGGCATGCACTGTAGTCCTAGGTACTCAGGAGGCTGAGGTGGGAGGATCTGGCCTCAACCAAGCCCAGAAGGTAGAGGATGCAGTAAGCTGTGATCACACCACTGCATTCCAGCCTGGGCGAGAGAGCAAGATCTTGTCCCAAAGAAAAGTAAGAAATAAAAAATTTGCAAGTGATATCATACTTAGTGGTGAAAAACTGGATGCTTTCTTTAATTGAAGAACAAAACAAGGTATTTCCTTTTACCGCTTCTATTCAACATTGTACTAAAGAGTCTAGCCAGAGCAATAAAGTTAGAAGAAGAAAAGGCATCCAGATTCAAAAGTAACACGTCAGACTCTTTTTTGGAAAACAATATGATTATGTGCATAGAAAAACCCACAGAATCTATGAAAAACTACTAGAACTAATAATTGGGCTTTCTAAGATTACAGGATACAGAATCAATATACAAAGATCAATTGTTCTTCATTGTTGATGGGAATGTAAATTAGTAAAGTCATTACGAAAAATGGTATAAAAGTTCCTCAAAAAACTAAAAATAGTACTATCATATGACCAAGAATACCACTTCTAGGTATATATCGAAAGGAACTAAAAGCAGTATGTCAAAGGGATGTCTGCACTCCCATGTTCATTGTAGCACTATTCACTCAATAGCCAAGAGATGGAATCAACCTAAGTGTCCATCAATGGATAAATGGATAAAGAAAACGTGGGCCTGGGCGCGGTGGCTCATGCCTGTAATCCCAGTACTTTGGAGGCCTAGGTGGGCAGATCGCTTGAGGCCAAGAGTTTGAGACCAACCTGGTCAACATAGTGAAACCTTGTCTCTACTAAAACTACAAAAATTTGCCAGGCATGATGGCATGGGCCTGTGATCCCACCTACTCATGAGGCTGAGGTGCAAGAATCACTTGAATCCAGGAGGTGGAGGTTGCCTTGAACCAAGATGGCACCACTACACTCCAGCCTAAGTGACAGAGCTAGCCTCTGTTCCCCGTCTCCCTCCCCGCTAAAAAAAGAAAATGTGGTATGTATACACAATTGAACACCATTTAACCTTAAAAATGAAGGAAATCTTGCCACTTGTGACAGCTTTTGGATGAATCTAGAGAACATTATGCTAAGTGAAATAAGCCAGGCACAGAAAGACAAACATTGCATGATCTCACTTATATGTGAAACCTAATAAAGCTGAACTCCTACAAGTCGAAAGTAGATCAATGGTTACCAAAGGCTGGGGCTGGGTATGGGGTGGGGAGGGAGGGAATGCAGAGTTGTTGATCAAAGGATACAAAATTTCAAATAGACAAGAAGAATAAGTTTTGAGATCTGTTACACAGCAAAGTGACTATAGTCAAAAATAATTTATTGTATATTTCAAAACAACAGTAAATTTCCAATGTCTTACTATGAAAAATGATAGTTGAGGTGTAGGATATGTTAATTAGCTTGATTTAATCCTGCCACATTGTATACATATATCAAAACACTGTACCCCATAAATGTGTACAACTATGATTTGTCAAAAGATCAATTGCAACTTTGTGCAATGGCAATATCATAGCCAGTGGGATTTATCCAAAGCACAATTATTGCTTGTTGAAAAGATCATTGTATTTCTATATACTAGCAATGAACAAACGTTTTTTAAAACTCTTCTTAAACATTTATTAATTTATATTAAGTGTGAGCCAAAGTAATAGCACAAGTGATTAATAATTAAAATGACAAACCAGGAATGGTGGCTCACACCTATATCGTAGCACTTTAGGAGGCTGAAACAGGAGGATAGCTTGAGCCCAAGACTTTGAGACCAACCTGGGAAACATAGCAAAACCCCATCTTTACTAAAACTACAAAAAATTAGCCAGGCATGGTGACAGCACACGCCTATAGTCCCATCTACTCAGGAGGCTGACGTGGGAGAATCACCTGAGCCTGGGAAGCGAGGCTGCAGTAAGCAGAGATTGTGCCACTGCATTCCAGCCTGGGTGATGAGAGTGAGACCCTCCCTTAAAAAAAAAAAAAGTTTTAAAAATTCGTGATAGTGGTCACCTCAGGTAGGGGAATAAGATCAGAGAGGTGTATGCAGAAGATCTCAGCTCTATTAAAATGTTTTATTCCTTTTATAAAAAGTCAGAATAGAATAATGTTAAGGTTTAAATGAATTGTGTACATACAAAATTGTTTATTGTATTGTTCTCTATTCTTACATGAAGATCTAAATACGGCAAAAAATAAGGAGAATGTATCAAGCCGATTCAGTGGAAAGACATATTCTAAAAATAAAAGTACGTGCAAAAACGCAAAGTCAGGAACTAGCTTGGCTCCTCAGGGGAGATGCAGAGCATTGGATTGGAGGGGCTTACAAGAAACAGCCTAAAAAGATGGGATGAGGCTGGTGTTGCAGGAGTGAGAGATGGGGAGTACTTTCTCATACTAACAAAATTCAGCTTTAATCAGGAGTCATTCACTGGGAAGTTATTGGAGGGTTTTAAGCAGACGACTTTTGGTCAGCTAAGGCATAGAGAATGGCTGGAGGGAGTGAAGAAGAGAAGCTGGGGGACTAGAATTTATAGATAGTCCCTGAGATAACAGTTAAGGAATATTTTTAAATTGTCTGACAAGAATTTTACTAAGGATTCATACTTCTCCAGAGTAACTACAAACTGCTCACCTACAAAATATAGTAATAAAGACAAAAAGTAACTATGTATGTATGTATTGTTCAGAAAAAAAAAAAAAAATCAGCTGTTATTAAAAGAATTCCAGTTCAGAGGTGAGAGGGTTTTTCACAATTACTGTTTCTTCCATGTAGTCCTTTGGGTGTTTATTATAAATAAATGGGTACAGTTGGTTTTTTTTTTTTTAATAATCCACCATGGCTGTAAACTGATGCTGCCTTTATAGACATGGGAGACCATGCAATGACAATGGGAGTGTCTGCCACTCTCCAGTGGCCCTACTACCATATTCCAGTGCTTGGATCTCCCGTCCCAGAATTCATGCCAGTGCAGCCGAGAAGAAGATAATGTCTGGAAAATATAACTTTTTATGGAGAGAGTACTGGTAGAATAATATATGGAGATATATAAGTGAATAATAAAAAGGCACAGAAATGTGTGTAAGAAATATTGCCTCATAAACCTACAAACAGTAAACTCATATCAAAGTTTTACAATACCCCTTAATGTTACTAACCATAGAAAGCAGACATAATGAGACAAGTCAGACATTTTTTCAACACCTCTACAATCACCTTAACAGAAACTAAACAGCTCCCTTAAAGGCCAAAGAAGAAATTCAGTCACTATTAATTCTAACACAATTTCTTTCATATCGACACTTCAAGTTGGTTCTTTGCTCTGCCTCTGAATTTCCTAACTATAACAAAATACTTATTTTTCTAACACCTTCTATGTGTGGAGCTTGATAAAATACCAGAGAAGGAAAGCTGTCTTTTGGCCTCTCTACCTAAGACACACCCTGACATGGTTTGGCTGTGCCCCTACCCAAATCTCATCTTGAATTGTAACTCCCACAATTCCCACGTGTTGTGGGAGGACCTAGTGGGAGGCAACTGAATCATGGGGGCAGGTCTTTCCCATGCTATTCTTGTGACAGTGAATATGTCTCTTGAGATTTGATGTAAAAGGGGATCCTGCACAAGCTCTCTTCTCTTGTCTGTCATCATGTGAGACTGCCTTTCACCTTCCACCATGATTGTGAGGCCTCCCCAGCCACATGGAACTGTAAGTCCAATAAATCACTTTCTTTTCTAAATTGCCCAGTCTCAGGTATATCTTTATCAGCAGCATAAAAATGGACTAATACACACCTTCATGCAGCCAGAACTCTGTTCAAATTCCCACACCATGAAAACCAGCTTTCATCCCCAGTCCTCCATATTAACTAACTCTCATAATGGAAAGAGAAAAGATAGGCATTTACTTACAGTGGTAGGCATTTACACATCTCACAAAAATTGTTAATGATGACATAATAATATAACTGTAATTTTTCCCTGAGGGATTTATATTTTAGCAAGTAGTGTTAAACTTCCAGAACTGTTTCAAGATCCAAAATAATGAGTTTTTAATGGAGAAACTTTAGGTATTTAGGTAATTGAGGTGGGTATTTAGGTAACTGAGGTGGGTATTTAGGTCATTGAGGTGGGTATTTTAGCAAAATAGTTTGTCAATCACCATGGCAACTGAAGTCTTCTATTTGGATGGATCAGACACTGAGTTGCTAGTCCCGTGACACAGGTTCCAGGGCCCACCTTCCTGTAAGACTTTGACCTACAGGTTAGTCCACTGGATCTCTTTCAAACTCAGTGCACACAAACGCTCAGCATTTGATAATTTAAATACCTCCTATGGCACATCTGCCCTGCCCTGCTCATGCTGGCCTGGTAGGCGAGCCTCTAAAACCAGGAAAATAGACCTGATTCTCAGCTGAAAGAGATATTAAGGAGCTGCCTAAGCCAGAGATAATGTGTTAGTTACACCTATTCCTTGGGTGACACTCTCTTCCCAAGTCATTATTACCTCCCATGCTGCTTGGGATTGGGGCAGATTCAGGTTTTGGTGGGCTATTAACTTATATAATTTGGTAGAATCTCTGTAAGGAAAAAAAAAAAAAACTTCAATATGAGAAATATAAAATTAGGTACAAAAGTGAATATTTAAAATGAGAAAAGAAATCGCAACATGTTACAAATTTATAAATATTGAAAAATTGACAAATTTCATAAATACTATCTGGAACTGCCAGACTTCATCAAGAAGAAATGGACCAGTAACCAAGATGTCTGGTAGGCCAAGGTGGGCAAATCACTTGAGGTCAGGAGTTTGAGAGCAGCTTGGCCAACATGGTAAAACCCCGTCTATACTAGAAAAAAAATAAGAAAAAAAAGAAAGAAATTAACCCAGCATTGTGGTGGGCGCCTGTAGTCCCAGCTACTCGGAAGGCTGAGGCATGAGAATTGCATGAACCCGGGAGGCGGAGGTTGCAGTGAGCCAAGATTGCATCACTGCACTCCAGCTTGGAAGCTGGGTGACAGAGGGAAGCCCTGTCTCAAAAAGAAAAAAGAAAAAGAAACCAAAGAACCAAAGATGTCATCCAATATACATATAAAATACATAACTTTACACAACCAATGAACTCCCTGTTACTTATTTGAAGAACTAATAACCAGAAGTTTCTGAATTTGAAAGGATCTATAAATCTACAGATCTAAAAAGCTCAGCAAACTTCAATCAGGATAAACACAAAGAAACCTTTTTAAAATTTGGCTTCCCTGGAGGAGGCACCACTTTCTAATCCTCTAGTGATGGCCTTGCCCTTTCCTTCTTCTGGTTTTCTGCTTCCTGTTCTGTTTATATTTTCTCAGTCTACTTGTTGATAATAATTACCAGAGTAGCCAACATTTGGTCCCCTGCTGCATCCATTCTGGTCCTTTCCAATCCATTTTGCAAGCAGTGATGTGGTGGATCTTTTCAAACTGCAAATACGATCATGTCATCTCCTCTTCAACCTCTTCAAAGAGTTCACATTGACCGGGCACAGTGGGTCACGCCTGAAATCTCAGCACTTTGGGAGGCTGGGGCGGGCAAATCACCTGAGGTCAGGAGTTTGAGACCAGCCTGGCCAATATGGTGAAACCCCGTCTCTACTAAAATACAAAATTAGCTGGGCATGGTGGCAGGTGCCTGTAATCCCAGTTACTCGGGAGGCTGAGGCAGGAGAATCACTTGAACCTGGAAGGCAGAGTTTGCAGTGAGCAGAGAACTGGCCCTGCCTTCCTCTCCAGCTGTATCTTATGCCACTCTACCCTTTGTGCTCCATCCACCTGAGCCTTCTTCAGGCTTGTTTCTGTCTTTCCAATGTGCCATGCCACTTGCACTTACAGAGCGTTTGCAGGTGCTGGCTCCTCACCCTACCTCCACCCCTTTATCTAATTGACTCCTAATATTTGACATCCCACCCTTTCCTGATCTGGATAGAGTTTTTTCATTTAAATGTGCTCATACTTCTGGATTTTTTTTTTTTTTTTTTTTTTTTTTTTTTTGCCTTTAGAGCATTTATCCAAGTTGGTAGTTACAGTCTTATCAGTGTGATTATCTAACCAAACTCTGGCCTCTCCTCTGCTGTTAGTCTGTAAATTCCATGTGAGCAACTTACCCGTGCAGTCTCAATGCCTGCCACATGGTATTTGAAAAATTAATGGTTATTAAAATAATAAATGAATCCATAAGTATTTACAAAAAAATTTATATTATGCTATTTATTAGCTTTACATCCTTTGGCAAGTCAGTTAACATTAGCCTGTCTGTCTGTAATACGAGAGGAATAGTAGCCACTCATGAAACTATTATAAGAAGTAAAAATATATGTGAGTCTCTTAAAAAATAAGCAGTTCTATCAGCAAAAACAATGCTTTCCAGACAAAATACAAATGAGAAATTGAGAGTATATTTGTAACATATATCACAGATAAAGAGCAAATATTCCTAATATAGAAAACTATTTTAAGTTGAAGGTAAAATCGACCAAAATTATATTGAAAAATGAGCAAAAGATATGAATAGATAATTCAGGAAAATCATACAAAAAATGGCCCTTCAACATACGAAAGGTGTGCAACATCACTCATTTTAACAGAAGTATAAAGTAAGCCTCACTGAGATACCACTTCTAATCCATCAAATTGGCAAAATTCAAAAGCTTGACGATACAAGCTTGGAAAGGCTGTGAAACATAGGCCTTCTCATACCTTGCTGGTAGGAATGCAAAATGACATAAGCCCTAAGGAGAGGATTATGGCAATAGCTAAGAAAACTACATATGTATTTACATCTTGACCCACCAAACACTTGATCCCACTTCTAGGAATTTATCCTAAAGATACACCTCCAAAAATATGAAAATGTACATGCACAAAGTTATTAATTGCAGCATCATTTGTAACCACAAAATATTGTAAGCTACATAACTAGCCAAACATAGCAGAGTATTTCAACACACTATGGTACCTACATGCAACATACTACTATGTAGCTATTAAAAAAAAAAAAGGAGGACGATCTCTGATGTAATGTGGAGTGATTTCCATAGATACTGGTAAGTGGAAAGAACTAAGTGTAAAATAATATATGAAGAATGCCATCTTTTGTGTAAGAAAGAAGGGGAGGCTGGGCGCAGTGGCTCACACCTGTAATCCCAGCACTTTAGGAGGCTGAGGAGGGAGGATCGCTTGAGCCCAGGAATTAAAGGCTGCAGTGAGCCATAATTGTGCCACTGCACTCCAATCTGGGTGACAGAGAGAGACTTCTGTCTCAAAAAAAGAAAAGGAAGGAGGTGGCTGACAAGATGGCCACATAGGAACAGCTCCAGTCTATAGCTCCCAGCGATATCAACGCAAAAGGCAGGTGATTTCTGCATTTCCAACTGAGGCACCTGGCTCATCTCATTGGGACTGGTTAGATAGTGGGTGTAGCCCATGGAGGGTAAGCCAAAGCAGGGTGGGGTGTTGCCTCACCCTGGAAGGGCAAGGGGTCAGGGAACTCCCGCTCCTAGCCAAGGGAAGCCATGAGGGACTGTGCCGTGAGGAACGGTGCACTCCGGCCCAGATACTACGCTTTTCCCATAGTCTTCTTAACCCACAGACTAAGAGATTCCCTCAGGTGCCTATGCCACCAGGGCCCTGGGTTTCAAGCACAAAACTGGGTGGCCATTTAGGCAGACACCAAGCTAGCCGCAGTTTTTTTTCATACCTCAGTGGCACCTGGAACGCCAGTGAGACAGAACCGTTCACTCCCCTGGAAAGGGGGCTGAAGCCAGGGAGCCAAGTGGTCTAGCTCAGCGGATTCCACCCCCACGGAGCCCAGCAAGCTAAGATCCACTGGCTTGAAATTCTCACTGCCAGCACAGCAGTCTGAGGTTAAACTGGGACACTCGAGGTTGGTGGGGGAAGGAGCGTTCCACCATTACTGAGGCTTCAGTAGATGGTTTTCCCCTGACAGTGTAAACAAAGCCAACAGGAACTTCGAACTAGGCAGAGACCACCAAAGCTCAGCAAAGCCACTGTAGCCAGACTGCCTCTCGAGATTCCTCCTATCTGGGCAGGGCATCTCTGAAAAAAAGGCAGCAGCCCCAGTCAGGAGCTTATAGATAAAACCCCCATCTCCCAGGGACAGAGCACTTGGGGGAAGGGGCAGCTGTGGGCACACCTTCAGAATACTTAAACATCCCTGCCTGCCAGCTCTGAAGAGAGCAGTTAATCTCCCAACACAGCACTCGAGCTCTGCTAAGGGACAGACTGCCTCCTCAAGTGAGTCCCTGACCCATGCCTCCTGACTGGGAGACACTTCCCAGCAGGGGTCAACAGACACCTCATAAAGGAGGGCTCCAGTTGGCCTCTCGCGGGTGCCCCTCTGGGACGAAGCTTCCAGAGGAAGCAACAGGCAGCAATCTTTGCTGTTCTGAAGCCTCCGATGGTGATACCCAGGCAAACATGGTCTGGAGTGGGCCTCCAGGAAACTCCAACAGACCTGCAGCTGAGGGGCCTGTTAGAAGAAAAACTAACAAACAGAAAGGAATAGCATCAGCATCAACAAAAAAAGATGTCCACTCACAGACCCCATCCAAAGGTCACCAACATCAAAGACCAAAGGTAGATAAATCCACGGAGATGAGGAAAAAAACAACCCAAAAAGGCTGAAAATTCCAAAAGCCAGAATGCCTCTTCTCTTCCAAAGGATCACAACTTCTCACTAGCAAGGGAACAAAACTGGACGGAGAATGAGTTTGACGAATTGACAGAAGTAGGCTTCAGAAGGTGGGTAATAACAAACTCCTCCCAAGCTAAAGGAACATGTTCTAACCTACTGCAAGGAAGCTAAGAACCTTAAAAAATGTTAGAGGGATTGCTAACTAGAATAACCCATTTAGAGACAAACATAAATGACCTGATGGAGCTGAAAAATGCAGCACGAGAACTTTGTGAAGCATACACAAGTATCAATAGCCAAATAGATCAAGCGGAGGAAAGGATATCAGAGGTTGAAGATCAACTTAATGAAATAAAGTGTGAAGACAAGATTAGAGAAAAAAGAAAGAAAAGGAATGAACAAAGCCTCCAAAAAATATGGAAATATGTAAAAAGACCAAACCTACATTTGATTAGTGTACTTGAAAGTGAGGGGGAGAAAAGAACCAAATTGGAAAACATTCTTCAGGATATTACACAGGAAAACTTCCCCACCCTAGCAAGACAGGCCAACATTCAAATTCAGGAAATACAGAGACCACCACAAAGATACTCCTCAAGAAGAGCAACCCCAACATATATAATTGTCACATTCACCAAGGTTGAAATGAAGGAAAAAACGTTAAGGGTAACCAGAGAGAAAGGTCGGGTTTTCCGCAAAGGGAAGCCCATCAGACTAACAGTGGATCTGTCTTCAGAATCCCTATAAGCCAGAAAAGAGTGGGGTACAATGTTCAACATTCTTAAAGAATTTTCAACCCAGAATTTCATATCCAGCCCAATTAAGCTTCATATGAAGGAGAAATAAAATCCTTTACAGACAAGCAAATGCTGAGAGAGTTTATCACTACCAGGCCTGCCTTACAAGAGCTCCAGAACAAAGCACTAAACATGGAAAGGAAAAACTGGTACCAGCCACTGCAAAAACATACCAAACTGTAAAGACCATGACACTATGAAGAAACTGCATCAACTAACAGGCAAAATAACCAGCTAGCAACATAATGACAGGAGCAAATTCACACGTAACAATATTAACCTTAAATGTAAATTGGCTAAATGCCCCAATTAAAAGACAGACTGGCAAATTGGATTAAGAGTCAAGACCCTTTGGTGTGCTGTATTCAGAAGACCCATCTCACCAGCAAAGACACACACAGGCTCAAAATAAAGGTATGGAGGAATATTTACCAAACAAATGGAAAGCAAAAAAAAAAAAAAAAGGTTGAAATACTAGGCTCTGATAAAACAGACTTTAAACCAACAAAGATCAAAAGAGACAAAGAAGGCCATTATATAATGGCAAAGGGATCAATTTAACAAGAGACTTAGCTATCCTAAATATGTATGCACCCAATACAGGAACACCCAGATTCATAAAGCAAGTTCTTAGAGACCTAGAAAGAGACTTAGGCTCCCACACAATAATAGTGGGAGACTTTAACACCCCACTGTCAATATTAGACATATCAATGAGACAGAAAATTAACAAGGATAACCAGGACTTGAACTCAGCTCTGGACCAAGCCGACCTAATAGACATCTACAGAACTCTCCACCCCAAATCAAAAGAATATACATTCTTTTTAGCACCACATCACACATCTTCTAAAATTGGCCACAAAATTAGAAGTAAAACACTCCTCAGCAAATGCAAAAGAATGGAAATTATTACAAACAGTCTCTCGACCACAGTGCACACAAATTAGAAGCCAGGATTAAGAAACTCACTCAAAACTGCACAACCACATGCAAACTGAAAAACCTGCTCCTGAATGACTACTGGTAAATAATGAAATTAAGGCACGAATAAATAAGTTCTTTGAAACCAATGAGAACAAAGACACAACGTACCAGAATCTCTGGGACACAGCTAAAGCAGTGTTTTGCAGGAAACTTATAGCACTAAATGCCCACAACAGAAAGCAGGAAAGATATAAAATCGACACCCTAACATCACAATTAAAAGAACTAGGGAAGCAAGAGCAACTGAATTCAAAAGCTAGCAGAAGGCAAGAAATAACTACGATCAGAACAGAACTGAAGGAGATACAGACACAAAAAAAAAACTCTTTTAAAAAAATTAATGAATCCAGGAATTGGTTTTTTGAAAAGATCAACAAAATAGACTACTAGCCAGACTAATAAAGAAGAAAAGAGAGAAGAATCAAATAGACACAAAAAGAAATGATAAAGGGGATATCACCACTGATTCCCGAAGAAATACAAACTACCATCAGAGAATACTATAAAAACCTCTATGCAAATAAACTAGAAAATCTAAAATATATGGAAAAATTCCTGGACACATACACCCTCCCAAGACAAAAACCAGGAAGAAGTCAAATCCCTGAATAGACCAATAAAAAGTTCTGAAATTGAGGCAGTAATAGCCTATCAACCAAAAAAAGTCCAGGACCAGATGGATTCACAGCCGAATTCTACCAGAGGTACAAAGAGGAGCTGGTACCATTCCCGCTGAAACTATTCCAAACAACAGTAAAAGAGGGAATCCTCCCAACTTATTTTATGAGGCCAGCATCATCCTGATATCAAAACCTGGCAGAGACACAACCAAAAAAAGAAAAGTTCAGGCCAATATCCCTGATGAACATAAAGGCAAAAATCCTCAATAAAATACCAGCAGACCGAATCCAGCAACATATCAAAAAGTTTACCCACCACGATCAAGTCGGCTTCATCCCTGGGATGCAAAGCTGGTTCGACATACACAAATCAATAAATATAATCTATCACAGAAACAGAACCAATGACAAAAACAACATAATTATCTCAATAAATGCAGAAAAGACTTTCAATAAAATTCAACAGCTCTTCATGCCAAAAACACTCAATAAACTAGGTATTGATGGAACATATCTCAAAATAATCAGAGCTATTTATGACAAACCCATAGCCAATATCATCCTGAATGGTCAAAAGCTGGAAGCATTCCCTTTGAAAACTAGCACAAGACAAGGATGCCCTCTCTCACCACTCCTATTCAGCATAGTATTGGAAGTTCTGGCCAGGGCAATCAGGTAAGAGAAAGAAATAAAGGGTATTCAATTAGGAAAAGAGGAAGTCAAATTGTCTGTTTGCAGATGACATGATTGTCTATTTAGAAAACCCCATTGTCTCAGCCCCAAATCTCCTTAAGCTGATAAGCAACTTCAGCAAATCTCAAGATACAAAATCAATGTGCAAAAATCACAAGCATTCCTGTACACCAATAATAGAGCCAAATCATGAGCAAACTCCCATTCACAATTGTTACAAAGAGAATAAAATACCTAGGAATCCAACTTACAAAGGATATGAAGGACCTTTTCAAGGAGAACTACAAACCACTGCTCAACGAAATAAGAGAGGACCACAAACAAATGGAAAAACATTCCATGCTCATGGATAGGAAGAATCAATATCGTGAAAATGGCCAAACTGCCCAAAGTAATTTACAGATTCAATGCTATCCCCATCAAGCTACCATTAACTTTCTTCACAGAATTAGAAAAAACTACTTTAAATTTCATATGGAACCAAAAAAGAGATCATAGAGCCAAGACAATCCTAAGCCAAAAGAAAAACAACTGCAGGCATCATGCCACTTGACTTCAAACTATACAAGGCTACATTAACCAAAACAGCATGGTACTGGTACCAAAACAAATATATAGACCAATGGAACAGAACAGAAGCCTCCGACATAACACCACAATCTACAACCATCTGATCTTTGACAAACCTGACAAAAGCAAGCAATGTGGAAAGGATTCCCTATTTAACAAACGGTGTTGGGAAAACTGGCTAGACATATGCAGAAAACTGAAACTGGACCCCTTCCTTACGCCATATACAAAAATTAACTCAAGATGAATTAAAGACTTAAATGTAAAACCTAAAACCATAAAAACCCTAGAAGAAAACCTAGGCAATATCATTCACGACATTGGCATGGGCAAAGACTTCATGACTGAAACACCAAAAGCAATGGCAACAAAAGCCAAAATTGAGGGGAATTCCAAGATGGCTGAATAGGAACAGCTCCAGTCTGCAGCTCCCAGCAAGATCGACACAGAGGACAGGTGATTTCTGCATTTCCAACTGAGGAACCTGGTTCATCACATTGAGACTGGTTAGACAGTGGGTGCAGCCCATGGAGGGAGAGCAGAAGCAAGGCGGGGGCATCGCCTTACCCAGGAGACATGAGGGGTCAAGTATTTCCCTTTCCTAGCCAAGGGAAGCTGTGAGAGAGGGAAAAATGCTACACTCCTGCCCAAATACTGCGATTTTCCCATGGTCTTCGCAACCAGAAGACCAGAAGATTCTCTCCGGTGCCTAGCTCAGCGGGTCCCACACCCACAGAACCCAACAAGCTAAGATCCATTGGTTTGAAATTCTCGCTGCTAGCACAGCAGTCTGAGATCGACCTAGGATGCTGGAGCTTGGTGGGGGGAAGGGCATCTGCCACTGCTGAAGCTTGAGTAGGTGGTTTTATGCCCACAGTATAAACAAAGCTGCCAGGAAGCTCAAACTGGGCAAAGCTCACCACAGCTCAGCAAGGCCGACTGCCTCTCTAGATTCCACCTCTGTGGGCAGGGCATATCTAAACAAAAGGCAGCAGCCCCAACCAGGGACTTATAGTTAAAACCTTCATCTCCCTGGGACAGAGCACCTGGGGAAAGGGGCAGCTGCTAGCACAGCTTCAGAAGACTTAAACATCCCTGCCTGACAGCTCGCGAGAGAGCAGTAGATCTCCCAGCACCATGTTCGAGCTCTGATAATGGACAGACTGCCTCCTCAAGTGGGCCCCTGACCCCATGCAGCCTAACTGGGAGTCATCTCCCAGTAGGGGCCTACATACACCTCATACAGGAGAAGTGTGGCAGCCATCTGGTGGGTGTCTCTCTGGGACGAAGCTTCCAAAGGAAGGATCAGGCAGCAATCTTTGCTGCTCCATAGACTCCGCTGGTGATACCCAGGTAAACACGGTCTGGAGTAGACCTCCAGCAAACTCCAACAGGCCTGCAGCTGAGGGACCTGTTAGAAGGAAAACTAACAGAAAGGAATAGCATCAACATCAACAAAAAGGACACCCACACCAAAACCCCATATGAAGGTCATCAACATCAAAGACCCAAGGTAGATAAAATCACAAAGATGGGGAGAAATCAGAGCAGAAAGGCTGAAAATTCTAAAAACCAGAGCACCTCTTCTCCTCCAAAGGATCACAACTCCTCACCAGCCAGGGAACAAAACTGGATGGAGAATGAGTTTGATGAATTGACAGAAGTAGGTTTCAGAAGGTAGGTAAGAACAAACTCCTCCGAGCTAAAGGAGCATGTTCTAACCCATCACAAGGAAGCTAAAAACCTTGAGAAAAGGTGAGAGGAATAGCTAACTAGAATAACCAGTGTAGAGAAGAAAATAAATAACCTGATAGAGCTGAAAAACACAGCATGAGAACTTCATGAAGCATACACGAGCTTCAGTAGCCAAATGGATCAAGCGGAAGAAAGGATATCAGTGATTAAAGTTCAAGTCAATGAAATAAAGCAAGAAGGCAAGATTAGAGAAAAAAGAGTGAAAAGAAACAAAGCCTCCATGAAACATGGGACTAACTGAAAAGACCAAATCTATGTTTGAATGGTGTACCTGAAAGTGACTCAAAGAACGGAACCAAATTAGAAAACACTCTGCAGGGTATTATCCAGAAGAACTTCCCCAACCTAGCAAGACAGGCCAACATTCAAATTCAGGAAATACAGAGAATACCACAAAGAAATTCCTCGAGAAGAGCAACCCCAAGACACATAATTGTCAAATTTACCAAGGTTGAAGTGAAGGAAAAAATGTTAAGGGTAGCCAGGGAGAAATGTCGGGTTACCCACAAAGGGAAGCCCATCAGACTAACAGCGGATCTCTCTGCAGACACCCTACAAGCCCAAAGAGAGTGGGCACCAATGTTCAACATTCTTAAAAAATCTTCAACCCAGAATTTCAAATGCAGCAAATTTCATATCACTTCATAAATGAAAGAGAAATAAAATCCTTTACAGACAAGCAAATGCTGAGAGATTTTGTCACCACCAGGCCTGCCTTACAAGAGCTCCTGAACAAAGCACTAAACATGGAAAGGAACAACCGGTACCAGCCACTGCAAAAACATGCCAAATTGTAAAGACCACTGACGCTATGAAGAAACTGCATAAACTGATGGGCAAAACAATCAGCTAGCATCATAATGATAGGATCAAATTCACACAGAACAATATTAACCTAAATGTAAAGGGGCTAAATGCTCCAATTAAAAGACACAGACTAGCAAATTGGATAAAGAGTCAAGATCCATCAGTGTGCTATTCAGCAGACCCATCTCATGTACAAAGACACACATAGGCTCAAAATAAAGGGATGCAGGAAGATCTACCAAGCAAATGGAAAGCAAAAAAAAAAAAAAAAAAAAAACGAAG
>NW_016803115.1:1153633-1172258 GCF_001698545.2 Rhinopithecus bieti
GAACATCACACACTGGGACCTGACGGGGGGTGGGGGCTGGGGGAGGGATAGCATTATGAGAAATACCTAATGTAAACAACAAGTTGATGGGTGCAGCAAACCAACATGGCACATGTATACCTAGGTAACAAACCTGCACGTTGTGCACATGTACCCCAGAACTTAAAGTATAATTTTTTTAAAAAAAAGCCAAAATTGACAAATGGGATCTAATTAAAGAGCTTCTGCACAGCAAAAGAAACAATCATCACAGTGAACAGGCAACCTACAAAGTGGGAGAAAATTTCTGCAATCTATCCATCTAACAAGGGTTAATATACAAAATCTACAAAGAACTTAAATTTACAAGAAAACGAACAACCCCATCAAAAAGTGGACAAAGGATATGAACAGACACTTTTCAAAAGAAGACATTTATACAGCCAACAAACATGGAAAAAAGTTCATCATCACTGGTCACTAGAGAAATGCAAATGAAAACCACAATGAGATACCATTTCACACCAGTTAGAATGATGGTCATTAAAAAGTCAGGAAACAACAGATGCTGGAGATGTGGAGAAATAGGAACACTTTTACACTGCTGGTGGGAGTGTAAATTAGTTCAACCATTGTGGAAGACAGTGTGGCGATTCCTCAAGGATCTAGAACCAGAAATACCATTTGACCCAGCAATCCCATTACTGGTTATACACCCAAAGGATTATAAATCATTCTACTCTAAAGACATATGCACACATATGTTTATTGTGGCACTACTCACAATAGCAAAGACTTGGAACCAACCCAAATGCCCATCAATGATAGACTGGATAAAGAAAATGTGGCACATATATACCATGGAATACTATACAGCCACATAAAAGGATGATTTCATGTCCTTTGCAGGGACATGGATGAAGCTGGAAACCATCATTCTCAGCAAACTAACACAGGAACAGAAAAATCAAACACCACATGTTCTCACTCATAGGTGGGAGTTGAACAATGAAAACACATGGACACGGGAGGGGAACATCACACACCGGGGCCTGTCAGGAGTGTGGGTGCTAGGGGAGGGATAACATTAGGAGAAACACCTAATATAGATGACGGGTTTATGGGTGCAGCAAACCACCATGGCACATGTATACCTACGTAACGAACCTGCACATTCTGTACATGTATCCCAGAACTTAAGTATAATAAAAAAAAAGGATGGAAGGAAGGAAAAGAAGGAAGGTAGGCAGGCAGGCAGAGAGGAAGGCAGGCAAGAACACGTAACAAATATCTGTGTGGCTTTACAAAAACACAGGAAGAATAGATGAGAAGTAATGACGTTGTTTACTCACACAGGATTGGGTAGAATGGATGGAACAAAAGAGGGAAGACAATTCTCTGAGTATACGTTTTCAGATCTTTTAATTTTTTTTTCTTTTATCAGCTTTTAAGTTCTGGAGTATATGTGCAGATTTATTACACAGGTAAACGTGTGTCATGGTGGTTTGCTGCACAGGTCAACCCATCACCTAGGTATTAAGCCCAGCATCCACTAGCTATTCTTCCTAATGCTCTCCCTAATATTCTAATACCAAAGAAATGAAATTAAGCCAGCAAGGATGGGAAGTGGGTAGAGGGTGGGGAAGACTCATATTAAAAGTAAAGTCATCTCTAAATTAGAAATAATAGCAGTATCTATACAAGTAAATACATGTAAAGTGCTCAGAACAGTGCCTACTATATGTAAACACTGAACAGGTATTAACAACATTGCTGTTATTGTGTTAGTGTATTAGGTACCTGGTGCTACCAGCAAAGGCAGTTTATCATCCAGCTGTCTCCAGTGTTGCTACTCAAAGTTTGGTCCTCCAGCAGCCTATCGGGATCACCCAGGGGCCTGTTAGAAATGCGTATCTCAGCCCCTACCGCAGACCTACTGAATCAGAATCGGCATTTTTAACGGTATCCACAGGTGATTCCTATGCACATTATAGTGTAAGAAGTACTGGGCTACAGACATGTATGTGGCAAAATAATTTCATAGGATGGCAAAGGCCAAGTGGCAAATGAAGGACACCAGAAATGCGCGTCCCAGGAGCCCAACTCCTCTCTAGTAACTTATGCTGTTAAGATTTGTTTAGAGATATTCAAAAGCGTGGAGAAAAGCAAATTTGGTTTCCTCAGCCAGGGACGTGGAGAGTGGTCTGGTGCCCTTGAAGAGATCGCCCTCGTGTGGAGTAGGGAGGGAATCTCTAGCCCTTCCTCCCGGTTGAAGGACCGCACCAGCGCTCTAAGCCGAAGGCCTGGCCTGGGTTCTGGAGGTGGGGTCTCCTTGTCAGAAGCCTCTGGAGCCTGCAGGCGTGCATTTCAGCTTTAAGACCAAAGACCTTGTCCATCACGTGTCACTACAGTGTGCACGCGCAGAAATGCACAAAGCAAAAAACAGATGCTCTTAATGAACCAACTATAATCCTTGCTAAGACACAAAGCCAGAGGAAAGTGTGTATTTGAAATCATTTTCTACCCTTCACCCTCTTGAATCCCAGCACTCTGGCTGCGGCGCTCTCTTGTATCCCAGTTTTTAGAAGCCAAACAAGCTATTTCCTAATTTGTTTTTTAAAAAGACGGAGTCTCGCTTTGTTGCCAGGCTGGTCTCAAACTCCTGGGCTCAAGCGATTCTCCCACCTTGGGGTAACATGTTACATTATTCTACTTAATAAAAAGCAAACGTTGTCTTGTAAATTCTAACTTAAATGCCCGGAAAATAACCTATCATGCATTGCCTTGTTGTGCAATAGTCAATATTTGCAAACAAAGTGTTAACCAAAGGCAGTTCATTAAAACTTTTTGAAAAAAACAAAAACAAAAAATCTCACACTTACATTGTCCTAAGGATTTCCTAAGTTTTCGAATGTTCCTGTATGAATCCGAGTCTCTATAATTACTGTAATTGAAAAGATAAGTCAGGGTTTTCTTTTGGTTCTTTTTTTTTTCCATTTTAAAATCATAAAACGCAATGTTTTCCACTTGAACGCTATACCTTGAGTATTGTGCTTGCTTCAGCCTCGAGCCTCTACTGACGTTCCACCTCAAAGCGACAGGAATGCCACCTGGAGAAACTCCTGGGCGGTAGGGGAAGAAAGCCGGTCTCATCAGGGTCCTTTTGCGGGGCTTGACGACCAAGGTGTTAAATTCCAAGCACCTTTTGGAAAGTTCTAGGTGCTTGGGAAGAGGCCCCTAGGGGGCAGGGATGCCCGCGCCCCACAGCGGAGTGTGTCTGCCGGGCCTGGCCTTGGCGGGGCGGGGCGGGCTTGTGTTACCCGGAGGCGCGGGGCGCGGCCACCACTGCCCGCGGCGCCTCCTCCTAGAGCCGCACCTGGAGGCAGCGCGAGCGTCGAAGAGGCAGCGGCTGGGGAGCGCGGCGGGGCGGCTCCGCCCAGGGCAGCCCGGGCTGGTGAGTGCGCGCGGGGCCAGGGGTCGCGGTCCCTCGGGAGGTGGCTGAGCTGAGGCCCGCGGGCCCACCCGAGGAGGGGTCCTCGCTGTCACCGCCTCTGCCCCTCTCTCCCGGGCTCCATGCCGCGCCCTTTCCCTAAACGAACAGACGACAGGGCTGACCTGCCCGCACTCTGCTGGTCTCTACGCCGAGAAGGAGAAAGTCTCACGAAGCGCTTTCCTTTGCAATCCCCGTCCCCTCGCCCTCTGCAGCTGCACACAGCATTTTTACTTCACATTTGTCTCCTCGAATCCCTTCGGCGCTAATCCAGCCCTTTGCCGTTTCCAGTTTGGTTTTCATCTTTTTCCCGCGCGCCCTGGCTCTGCTCCGAAACACCCTCCTCTTGCCCTACGGTGGCCGGCACCAGACTCCTTGGGTCTGGCCTGATTTGTGTCCAAACCGAATTACACAAAACCAGGCCCGCAGTTCTGCCTCTGGCCCTCTCTCCGGAGACCGGCCGTGCCTCGTCCTGTGCCGGGCCGGGCTTGCCCGGCTTTGGCCGCCCGGAGCTCCCAGGGAGCGAGGCTGTGGTCCCGAGACTGGGCCCTCCGCTCAGTGCCGGGCAAGGCTCGAACCCCGGGTCTCCTACTTCTCCGCTCACGAAGGGACTGCTCTGAGCCTAACAGCCCTAAAATTTGGTATTGGCCCCCTGCGGGGAAATCCCCTTCTCCCTACTAATCAGGCATCGCGGCAGCTGCTCTGCCATCGTAGAGGTTCTGACACGCTGGACTCTCGAAGCTCGCGGCAGTGTTTATTTTTAAGAGAGATTTAGTTGATCTGGAACCAATTGACTTGGTTAACTGCCTCATCTAGAGCGCACCTGGGCCGGGCCCAGGCGGGAAAGCGTGCTGGATGTTCTCAATGAGCTCCGAGACCTACAGAAGAAACAGCTGCAAGGATCCGATCTGCTAGCTGTGAAGAAAGCCTCCGATACGCTGTAGGGTGGGCAAAATTCTTTTCCTAGCTTGGATGAGTAATGTGGATTCTAGAATTTAAACAACATTCATGGAGACTCTTAAAACAAAAAAATGGCAACCTTTTGCTGGGACTGACTGAGATTTAGCTTTTTCCTATCTGAAAAGTAACAATGTGCACTAGATACAAATGTATTGTCTAAAGTGTAGGAATCTACAGCATAGAAATGCAGGGGAATTCGGAGTATGCAATAGGAAATATCAACCTGTTTGAAAATGAAATTTAAAATGTGTTTTTGTCAGGCATTCCTTCTAATTACTGTAGTATTGCTTTGTATCAGAAGACTTTCAGGCAGAGGACAGGAGGGAGGAGAGAGAAATTCAAACTAATTTGCATTAGAAAGAAAGTTAGGGCGAGGAATTCCTAGGTAAGGTTGCTATAGCTCATATCTTAAGTGCACTGTTGGAAAGCTTTCTAGTCTATTAGGTAACACCTGAAGCCCCAATTCTCTTACATAGCATTTCTTTTTTTTCTCTCTTTAACTACTCTGAAACTGTACAGAGTTACACGTTCCTCATTAATTTATGAGCGAAACCAAAAGAATTGACTCAATCCAACAAGTATTTGAGCGCCTTTCGAGTAGAGGCACTTTGCTAAGAACAGAAGAAAGGAAGACTAAGGAAGTTTCTAACAATCAGTGGATTGTCTTGTGAGGTGTAGATGCAGGTGTGGACTGCCTATTTAATTGACAATCAAAATCAGTTGAGTTTTCATCACATTCTAAATATCATGTGTTGCCTCCGGTATCTTAATTTTTCTACCATTGCAGGTAGTCTGCATTTTAGTAACCCAAGTGAAACAGTTTTTGAGGGAAATCATGATAAATAAGAAGTATATCCATATTCCCAGGTGTTCCCATTATCATTAGATTAATAAAGTTAAAATCAAGAAAAATGAGATGATGATTTTCCTTTCTTTTGATTTCAAACTAGTGAAATCTTGCACAAAAGAAGACACAGCATGAATAAATTTAATAATTTTGTGCCTCAAAGTATGTTTTATGTAAGTCCATTCTTTTGGAGGATAGATCCAATTTCATGAACTCTTAATCCTTTTGAAGGCTAGTTCCAGGACCAACTTCATAAAATGTTTTATTGTAGGTACCAACAACTGTCAACATCAGTATCTTCTCCCCACCTTCACCCTTGAAAACAATTGTATTCTAGAGGACTATGAAGGAGGGGACAGGTCTGTTTCAAAATCTGGAGAACACTAGGGACTTTATCCCCCCCAAAATAAAAAAGCACACCCATTCAAAATCTTGTACACCTTTCAGAGGATTCCTGGTGCCCAGGTTGTGAGAGCTTGCTTCAGAACGGGTCAGCGAATTAGTCAGAGGGTAGGTAGGTGGAGGGAAAGGGAAGTGAAGCAAGATGTGGGTAAATTCACAAACTGAGTGGATATGACTTAATTTACTTTCAAATGGAATAAGTACATGGCCCCTTGAGTAAGTATTCTGTGAGTGGGAAGGAATAATTGTATTATTTGTAAAAGACTAAAGACAGATTGGCCTAATTTTTTAATTGATCAAGATCAAGTCTTATCTTGAACATTATGAGTCTCTCATTTTTCTACTTTTCTTGCTCTTTTCAAGGCAAGTGCTCTAGGAGGATTTGCTCCCAGTACTGATGATGCCCCATTCGGGACACAATCTCTCATATGCAAACTTGTAGTCGTGAATTGCTACATATGGGAATGGTTGAGTTCAAAAATTGAAATATATCTTTTTCACACCCTAGCAGTTCACCCTTAGGAAGAAGATATAATTATATATAATTAGCCTATCCCATGTAAGCCCCTCTGATAGCAGTAGCTGTGCCTTGGAAGGGAGTAGGTTGATATTAGGAATGAAAGGACAGCATTAAGAAATATTTTAGACATAGCTTCTTTCAAAAAAACAAACCAGCAACTGCTGAATTAACTTACTTTTCTTCTTCTATATATAGGGCCAAGGAGCGAGCTCTCCCTTCTCCAGCTCTCAGCCCCAGTGATCAAGGTTTCAGTGAACTTCACTGGAGCTCCCAGCGGGGGATCTTGTCCCCTGTCCTGACTTTTGTGCTGCACATTGGATCTGGGTAAGTAGACGGCCTCCTCGAACTAGTAAATTGGAGAGTGGGTCAGAGGTAGTGATGGATTTTATCCGGATCAAAGGATTCCTCAAAATTTCCAGAGGTCTGAATCAGACACCACTACTTGGAAGAAAACTGTAAGAGAGAATACCAGAACCATCACACCTTACACTTACCTTTTAACTTGGATTAGGATCAGCCTAAGATATCCTTAGCTATCAACCAGCTTTGACTTACCATATTCTTGAGTGGCAACTAGGTGGTGGGCCAACAACCCTAGAATGTCCTTGAAAGATGCTTATTGGATTTGTAAATTAATGGAGATCATGGTTTTAAGCCAAGCTCTGCCACTAACCAGGCATATGGTCTTGGGCAAGTCACATGTCAGTTAAATTCTTTGGACCTTAATTTTTCTATGTATAAAATGAGGGAGTTATATGGCATCAGTGGTTCTCAGCAACTAATGTATAATTCCATTGCATTTACATTGCCTGGGAAGTTTATTTAGAAAAAAAATACCCAACAGAGATTCTGATTAATTAATCAGATTTACTTTGAGGATAAAGTCCTTAGTGTTCCCTAGATTTTGAAAAAGACCTGTCCCCTCCCTCATGGTCCTCCAGAATACAAATGTTTTCAATAGTGAAAGTGTGGGCCAGGCTCAGTGGCTCACACCTGTGCTCCCAGCACTTTGGGAAGCTGAGACGGGAGTACCATTTGAGGCCAGGAGTTCAAGACCAGCTTAGCCGACATAGCAAAACCCTGTCTCTACTTAAAATACAAAAATTAGCCAGGCATGGTGGCGCATGCCTGTAATCCCAGCTACTGGAAGGCTGAGGCAGAAGAATCAAACCCAGGAGGTGGAGGTTGCAGTGAACCGAGATTGCGCCACTACACTCCAGCATGGGCAACAAGAGCAAGACTCTGTCTCAAAGAGAAAAAGAAGAGTGATGAAGGTGGGGAGAAGATAATGGACTGGCATAGGCCCAGGCATCTTTATTTTTTAAAAGTCCCCCCAGCAAATACTAATATCCAGTCAGGATTGAGAAAAGCAGGCCCACAAAGTCCCTGGTAAACATAGCCTGGCCCAGCATTGCGCCTCCTCAGTGGTAATCAAACCTAAACATGCCTTTCTCAGAAGCAGTCCATATCAAGCCGTTTCAGGTTATTCAGGGGAGCTGCTGTGCCTGCTCACCTTTTTGATATTCCCACAATGCTTTGCTGACTTTGCAGCACCCAGTAGTTTTTGACAGTCTGAATTAGGTGTAACTCTGCCTATCTAGGATGATCAACTGTTCCTAAAGGTCCCCAGAGACGATAACATCTCTGCTCTGGGTATCCATGCCAGTGTTTAATAACCTCTTGAAATTTTCTCCTTGAAGTGATCTGTGACTTGTTGAGGTGGGGAAGAAAGGTGTCAGCAGGGGATAAGCATGATCACCTTGATCGTCGCTGAAATGTGAGCTTCAGTGTCCAAACTGAGATAAAAAATGATCCTCACACCTTCTCAAGTAGTTGAAGACTATTGAGTTACCAGGGAGAGGAGAAGAAGAGCACATTGTTTACCTTAATTATTTCTTGGGACCTAATCATGTTGCCATTACACTGTAAATTCTGTAGATTTTCACACTTGGAAAATTCTTCTAGAGTTAGGACTTACTAAATTGTAATCCATGAAACGTATTTGTTTACCCTACTCTTCTTTTAATCTCCTAATACTCTTCATATCCCAAAGACAAAAAACTGTATGATATGTGACTGTCAGATCAGCAAGAGAGACAGACATCAGTTGACCAAAAATGGAAAGGCATTAAGGAGGAAAAACTGACAAAGGTAAGAAGTACGTGGGTTACCAGGAGCTACACTTAATTTCTCTCTTTTCTTTCTCGATTAGTCTTATCTCTGCTATAAGCCTGTTCTCAACTTGCTAAAATGCAGGCAGATTACCATATCCCACCTGCTCTGTTGGGAGCAAGCCTCCCAAAATCTGGCCATAAACTGGCCCCAAAACTGGCCATAAACAAAATCTCTGCAGCACTGTGACATGTTCATAATGGCCCTAACGCCCAAGCTTGAAGGTTGTGGGAATGAGGGCAAGGAACACCTGGCCCGCCCAGGGTGGAAAACCACTTAAAGGCATTCTTAAGACACAAAAAATAGCATGAGCAATCTGTGTCTTAAGGGCATGTTCCTGCTGCGGCTAACTAGCCCAACCTATTCCTTTAATTCGACCCAACCCTTCGTTTCCCATAAGGGATACTTTTAGTTAATTTAATATCTATAGAAACAATGATAATGACTGGTTTGCTTTTAATAAATACATGGGTAAATCTCTGTTCGGGGCTCTCAGCTCTGAAGGCTGTGAGACCCCTGATTTCCCACTTCACACCTCTATATTTCTGTGTGTGTCTTTAATTCCTCTAGCGCCGCTGGATTAGGGTCTTCCCAACCAAGCTCGTCTCGGCATGCTCCGTGTTGACAAATGTGGGCTTGTGGCCCTTGATTCCCGCATGTTCCCTGCAGCCTTCCATACACAGTGCATGCAGTGCTGTCTCCAGGGGTGAACTGGCAGCCTGGACACACTTGGTCTAATCCAGCTTTGGCCAATCCCAGGGCCTGACTTAATTCTAAACCATAGCTTAGGTTGGAGCATATTTTATTTTTTCCTGGAGTGGAAAGCTATTGGCAGTAAAGTTCTTTACCTCTGTATCTCAGAGGAGTGGCCTTTACCTGATGTCAAAAATCCAATGCAGACCTGCAAAACCAGCTCAGCTCCCACCTCTCCAGCCACGTAGAGCTGGTTGTACTCATTGCCAGTAAAAAACAAACAAAACAAAACAAAATTCTAGGATTGGAGTCGTTTTATATGTTCATTGCTGATCGTTGTTCCCAAAGATTTAGTAGTATTGGACACATGTTTTGTTGTTTCATAATTTATTCCTGACCTACTTCTTAAAATGAATTAAAGTAGGAAGAAATATACCAGGAAAAGGTAGATTTGTCATAATTTCAACTCTACTGGAAACTTAATTATTACTAAACTCAATGGCCCATTTATGTGTTTATAAATAAAACTTTATCCTCCCGTACATCTAGTTTCTTAAGATAATAAGAATAGGGTCGTGCTAGTCCTTAGGATTATCATTAGTTTGCTTTTTAAATCTTTACTTCCAAAAAGCAACGCAGTTTTGCAAAATAATTAGAAATGGTAAAATTTCTTAGCCAGTCCCTGTTTATTGAACACTTTTAACAACATCCTCAAAGGTAACAAGGGTTTTCATTGCTTCCTTTCTTGCATTTTTCTTTCCTTCCTTTCTTCCTAGAGTCACTCATTATCCAACAAATATCTAAAGAGTTCCCCCATGCCCCTGACTTCATGTAGGTTACATTCTTATGAAGAAGGGAAGGGAGACAGAAAATAAAGAAGTAAACCATCATGTAGGTTAGATAGTGTTAAGTACTATGGAGAAAAATACAGCTCATAAAAACATGAGACTGTCTGGGAGTAGAGCATCCTGGCCAGTGCAAAGGCCCTGAGGCAGACATGTGCTTGGCATGTTCATAAAACAGCAAGGAGGCCATGTGCGGTGGCTCATGTCTATAATCCCAGCAATTTTGGGAGGCAAAGGCAGGCGGATTGCTTGAGGCCAGGAGTTCGAGACCAGCCTGACCAACATGGTGAAATCCCATCTCAACTAAAAACACAAAAATTAGCTGGGCGTGGTTGCACACGCCTGTAATCCCACCTACTCGGGAGGCTGAGGTGCCAGAATCACTTGAGCCCAGGAAGCAGATGTTGCAGTGAGCTGTGATTGCACCATTGCACTCCACCCTGGGCAACAGAGCAAGACTGTGTCTCGAAACAAACAAACAAACAACAGTAACAGACAGCAAGGAAGTCCATGTGGCTGGAGCAGAGTGACAAGGTGGGAAGGCAAAGAAAATGACCCCAGGAAAGAAAGGAGCAGTGGACAAGAGTTTGAGAGGGTGCTAAAGATCATACAGGACCCATTTTCAGTGGGATACTTGTAAGGTGATGTGAAGATGGGGTTTCTTACTGTTTAGTTGAAACAGCAGCAGCCTATGTTCTCTTTCTTCCTTGTTATACCTCCTGGATAGTCCCCCTGGCTTTCTCTTCCTCTCCAAATTGGGTTTCAACTATCAGTGGGGAGCAAACCTGAAGTCGTTTAAGGCATCTCATGAGGAAACTGGATTTTAATAGAGCAATGGCTTTAAATTTGTAAGGAAAAATGATTTCGAACTTAGAATCCTATTGTCAGTAACATATCAAGTGTGAGAGTGAAATGAAGACATTTTCAGACATTCAAAGACTCAGGCCGTTTACTTCTGAGTACCTTTTCTAAAGCAGTTGCCTGAGGATATGCTCCAGCAAAATGAGAGTATAAAGCAAGGAGGAGGAAGATATGGAATTAGAAAGAGTGGAGCTAATCCACAATTCCAATGAAATAAATTGTAGGTTGACAGATGTTCACCAGGCTTAGAAAAAACTTAATACAAATTAGGGCAGATAGTGAGCTCAAGAAGAATGACTTTAGAAGAATTAAGTAAATTTCCTTTTATAGATAGAAGTAGCAATGAACAATATTTGCATGGTTATAGAAATAATAGGAATTCGGCCAGGCACAGTGGCTCACGCCTGTAATCCCAGCACTTTGGGAGGCCGAGGTGGGCGGATCACGAGGTCAGGAGATCGAGACCATCCTGGCTAACATGGTGAAACCCCGTCTCTACTAAAAATACAAAAAATTAGCCGGGTGTGGTGGCGGGCGCCTGTAGTCCCAGCCACTCGGGAGGCTAAGGTAGGAGAATGGCGTGAACCTGGGAAGTGGAGTTTGCAGTGAGCCAAGATTGTGCCACTGCACTCCAGTCTGGGCAACAGAGCAAAACTCCGTCTCAGAAAAAAAAAAAAAAGAAATAATAGGAATTCTTCCTGGTCCAAGTGCAGTGGTATTTACAACGAATTGATCACAACCAGTTACTGATTTCTTTGTTCCTTCTACATTCCCACTGCTTTACTTGACTAGCCTGAAAAAATGATGATGAGGATGAGGATGATGATGATGATGATGATGGGACTTCTAGCAACATAGAGGGCTAAGCTGACTCATTCAGATCTTCCTCTAGGACAAACACACACAAAAAAAGGATAAAACACAACAGATGTTCAAATAACCTTGAAATAAAGACTGTCAGAAGGATGCAGAGAAAAATGTTTAAAAAAGAACAATAATAATAAGAAATCTCACACACAGCCCGAACCATAGGAGTTTTTCTGTGGGATATAGACCCTGGAGTATTGAATGATGAGGTTGTATCATTCAAACTTTAAAAGAAAATTTGGCTTCAGGCCCACAGGAGACCAGGACCATGGAACTGAAACACTAGATAAACCTGGAGCTCTAAAGACCTGTCTAGTCCATTAATAGAGTATTAGGCAAAGTCTAACCACTACTTAGGGAAACAAGGAAGTCTTGTAGGCCTTGAGTGAAAGTTAAAGAAAATCACCCTTGAACAATCAGAACCCTGGGCCAGTGCCTCATTCAGAAATTGGGTTCAAAATTATACTTCCTGTATGATTCAGAAGCCTCAAACCATATTAAACAAACACCAACAGTAGTGAAAAAGTCCAGGACCCACTAAAACCGCCAGAACCCTGGCAGAGTAGACATGAAAGCTTCTAAAGACACATCACAACTTAAGTGTACATGAAACATCCACAGAACCACTCCTCCCCTTCCACAATTAAATATGAGCTCACAATTTTAAAAACCTACAAATCACTGCAAGGGAGTGTCAGCAAACAGAACAAGCAGAAGAATCAGATCCCCAAGAATTTAAAACAATGGAAATAGATGAACAAGATCACAAATGTGTTAAAAATTATTAAAAGAATAAAGAGAATTGAAAACAAGGAAAATGGAACACTATGAAATTAGAACAAGCTGATTTCAAAAGTATAGAAATGAAAATATAGACATTAAATTTTTTAAAAAACATAATGTCCTACTTAAACAACGTATTAGTGCCAAAAGTAGATTATTACACTGGAAGCTAAATCTGAGAAGACTATCTGTAATCAACCCAATGAGATAAAAAGCTGGAAAATATAAGAGGTTAAAGCACACAGTGACATGAGAAGCTCCAACAAATGTCTAATAGAAATTCCAGAAGGAGAGAGAAAAGGGAGAATACATTGGTATATATTGGTTTTATAGGTAAAGGAATTAAAAATAGTAATACAATTTAGCAAAAATATAAGTGAGTAAGGAGACTTAAACGTTAATATTTCAGCTGGGTGCAGTGGTTCACGCCTGTAATCCCGGCACTTTGGGAGGCCAAAGTGGGTGGATCACTTGAGCTCAGGAGTTTGAGACCAGCCTAGGCAACATGGTGAAACCCCATCTCTACAAAAAATACAAAAATTAGATGGGTGTGGTGGCATCCACCTGTAGTCTTAGCTACTCAAGAGGTTGAGACACAACAATCTATTGAACCCAGGAAGTGGAAGTTGCAGTGAACCGAGTTCATGCCACTGCACTCCAGCCTGGGTGACAGAGCCAGACCCTGTCTCAAAAAAAAAGTTAATTTTTCATGGTAAGCATTCATGAATAATGTCTAAACTTGATAAGTAAAAAGAACAGCCATATAATTTTATTACTTAGAGCAGTAGTTCTCGATTCCAGAAAAGATTGGGAAATGTATCCTGTGGATGGAGAATGCTACTAGCATTTAATGTCAAGAACAGAGATGCTAAATGCACAAAACAATCCCAAACAAATCCCACCTGAAATACCAGTTTCCTTTTCTGAGAATTGCTGATTTAGAGTTAATAATAAACTCACCAGAAGAATTAATATCAAAAATGATTCTAAGAAAATGGTGGCTGGCTACAGTGGCTCACACCTGTAATCCCAGCACTTTGGGAAGCCAAGGTGGGAGGATCACTGAAGCCCATGAGTTCAAGATCTTCCTGGGCACCGTAATGAGAGCCTTTCTCTATGAAGAAAAATTTTAAAACTAGCCAGCTGTGGTGGCACATGCTTGTGATCCCAGTTACTCAAGAGGCTGAGGCAAGAGAACAGCTCGAGTGCAGGAGGTTGAGGCTGCAGTGAGCCATGATCACACCACAGCACTCCAGCCTGGGTGACAGAGTGAGACCTGTCTCAGGAAAAAAAAAAAAAGAGAAAGGGGAGAGAGAGAGACAGGCAGAGAGATGGAGAGACGGGGAGAGAGAGAGAGAGAGAGAAAGAAAGGGAGAGAAAGAAAGAGAAAAAGAGAGAAAGAAAATGGTTGCTTCAGGAAATAGAACTCGAGTTGGGAAGAATGGGATGGAAAACTATTGTTTTTCATTATTAGTTCTTTCATAATACTTGCAGGTTTATCATGTGTATATTATTTTGGCTAAAGGTTATTACTTTAGAAAAAGAAATAACTAGTCAACCAGTAGATTCTCCTTTCATTTTTGCTAAACTAGAGAACTTTTTTCTATTAAAGTATCTGTCATTCAAACCTAAGCACCACTTTGAATTACTGAGCTTTTTACCTCAAAGAAAATTCTAAGGGCATATCTTGTGAGCATTAAAGATCTTTCAAGCGTTTCTAGCTGGAAAATAAATCTTGCTATTTATTAACTTATGGAGTCACAGCAAATTAGTGCTGGAAGGGATTCAACTTATTTAGTGGTATGGAATAATTTTTCCATGGCAGAGTGATTTTGAGCAGTAGTTTTGTATAGGCCAAAGGAGGACTGGGATACAGTCAAATAGCAAAAGCCCATGGCTGCAAATTGGAACCTGCATCCTGCCTTTCATGGACTTTAAAGATCTAATCCTACTTGACCTCTCCAGTTTTATTTCCTGTAACCACCCAAAGCACGATTTCTACCAGTACCTTTGGTATTCCATGAACATGTCCTATTAGCATTTACCTTTTCACATCTGTGTGCAAAATCACGTGCCTGCCTTTTTGTCTTCTATCCATTATTTGAGAGCCACTTCAAATTTAGTATCCTCTCCACAGCCATCCTCTGGAACAGCAGGCAGAAGCCAGGACCTGTGGTTACCCTACTTAGATCAAGTAACTCGCCAGATGTCCCACCATAGTGGCAGAACCAGGACTTGAATTGAGGTCTATGTGATTCCACAGCCTGTACTCCTGGCTACCATTTACAGATAAGGAAATTAGGATACGGAAAGCTTATATATCTTTCAAAAAAACATGCAGCTCTAAAGTGCCAGTTCTGGCTGGGTGTGTTGGCTCATGCCTGTTAATCCCAGCACTTTGGGAGGCCAAGGCAGGCGGCTTAGTTGAGGTCAGGAGTTTGAGACTAGCCTGGCCAACATGGTGAAACTCCGTCTCTACTTAAAATTTAAAAAAATTAGCCAGGTATGGTGGCATACACCTGTAGTTCCAGCTACTTGAGAGGCTGAGGCAGGAGAATCGCTTGAATCCAGGAGGCGAAGGTTGCAGTGAGCCGAGATTGCACCATTGCACTTTAGCCTGTGAAACTCCATTTCAAAAAAAACAAAGAAGTGCCAGTTCCAGCCTTCAAACACAGTCCTCCTGAACCCTAAGCTATGCATAAGGTGTTGCCTCTATGGATATTAATGTGTAAGAGCCCTTTGGTAGAGGAATTTAAAGGGAGATGATAAGTATTGTTTTTGCCATTGAAAGTAATGGCAAAAACCACAATCACTTTTGCACCAACCTAATATAAAAGAAGAGGGAAAGTATGGGCACAGCACAAGACTACATGCTATGGCAACCTTGGCCCCTGCCACTCACTCAAGATCATTCAACCAACATATGTCTGGGAGACGGCTGCATGCCAGGCTGTGTACTTGATGCTCAGAAAGAACAGTCCTGCCCTCATCGAGCTTACAGTCTACATTCAAAACCAGCTTGCATAGGTCTTAGGGCCTTTTGCTCTTTCTACATATTGAGCCACTATAATTAATCAATGATAGTTAATAAGGGAAAACAGATAGGTAATATATTCTGGTTATACTAACAGTCCAAAAAGTAATAAGAATAGAAAACAGCTTTTTCAAATTCCTTTTAGGAAAGGCTGATACAGTCATAAGTGAAAATATGTTTTTTCTGGGTTCTAATTCATCAGACTTTTGCTATTTGCTGTGTACATTATAGAAAAGTTCACATCCTGTTGCTCAGGGCAATGTTGAAAAAATTCATAATAAAATTTATTCTTGTTGTTTATATTGAGGCCCATAGAGAAGTCATGTGAAAGATACAGTAAGCTTGGGCATGTGCTTGCATATTTGGGATTAAAAAGTTAATATATGCATTATTAAAGTTATAAATGTGTAAATTATTTTGAGTAGATGGATGAATGTCCTTACTCTCTTCTGATACCTCCAGTTCACAGAGAAAAATACTATTTCAAAACTTAAAGAAAAGCATTACTTTACTGATGATGGCTCTTAGTTTCAGACAGCTGAATCCATTCTAGCTAGTTTAAGCACCAAGAGATTTAATTGGCATTTTGAAACTTGCCAAATACTGTTCCCAGAATGTTGTCACTGGAAATGTTTAAAGATAAGGAAACATAGAAGCAGAGAATAGTATAGTTGTTTCCAGGGACTGGGAGGAGAGAAAAATGGGGAAATTAATCAAAGGAAATCAAGTAAAAATTATGCAAGATGAAGAAATCCTAGAGATCTACTGTACAGCATAGTACCTGTAGTTGACCACCCACTGCTGTACACTTAAAAATGCACTAACAGGCCGGGCACAGTGGTTTACACCTGTAATCCAGTACTTCGGGAGACCAAGGCAGATGGATCACTTGAGGTCAAGAGTTCGAGACCAGCCTGGCCAACATGGTGAAACTCCATCTTTAGTAAAAATATTATACAAAAATCAGCCTGGCATAATGGCATACAGCTGTAGTCCCAGCTACTCAGGAGAATGAGGCAGGAGAATCGCTTGAACCTGGGAGGTGGAGGTTGCAGTAAGCCAAGATGGTGCCACTGCACTATAGACCTGCAACAGAGAAGGTCTCTGTTTCAAAAATTTTTTTTAAAAAATTCTGACAGTAGATCTTGTGTTCTTATCACAAAATAATAATAATACATATCGAGACCATCCTGGCTAACACGGCGAAACCCCGTCTCTACTAAAAAATACAAAAAACTAGCCGGGCGAGTTGGTGGGCGCCTGTAGTCCCAGCTACTCGGGAGGCTGAGGCAGGAGAATGGCATAAACCCGGGAGGCGGAGCTTGCAGTGAGCTGAGATCCGGCCACTGCGCTCCAGCCTGGGCGACAGAGCGAGTCTCCGTCTCAAAAAAAAAATAATAATATAATAATAATAATGATAATAATACATAAAGAGAAAAGCAAACTTTTGGAGGTGATGGATATATTTATGGCATACATTCCTCCAAACTCATCAATTTGTGTACACTAAGTATATACAGCTTTTTGTATGTCAGTCATCTCTCAATAAAGTGGTTTAAAAGTTAATAAAGATGAGGAAACTAAGACTCAGAGGCAAATTATTTTGGTATGTTAATTCAGCAAGCATTTTTCAGCCCTAAGTACCAATCACTGTACAGAAATTAGTAGTATTGCGTTTCTCCTTTCATGAGGCTCACAATCTATTTTCCCAATAGGTTGTGCATCAGTCTCACTCCATGAGCTTTAAAAAAATACAGATCCTAGAATTACTAAATTAGAATCTCTAGAGGGGGCCGGGCATAGTGGCTCATGCCTGTAATCCCAGCACTTTGGGAGGCTGAGGTGGGCAGATGATCTGAGGTCAAGAGTTCGAAACCAGCCTGGCCAATATGGTGAAACCCCATCTCTACTAAAAACACAGAAATTACCCAGCCATGGTGGTGGGCGTCTGTAATCCCAGTTACTTGGGAAGCTGAGGCAGGAGAATCGCTTGAACCCAGGAGGCAGAGGTTGCAGTGAGCCGAGATCGTGCCACTGCACTCCAGCCTGGGCGACAGAGTGAGACTCCATCTCAAAAGAAAAAAAAAAAAAAGAAAGAATCTCTAGAAGGCCTGGAAATTGTGGTTTTCATCTCCCCAGGTGATTGTGACATGCCACCACAGCATAGAAAACACTGGTGTAGTTAACCCTGCCATAACAATGTAGAACAACTGAGACACTTGAGGTGCTGAACCAGGGCTCTACCCTGATCGTGACCTCCAATTCAGAGCATCCGCCACAAAACCAGTGAATCTTCATTATTGGCATGCAGCTGATTTTGGCTCTTAGTCTGAAGTTTAAAATGTTGTTACCATTTTGTTACATTTTTTATTTATAAATATTTATCATGGCAATATTTTGTAAGTATCAGAGATGCCCTTTAAAGACTACTTTGAATAGGAGGCAGGATTTGTGTTTTGCGAATATTTTTTGATAAGCCTCTTACCCCCAAGTGACTGTAGATGGATCCATTTTCTCATCTACAAAATGAGGGAGTTAGATTTAGATTTTAAAATCTGTGATGAGGCCAGGCGCGGTGGTTCACACCTGTAATTCCAGCACTTTGGGAAGCCAAGGTGGGCAAATCACCTGAGGGTCAGGAGTTCGAGAACAGCCTGGCCAACAAGGGGAAACCCCATCTCTACCAAAAAAACACAAAAATTAGTTGGGCGTAATGGTTCACATCTGTTATCCCAGCTACTTGGGAGGCTGAGGCAGGAAAATCGCTTGAACCCGGGAGGCAGAGGTTGCAGTGAGCCAAGATCACGCCACTACACTCCAGCGTGGGCAACAGAGTGAGACTCCGTCTCAAAAAAAAAAAAAAAGGCCAGGCACGGTGGCTCACCCCTGTAATCCCAGCACTTTGGGAGGCCGAGACAGGCGGATCACGAGGTCAGGAGATCGAGACCATCCTGGTTAACACAGTGAAACCCCGTATCTACTAAAAATACAAAAAAAAAAAAAAAAAATTAGCCGGGCATAGTGGTCGGCACCTGTAGTCCCAGCTACGTGGGAGGCTGAGGCAGGAGAATGGCGTGAACCCGGGAGGCGAAGCTTGCAGTGAGTCGAGATCGCGCCATCGCACTACAGCCTGGGCGACTGAGCAAGACTCCGTCTCCAAAAAAAAAAAAAA
>NW_016803115.1:1172348-1199473 GCF_001698545.2 Rhinopithecus bieti
GGTTAACACAGTGAAACCCCGTATCTACTAAAAATACAAAAAAAAAAAAAAAAATTAGCCGGGCATAGGGGTCGGCACCTGTAGTCCCAGCTACGTGGGAGGCTGAGGCAGGAGAATGGCGTGAACCCGGGAGGCGAAGCTTGCAGTGAGTCGAGATCGCGCCATCGCACTACAGCCTGGGCGACTGAGCAAGACTCCGTCTCCAAAAAAAAAAAAAACTATGATGAAAAATGTTCTACATTACCTTAAATTTCCTCCCTTCATAGCTGTGGGGAAATGGACCTTGAAGCTCTAGGTCAATTTGCTTTGCTATCATTAGTATTTTGTGTCTGAGAACCAGCCAGAAGATGTGTCCATTTAGGTGATCTTAGTAAGTGACTTTTCTCATGTAAGGATTTGTGTACTTTTACAATTTGGTGATTTATAATTTCAATCAGCACACTGGAAACTCTTTATCTGTCGTATAAGAGTCTGGTTATTTGATCTCCTCGTGTTGGTTCCTTGGTTACTTTGCCTCTCTGCCTCTGATAAGATGGTTATTGATAGCCTTCGAGGCTTTAATTATTTAATCGTTGTTGATGCAAATAAAAATTCCCCCAAAAGGACAGCCTTTCATCATATCTTCTTCTCCTTTCCTTTCCCAGTTGAAATGTCCTTGAACTACAACCAGCTCTCTCAAAAAGGACATAGATTATAGCCAGGGTGCCAGTATCTCAAAAATATTTGAGAAGTCGTCTCTTCTCTGTGTCTCTTACTAACCCACAGAAAGTTAAGGTTGCCAGATTTAGCAAAGAAAAATACAAGATACCCAGGTAAAGTTGAGACAAACAAAGAATATTTTTAATATAATTATATCCCATGCAATATTTGAGACATACTTATACTAAAAGGTTGTTTCTTGGCCGGGCGCAGTGGCTCACGCCTGTAATCCCAGCACTTTGGGAGGCCGAGGCGGGCGGATCAGGAGGTCAGGAGATTGAGACCATCCTGGCTAACACAGTGAAACCCCGTCTCTACTGAAAAAAAAAATACAAAAAATTAGCCGGGTGTGGTGGCGGGCGCCTGTAGTCCCAGCTACTCGGGAGGCTGAGGCAGGAGAATGGCGTGAACCCGGGAGGCGGAGCTTGTAGTGAGCCGAGATCGCCCCCCTGCACCCCAGCCTGGGCGCCACAGGGAGACCCCGTTTTAAAAAAAAAAACAAAAAAGGTTGTTTCTTGATTATCTAACATGCAAATTTAACTGAGCCTCCTCCTACTCTGGCAGCCCTACAGATAGTGCATATCTTAATGCTTTAGAAAATCCATCTAATGTTTTGAGATCTCAATTTGTTTGAGATTTGCTCCTATTTGAAACCCACAAGGAAA
This sequence comes from Rhinopithecus bieti, assembly GCF_001698545.2. Lineage (NCBI taxonomy): Eukaryota > Metazoa > Chordata > Mammalia > Primates > Cercopithecidae > Rhinopithecus > Rhinopithecus bieti. The sequence continues at coordinate 1,173,713 of NW_016803115.1, forward strand.
TGGTTGTGACAATTAAGACTGCATTTGCCTGAAGTATAGTGGATGTTACACTGCCCACCTCCACACAACTCTCTTTTGTTGTGAGAATATATGCATAGAAACAAGACTTTGCTTGAGAAACCTAAACCAAATAGTACTCCTTTGTAATTTGTATTATTTTGCAGACACAGATAAGTAAAGATAGTGCTATGATGCATTGCGCAGAATGTATTTGCACCCTATTTAGTTTTTTTTCTTTTTGTTTGTTTGGGCAGTGGGCATATGGATGGGTGGGTGAGGGTGTTTGTTTTGCCATTGCCTGAGTCAGTGATTTTGAACCTTAGCTGTACAATAGAATCACCTGAGAGCTTCTTAAGCTCTCAATCCCTGTCTGCTTTGCAGACCAATTAAACCAGAATCCCTGGAAATAGAGTCAGGCATCAGTATTTAAAACTGCCCAGGTGACTCCAAGGGCATTGGTTCTCAGCCATGGCTGAGAACCAATGCCCTAAATGAAAATGGCAGATTTGAAAAAGCTCTTTTTACCACTAAATTATGTCCTTATTTTAATCCTCTTCCAAACTCATTTCTTGTACTTTTCAGTTAGCATATTATGGCAATTACATTTATTATTTTGTATTATATCTTCTATATATGATGTATAATATCATAAAGCTTACTTTAAAAATGATTTCATGTGGCTTTAATCATGTCACTGATTCAGTATTAGTTTCTTAACATCTGTAATTGGCTTTCATTTTCAAATATTTCTTTGTGGTTTTTCTTACGTATTTTTCATATGTATTTCTCTCTCTGTCTCTCTCAGATTCTAAGCCAGTGGTTCTCAACTTGAACTGCTTATTAGAACCATCTTAGGATGCTATAAAGAAGTGCCCAAGCCTGCCTCCTGGAGGCCGTGCTATAATTGGTCTGGTGTGGAGCCTAAGCATTAGTGTTTTGTAAAAGTACCTGAAGAAGTTCTGGGTTTAGCCAGAGTTGAAAGTCAGTGTTTTCAATATGTCAAGTACCTATCTAGCTGATCAACTGCATGTCCTGGGGAACTTTTAATACATAAATATAATTGCTCTGCTTAATGAAATAGAAGAAATTTTGAGGTTCTGGGAGAAGGAGAAATAAGGGGGTGGTAAGTGACCACCCTCTTGTCTTTATACTCTCAGATTCATGGGTGTCACGAGGAATTCCTGATGTTGGGGATAGCCAAAGGACTCTTAAGACTAAAGATAGAGATGCCTTGTATTTTGAGTGTTTTCTCTGCTATGCTTCAGTGTAAACCATTCTGTTGCCCTGAAATCTCCAGAAAAGGTTGCCACATACATGGGTAAGGGACACATGCTTACACCCACAAGTAGTGAATACCCATTGTTCGGGCCTCACCCAATGGAAATCCTAACTGAACTAGGACAAAAGAAAACTAAGAAGATGATGTCTACAAAGAATAATAGTAAAAGTTTAAAGCAGACGTAATCTATAAGATGAAAGATTAGACAGGAAGCATGGCATGCATTATCAATAATCATAACATACCCATTCAAAGATTTCATTCACCCCTTTCCAGACCACTGTGATGATTGGCCACATTTGGTCACCACTGCCTTGTAGGTGATGAAACATCCCTAGACATGGTCATCATAATTCACCCAGTCGACAGCTGAGCAAACTCCTGTGGAGTAACAGGAAAATCAATGGTAAAACTGAGTTTCTGCAGCATGAGAAAAACCAGAGTCTGATTCTTATTAAACCTTCCTCAGGTCTACCTGTTCCTTTTCTCTTCGAGTGGCCACATAAAGGAAGAAATTACCTTTCTGAACTAGGACAAAAGAAAACTAAGAAGATGATGTCTACAAAGAATAATAGTAAAAGTTTAAAGCAGACGTAATCTATAAGATGAAAGATTAGAGAGGAAGCATGGCATGCATTATCAATAATCATAACATACCCATTCAAAGATTTCATTCACCCCCCAGTTACTGAGCACCTCCTAGGATACAAGTACTGAGATAGGTCCTGGGAATTCAGGGTATGATATTGTCTCAAGGAATTTACAGTTTAGAAGAGGAGATTAATGTTTCTATTAGAATAGAAGAATGGAAGAGTATACAAAGTAACATGCATAGGCCTATTTCATAAAGGATTATAAGTGAGGGGAGACTTCACAGAGAAGCAGAAGACAGAACAAGGGTTTGGAAGATAGAATGATTAGGCTGTGGGGAAAATGGAAGGAGTGAAGGGAAAGAAACAACATCTCTTACTAGAATGAATTGAAACTCTAGATGGGCACAGAGGCTTAAAGCAGCATGGTATGCTGCCTGGATGACAAATGGTTTTATAACGATGTCATGTAAAAGGAGTTAGGGCAGATGGAAGCCAGTGGTAGGGTTTGTGATGTGTCAAACTCCATTCATACATCATCCCAGTCATTCTTGTATTTTGATGAGTTCCTAGAGTGGCCCTAAAGAGCTGGATGAGAGGTGGCCAACCCACCTTGCTAGTCTGAAACAAAAAACGTATAATCTTTTTTTCTTGGGTTCTGCAACATTCTCGTTCTCCAGATTTACCATTTCTTAGTTCGTATGAGCTGCTATAACAAAATGCCACAGACAGAAATTTATAAACAATAGAAATTTATTTCTCACAGTTCTGGAGTCTGGGAAGTCCAAGAATAAGGCACCAGCTGGTAAGGGCCAGGAGTCTCTGCTTCCAAGATGTTGTCTTATTGCATCATCCTCTGGAGAGGAGGAACGCTGTATCCTCACATGGCGGAAGGGACAGAAGGGATGAAAGGGGGTGAACTCCCTCTGCTAAGTCTTTTTATAACTTAATCCCATTCGTGAGGACTCTGGAGCCCACATGATCAATCAGTTCCTAAGGACCACACCTCATAATACTCTTGTATTGGGGGTTAAGTTTCAACTTGAATTTGAGAGAGACAAAAACAGTCAAACCGTTAACATTTTAATATCATCCATAATGGTACTTGGTTGCATTTGCTGCCATAATTTCTTTTTCTTATAGGCTCTTGAATTTTCAACCTCTTTTGGACATAGGTATTTATTTTGCATAATATTTTGTGGTAGATCATACACAACCCTGATTTCAATTTGTTTTGTTTTGTTTGAGATGGAGTTTCACTCTCGTTGTCCAGGCTAGAGTACACTGGTGCAATCTCAGCTCACTGCATCCTCTGCCTCCCAGGTTCAAGTGATTTTCCTGTCTCAGTCTCCCAAGTATCTGGGATTACAGGCATGTGCCACCACTCTCAGCTAATTTTTTTTTTTTTTTCAGTAGAGGCAGGTTTTCTCCATGTTGGCCAGGCTGGTCTTGAACTCCTGACCTCAGGTGATCCACCCACCTCGGCCTCCCAAAGTGCTGGGATTACAGGTGTGAGCTACCATGCCCAGCCTTGATTTAAATTTGAATGTGATTTTATTTTGATGAAAACCTGAGTTTTCACTGTGAAGGAGTTGTATTGACCAACATTAATAGCCCTCACAATTCCACAGTCCCCACACAAGCACTTAACCATGCATTCACGTTAACCTCTGCCTGCTCTGCCATTAACTTCCTTCAATTGGGAACACTGGCTTTAGTTGTTGTGCTTTTAATATTTTATTATGAGGTATGTAGTTGGAATGTACAGACAAGTACAATCATGTAACAAGCACCAGTTTACTTACTAAGCAGCATAATAAAATCTTCACATTTTGCTGTCTTTGTGCCAGTTCTTTTTCTACAAACTAAAACATTGCAGATACAGTTAGTAGAAGCCCTCTACTATCCCTTCTTAGTCTCATTTCCCTCTCTCTAGAGGTAACACCAACCTGATCTCAGTGTTTATTGTTGTCAAGAGTGGTTTTATACTTTTACTACAAATATATGTAATAACATATACTATTATTTTATGTTTTTAAACTTTAAATAATTGAATCCTCTCAGTATTCATCTGTGCCTTACATTTTTATTGAAAATTGTCTCTGAGATTTAATGATGACACATATAGATGTAGTGTGTTTCTTCTAATTACTGTATAGAATTAAATTTATGAATATACCAAAACGTATTTTTTACTGCATACAAGTAGACATTTAGATTTTTTCCGATATTTCACTGTTATAAGGCTGCAGAAAACATTCTTGTACACATCTCCATATGCACAAATATGTTGTATTTTTATTCTTTAATCATTTATTTTACTCATATAAGTAGTATCACTATGTAGCAATGAAAAAAACTATCAGTCATTCTAATAATCAAAAACATGACAATGTAATCAACTTCAAAACAATATTAGAATAGTATGCTGATGTTTTAACTTACTGCCTTTCACAAAGGTCATCAGCAACTTCCCTCAAACAGACATATAAGCCTCAGCTCTGAATCATAAAAAATTTAAAGAGTAATCAACTGTAAATATAGAATAGGAAGGGAGGCTAATATAGCTTTAAGAAACATTGAGTCAATTTAAGGACTGATCGTACTCTTTTTTTCTGTTTCCTTGACATATAGCTGGTCAAAATTGACCTGATTTGCAATTCCTCTTATATGGAGCTAGAGGCAGCTGACTGTAGTATTTAGCCATTGCACTTAATATGAGCTTTTGTTAAAAGTACACACATTAACCATTTATTGCCCTGGGAGGGAATAAGTCACTTTTTTTTTTTTTATTGATTTTGATTTCATTAATTACTGCCTCGTATATACAGATCAATCTGTTAGGTCCTCTGGGGTGTCCAAAGAAAGCCTCAGAAGAGCTTGGAACACCACAAAGAAGAGATGCTTAGGAAAAGTCATCAGTAGGATTTTGGCATGTAAAATGGATTTTTTCTTTTTTCCCCAGTAACACTCAGGAAATGCTTGTCTCCTGCTATTAATGAATGATTTCAGAGTACTATGGATCATGCTGAAGAAAATGAAATCCCTGCAGCAACCCAGAGGTACTATGTGGAAAGGCCTATCTTTAGTCATCCGGTCCTCCAGGAAAGACTACACACTAAGGACAAGGTTCCAGATTCCATTGCGGATAAGCTGAAACAGGCATTCACGTATGTTGCATTTTAACCTGTTTCTGTTATTGTATCATTTAGTTATGAGAGGCACAAGGTCAAATGTGCAAAGAAAATCTGTTTGGTGAAGTGGAGAAAAAAATGAATGCTGAGCCATCATGGTTTGCAAAGCTGTTCACGAGGTTCAATCAGTGTTAGATATCTGTACACAGGCTTCATCATGAATTTCACCATATTTACTGAATTTCTACTACGCCTTTTGTCTGTATAAATATTAACATAACCAGCACGCTTTCTAATTCTCCACCCACCTTCAAAATACCTTTTGTGTCCCAGGAATATTCCAGCCACTCTCTTTTTTTCCCCACCCATGACTCCTACCCTGTCTGGCAACGTCCTGAATCACCAATTGGAAATTTTTCCAGATTGCTCCTGGGAATGAGGAATGGAAAGTGCTTTGGTTTGAATTCTACAGAGATGTTTCTCATTTATAACTTAATCTCTGTCTGTCTTTGTCCTTCCAGATGTACTCCTAAAAAAATAAGAAATATCATTTATATGTTCCTACCCATAACTAAATGGCTGCCAGCATACAAATTCAAGGAATATGTGTTGGGTGACTTGGTCTCAGGCATAAGCACAGGGGTGCTTCAGCTTCCTCAAGGTTAGTAGATCTTTCTTTCCCCCCTTGCTGTCCTCAAACAAATGCTTGACCTTCTGTTTATTTCATCATGATTGCAAATTTGTAATTTTTATCATATCTTTCTAGTAACCTTTACCTGTCTAAAGGTATTCCTCAGAAGCATGTAGTCCTTAAACCTGTAATCTCAGCACTTTGGAAGGCCAAGGTGGGAGGATCACTTGAGACTGGGAATTGGAGACCAGCCTGGACAACAAAGTGAGACACTGTCTCTACCTTTGAAAAAACAAACAAAAACAAAAAACACAGCTGGGCATGCCTGTAGTCTCAGCTACTTGAGAGGCTAACACAGGAGGATCATTTGAGCCCTGAAGTTCAAGGCTGTGAGGAGCTCTGATCGTACTACTTCACTCCAGCCTGGGAGACAGAGTGAGACCCGTCTCCAAAAAAAAGCTCCAGGGATATTAATAGTAGAAAATGGTGATACTGTTTTGCAGATCAGCACACTGGTTGGGCATTATCTTGCCACTTGCTAAGTCAGTCACTCAAGAAACATTTTGTTGTTATGGTTGTTGTGAAGGTTTGTGGCTTCTGAGTCCATATTCTAATTACAAGGGACTATGATATGCTAAATTCCTGTAGTATATTGCAGCAACTCTGTGATTTTATATGTCATATAAGAACTTAAGAAAATATTCATTAACTTATTCATTAATTTATTCATGTATTCTAAAAGTACATGTTTATTAGGCACCTACCTGGCTCACTGTCCTCATGGAGCTCACTAACCATCCAATCAAGGCATGAGATGCTAAGCAGAAAAAAGCACATAGAAAAATTTTAATTACAATGATAAGCACAATGAAGGAAAAGATAAGGTATTGTGAAATAAAAATAGTGGATCTAGGGCTGGCTGTGGTGGCTCACGCCTATAATCCCAGCACTTCGGAAGGCTAAGGTGGGTGGATCACCTGAGGTAAGGAGTTCAAGATCAGTCTGGCCAACATGGTGAAACCCCATCTATACTAAAAATATAAAAATTATATGTGCATGGTGGCATGTGCCTATAGTCTCAGCTACTCAGGAGGCTGAGGCAGGAGAATCGCTTGAACCTGGGAGGTAGAGGTTGTAGTAAGCTGAGATCGTGCTACTATATTCCAGCCTGGGCAACAGAGCAAGATTCCATTGGAAAAAAAAAAAAGAATAGTGGATCCAGGAAATGAGGTTTGAGCTGAGACCTGACTCAGGTCAAGAATAAGAGAAAATGCATTTCAGGCAGAAGGAATAGCATGTGTGAAGGCACTGAGCAGGAAAAGAATTGGGTGTGGGACAAAGAATGAATGGAAAAGCATTGTTCTAGGAGTGTGAGGGAGCAGGGGGCAGTGGCAGGTGAGGTGGGCACAGGCAGGCCTGCAGAGTCTTCTTAGGCCATTTTTGGGTTTCATTCTGAGTGCAGTGAAAAGCTATCAGCATTTTTTATTTAGGTTTTCTTTGTGCATAAGTCTTATCACACTGCTAATAAAAACATACCTAAGACTTGGCAATTTATAAAGAAAAAGGTTTAATGAACTCAGAGTTCCATGTGGCTGGGGAGGCCTCACAATCATGGCAGAGGGCAAATGAGCAAAGTCACATCTTACATGGTGGCAGGCAAGAGAGAGCTTGTGTAGGGAACTGCCCTTTATAAAATCATCAGGTCTCGTGAGACTTACTACCATGAGAACGGCATGGGAAAGACCCACTCCCATGATTCAGTTACCTCCCACTAGGTCCCTCTCACAACACATGGGAATTACGGGAGCTACAATTCAAGATGAGATTTGGGTAGGGACACAGCCAAACCATATCACTCTGTAAGAGGTCACTGAAGACTGCCATGGGGGGAATGGATTTGGGTAGTGGGAGGAGCACCAGAATGGATGTGAGGAGACCAGGTAGAGGTGACAGCAGCTCACGGTAGGCAAAGGTGATATTGGCTTGAACAGCTCTAGGTCAGCTGGCCAAAAATCAATTCCCTTGTAGCCAGTTTCCAAAAAACTGTCAAAAAAAAAATCACTTCCCCTAATGAGCAATTGGCTTTGTTTTTAATTTTCCGAGTGACTGATTTACCATATTTATTAAATCTATTATACAAAATCTTGCAGATTTGGGACAGATTCCCACAATCATTTTGGTGCCATCACCCCAAGAATAGATAAAGGGACAGATTCAAAGGCAGAGGCAAGGGCAGGGTGAGAAGCAGATAAGGGCTCAGTATCCAAAACAGGAAGTAGAAGTCAAACTGACATTCAGTCAAGCTGGACTGATGGAGCTGCAGGAATGTCTGCCAACAACCACGCAAGCTCACACTCGAAGAACTCCTCAGGATTCTGCCTGGTTGAATTTTCACCGTCATTCTGCAAACTTACTTCAACCAGCTGACCTTCTTCCATCTTGAACTAGAATGGTGGCTGTAAGAATGGAAAGAATTGGAAAGACATATATGTTGTAGGTGAGATCAGCAAAACTGGCTGTTGGATTAACTTAGAAAGAAGGAGGAGGGCGTGTCAACAATAACTTTAAGACAACTGGGCTTATGGGTTGGATGTGTGGGGATGGTGAAGAAGAGGGATGGTCAAGAATGACTTCCAGGTTGCGGTTTCAAACACCTGAGGGATGGAGGTGTCAATTGCAGACATAATAAAGATGACAGGACTGGGTATGGTGGCTCATGCCTGTAATCCCAACACTGGGAGGCCGAGGTGGGTGGATAACCTGAGGTCAGGGGTTCAAGACTGACCAACATAGTGAAACCCCATCTCTACTAAAAATACAAAATAAGTCAGGCATAGTGGCACACACCTGTAGTCCCAGCTACTTGGGAGGCTGAGGCAGGAGAATCGCTTGAACCTGGGAGACGGAGGTTGCAGTGAGCTGAGATGGTGCCAGTGCACTCCAGCCTGGGTGTCAAGAGCAAAACTCCATCTCAAAACATAAAAAATAATAAAAAAGATGACAGGAATAGGATTGAAGAGTAAATCTGATTATGTTAAATTTGAGATGCTTGTGAGATAGACAAGTAGATATTTCATGTTTGTATTTAATATATGATGAGCCCAAAAGAGAGGTAGGGGCTAGAGATATCAACTGTGGAATCTTTGACCTATAGAAAGCATTTAAACCATGGCAATAGACCACAGCACCTAGGGAGAGAATGTGGAGTGAAAAGAGAAGGGAGCTAAGATCAAGCTCTGTCCAACATTAAAGACCAAATACAGAAGGAGGAAACAGCAGAAGAGATAGAAAAGTATCTGGAAAGGAAAACTAGGAGTGTACATTATTACAGAAAGGAAGAAATTATTTCAAATCAGGGAATGATTCAGTAGGTGGAACACTGCTGAGAGACACAGATCATCCCATAATCAAATTTGCATTGGAAAGGTACTTTTCTGCTCATTATTAATGAAGGAAGATAAGTATGAAAAACAATATAGCAAAGATAGAGATCTAAAAGGAAGTAAATACGTTTCTTGTGATTGATAAATAATTTAAATTACAAAAAAATTTTGTGTTAAGCATGTCAGAGTGAAAGTATGCTCTTATCTCTAATTGTCTTAAAAATTCCTCTAAAATGACAATGAAAGGGGAAATGGTATAAACTAGCAAGGAGGAAGAACATGAGAGAGGAGACACAGTGGAACAGGAGAAATGTATATATGGCAAGCAGATGGACAAGTGGCAGCTGAATCATTAGAGTAGAGAAGCTTAAATGTAGGTACGTACACTTACACTGGGAAATTGGAGGCTCCAAGTATTGTGAAAGCTGTAAGTCAGGCAGATGGCTAAAAGCAAGGGAACTGGTTCAAAATCTTTGCAATCAGTAGCATCGATACACTCAGGTCCCCACACCTACATGATGCAGTGGATGGTAGGATAAAAATACCAAGAGATGTCAGGAAAGTTAACTAAAAGTCTGCACACTGAACTGTGAGTCAACAAAGGCTGTTCCCTTGCTCTACTTTGCTTCAAAGTGCCTGCAAAAAATCTTATAGCCCAAAGCAGATGGTGACTTATAAAAGACCCATAGTGACAAATGGAGGTCCCCCAGTAAAGATGCTGGCTGGCCACCCAGTTGTCCTACAATAAGGCCCATCAGTAAACAGAGAGCCCATACACATGAAGCTTCAAGAAAGAGACCAAATCATTCAAAAAAGAATTCATAAGGAACAGAAATAACAGGGCAAAATAAAAAACTTTATAGTATCCTAACAAAAACACGTTGAGTCTCTGAAACAAAAACAGCATTCAGAGAACAAGAAAGAGCTCATAGAAATTAAAAAAGAGCATTCAGAGAACAAGAAAGAGCTCATAGAAATTAAAAATGTGATAGCTGGAATAAATATTTAGTCAGAGTTGGAAGACAAAGTAGAGGAAATCTCCTGGAAGTAGAAGAAAAAGACAGTAAGAGAGAAAACATAAGACGACCAGAGGATCAAGCCTGATGTCCCATCATACATCTAATAGGACTTCCAGAAAGAAAGAAGAGAGTAAACAGAAGGAAGAAATGATCAAAGAGTAATCCCCAGGACTGAAATACATGTGTTTTCAGACTGAGAGGAATCATAAAATACCCAGCAGAATAAATGAAAAATAAAACAAGGCACACCATAGTAAAATATAGAATACCAGGAATCAATAGAGGATCTCAAACTAGAAAGAAAAAAAGTCACATAATGAAAAGCTGAAAAGGTAAACATAATGGAAAATTAAGTTTGCATCTAAAATGGATAAATTGAGAAATCATGATACAAACATATTTAGAATAGTGTTTCTCAACCTCATGCCATTTACCTGTTTGTTTTTGGGGGCCTGTCTTGTGCAGTGTAGGGGGTTTAGCAGTACCCCTGGCCTTCACCCACTAGATGCCAGTAATACTCCCACCCCTCCCCATCATCATAATCAAAATGTCTCCAGACATCCCCAAATGTCTCCTGCCAGAAGTGGGGTGGGGAGGGCTCTCCTTTGAGAATGCTGATTTAGGAAAATGGAGATAAATAGAGAAAAACAGCTACACGAGTTGGAAGTCATTGGCTCTGAGGAGCAAAACCTGGAGGAAGAGGGGTAAGCAGAAAAGAGCTGGCTTTTCCAGAGAGCCTTTGCTGCTTGGCTTTTTAAATCGTATGCATGCATTTCTTTGCTAGAAATAAATATTTTTTAACAACATTCAAGTGACCGTGTTATTATACATGAAGTTAGGAAGCTTTCCCAACTCTTCTTTTGCTAAAGCTGTCTCCTCCACAGCGTAACAGTGCATTAAATGAGTTTTTTAGTTGTTCCAGAAATTTGGCTGGGCCCCCAAAGCTGAGAACAAAGAGTGCTTATTGCCTATACATTTGGAAGAGGGATGCCAGTCAATCTATCCCAAACTATGTATGAATGACCCAGGCTCTCTTGAGTGTGTCACTTTTAACAGAATATATGAGGGAACGAGAAGACTGATTTGGAATGAGAATTTTCCAGGGAGAGGTTAAAACCCTATCCATTTCCCCTCCACCTGCAGTCAAGTAAGGAAGGACTGCAAGAAAGCTACTCAAAGCGCTGAGCAGCACCCCCTGGAGTTTGTGGAGACTGCTACCTAATTCTTGCATGAAAAAGTCCAGCTGCTCTAAAAAAGAAAGTTTTTAAAAAACTTTCAAGTGAACCTGCATGTGGATGTTTATAGCAGCTTTATTCATAATTACCAAACCTTGGAAGCAATCAAGATGGCCTTCAGTAGATGAATGGGTAAACTGTGGTACATCCAAACAATGAAATATTCAGTATTAAAAAGGAATGAGCTATCAAGCCATGAAAAGACATAAAGGAACTTTAAATGCATATTACCTCATGAAAGAAGCCAACCTGATGTAGCTTAATACTGTATGATCCCAATTGAACGACATTCTAAAGAAGGCCAAACTGGCCAGGCACAGTGACTCATGCCTGTAATCCCAGCACTTTGGGAGGCTGAGGTGGGCACATTGCCTGAGCCTAGGAGTTCAAGACCAGCCTGGAAAACATGGGGAAACTCTGTCTCTACAGAAATTAGCCAAGTGTGATGGTGCACACCTGTAGTCTCAACTACTAGGGAGGCTGAGGTGGGAGGATTGCTTGAGGCTGGGAGGTTGTGGCTGCAGTGAGCCGTGAACATGCCCCTGCACACCAGCCTGGGTGACAGAGCAAGACTGTCTTTGAAAAGACAGTAAAAAGATCATTAGTTTCCAGGGGATGGGGGGAGGGAAGGATGAATAGGCCACAGAGAATTTCTAACCAGTGAAACTACTTTATATCATACTATCATGGTGGCTACCTATCATTGTACATTTGCATAGACTGTACCACACCAAGAGTAAACCTAATGTAAACTGTGGACTTTGGGTGATAATGATAGGTCAGTGTGGGTTCATCACTCGTAACAGATGTGCCACTCTGGAGGGGGATGTTGATAGTGGGGAAGGCTGTGCATACATAAGGGCAGGGGATATATGGAAAACCTCTGTATCTTTTGCTCAATTTGCTGTGAACCTAAACTGCTCTAAAAAGTCTATTTAAAAAAAAAAATGTGTCAAGGATGATGTGAACTGCCTAGGACAGCAGAGTGAGGGAAAGAATCCTCCAGAGGGTGTGACCTGCACTTCCAAAGTTTCTTGGGAGTTAAATGCCAAGCTTTCCCATTGGATAACTGAGCATCCTGGAAGGTAACGAGGCTTGGCTCATTTGATAGGTACCTGCCCAAGAAGACTGCCTACAAGATGAGCATACGCCAGCCGAAATTACCTGGAAAGCCGTACCTTCTGATAAGAGTTGGAGGGAGGATATCTAAGAGTCAGGAGGAAGGAGCATTACATAGTTAGGGCATAGTAACTGGGAGTCCTTCATTGCAAAGGGGTCTCCAGAGAACCCACAAAATCACCCCATTGGAGAAAGAGCTCGCATTTGTACATCAATACCAAATTACAGTGGCACCCACTAAGATAAGACTTTTTTCTGCTTTTATCTAATTTGTGAAACAATAAAGCAGAAAAAAAAATCAGCCACTGGCAAAAAGGAGATGACAGTGGAAACTGTCTCATCCTGGACTCTATCAGCACCAAGGTAAGATGATGTGCAGGATTGGGGTAGGGTAGGTTGCAGCTTAAATTAAGATGGGCTTCACTCGTTCATCAGAAATAAAGAACCAAGAGAAAAACACATGTAACCCCTCTGTCTTCTAATGATCTCCCATTTCTGTTCGGTTTTTAATCCCACAGGCTTAGCGTTTGCAATGCTGGCAGCTGTGCCTCCGATATTTGGCCTGTACTCTTCATTTTATCCCGTTATCATGTATTGTTTTTTTGGAACCTCCAGACACATATCAATAGGTAAAAGCTTATACTTGATGTTCTACTACCTTCCCTTGTGTATTTCCAGCCTTTGCAATGTGCCAAAGAAATAGCATGGTCGTTATTAAAAATTGTCTTTATAATAACTTTTGTTACTGCATACACGACAGGTGCTTTAAAAACCTACACTCGGCCAGGCGTGGTGGCTCACCCCTGTAATCCCTGCACTCTAGGAGGCCGAGGCGGGCAGATTGCCTGAGGTCAGAAGTTTGAGACCAGCCAGACCAACATGGTGAAACCTCATCTCTTTGTAAAAATATAAAAATTAGCCAGGCTTGGTGACGGGTGCCTGTAATCCCAGATGCTCGGGAGGCTGAGGCAGGAGAATTGCCTCAACCCGGGAGGCGGAGGTTGCAGTGAGCTGAGATCGCACCGCTGCACTCCAGCCTGGGCAACAGAACAAGACTCCGTCTCAAAAAAAAACTACATGCCTCCCAAGATTTCTAGAACTTACAACTGTCTTATAATCTTGGAATAATAAAAAAGACAATTTTCTTGTGTAAAAGGGCAATTGTTGAAATCTGTGAAATGAGATAAATGCTTCATTTCATAATGTAATTTGCCAGCATCTGGTTTTTATTTTTATACTAATGGTAGTAATTCAAGTTCCTAATCGCTATTCATGTATTTCATTTTTGTCATATTTGGGGCTCTGAATTGTACATATTATCAGTTTATCAGAAGCATATGGATTTCATAATAGTCCTGGTATTGCATAAGGCTACACCTACCACACACACACTTTCCAGATATCTACTGTTTGGTAACAAATACCCTCAAAATGTAGCAGCTTTACAACAACAATCGTGTTTGTATCTTCCATAGTGCCTGCAGGTCAGGACTTGGGAAGGACTGGTCTGGGTAATTCTTCCTCTCTCCCTTTTTCCTCCCTCCCTTCCCTCTTCCCTGCCTTCCTTTCTGCATGCAGTGCCAGGAATTCTCCACTTGGCCTAGTTGGAGCTTTCTTACACATGGTGACTCGGCTTCAGCAGAAGGTGGAAGTTGCAGCCCTTTTATTACCAAGCCTTGGAAGTCACACAGCTTCACTTCTGCTGCATTGTTTTGTTTACTAACAAGTCAAAGCCAACCCAGATTCAAGGAGAAATTAGACTCCACCTCTTGATGGGGAAATGTCAAGAAGAGTAGGTGGATGGAAGATATTGCTATGTCTATTTTTGGAAAATACATTCTGCATGCACACACACATGGTTACTCACACACCAGAGGCAGGACACTAAAGAAGGGAGCGTAGCCTTCTTTCAAGCATGACTTCTTGACCTCAACTTTATCTCTTGGTGTACTGGCAAAAACCCTATCAAATACTCTGAATTAGATAGTGTCCTTGAACCCTGAACAGGGATCTTCATGCTTCATTATTTCAGGTCCTTTTGCTGTTATTAGCCTGATGATTGGTGGTGTGGCTGTTCGATTAGTACCAGATGATATAGTCATTCCAGGAGGAGTAAATGCAACCAATGGCACAGAGGCCAGAGATGCCTTGAGAGTGAAAGTCGCTATGTCTGTGACCTTACTTTCAGGAATCATTCAGGTAAGGCTCAAAGATGGGGAAATGGACTGTCTCATTTGTTAACCTAACAAGTATCTACTGAGAGCTCTTAGCTGGTCTTCCTAACGGTGGGTGGCGTCTGCCAGAGAAACCCCAAAGCTCCGGGAGTAACTGCAGACCAACTGCATGCCTTATTCACAACTATGAGTGACCAGCAAGCAAGCTTCAGGTGGATGCTTTAAAGATCCCAAAAGCAAGACAAGTTTGACACAGCAGGATTGATTAGTGCTGGGAGAGGATATTCCTCTCTACTTGGAGGGAACAGCCAATGATCATGATCATGCACTTTAGTCTACATGATGAAGCATGCCCCCAGCTCCATGAGAGACAGGGAAGGCATTAGTGTGGCCAGTGCACTGTGGGGCACCAAGCCACTCCAGACCTTCCACTGTTTTCTGTATAACCAGTGATTGATTTGTTAGCTACTTACCCACTTCATGTGCAAGTTTGCAGTGTTAGAAAATGGTCCAGAGGCTGGGCACAGTGGCTCACACCTTTAATCCCAGCACTTTGGGAGGCTGAGGCAGGTGGATCACAAGGTCAGGAGTTCAAGACCAGCCTGGCCAACATAGTGAAACCCCGTCTCTACTAAAATACAAAAATTAGCTGGGTGTGGTGGCGTGCACCTGTAGTCCCAGCTACTCAGGAGCCTGAGGCAGGAGAATCACTTGAACCCGGGAGGTGGAGGTTGCAGTGAGCCGAGACCGTGCCACTGCCTGGGTGACACAGCGAGACTCCATCTCAAAAAAAAAAAAAGAAAATGGTCAAGAAAGAACTTGTATATTTGCTGTGGGTCTTAACTTCCTGACCTATCATGTGATTCATTTGTTTCTTTGTCATTAAAAAAAAATAGTTTTGCCTAGGTGTCTGTAGGTTTGGATTTGTGGCCATATATCTCACAGAGCCTCTGGTCCGAGGGTTTACCACTGCAGCAGCTGTGCATGTCTTCACCTCCATGTTAAAATATCTGTTTGGAGTTAAAACAAAGCGGTACAGTGGAATCTTTTCAGTGGTGTATGTAAGTAAGCAACTCCCTGACGTTCTGGTACTTGTTTTTTCTTCTTTATTTCCCCCACTTCTCTTCTGTATCTCTTTTACTTTCAAGACTCATTTTCTTTTCTCCAGTAATTTCCATAAAAAAGGAAAATTCATTTATTCTAAGGTTTTCTGAAAAGAGTGTTACAAAGAAGACTAAACCTTAAAATCTCTATTATTAATATGTGATACTGCCCACTTCACAAGGAATTTTTCGCTAGGTCTTTATTTGGTGACTGCACCATCACTCTAATTAGGTGAAGAGAGAGCTTTTTCTTACAACCAAATCATGGTCTTTTTGGAAACTAACAAACAATTTAAAGGCATGCGGGGAGAACATCTCTCTCTCTCAAAAACTGCTAATTCAGGCTGGGTGCGTGGCTCACGCCTGTAATCCTAGCACTTTGGGAGGCCGAGATGGGCAGATCACGAGGTCAGGAGATCGAGACCATCCTGGCTAACACGGCGAAACCCCATCACTACTATAAATACAAAAAAATTTGCTGGTGTTATGGCAGGCGCCTGTGGTCCCAGCTACTCAGGAGGCTGAGGCAGGAGAATGGCATGAACCTAAGAGGCGGAGCTTGTAGTGAGCAGAGATCATGCCACTGCACTCCATCCTGGGCAACAGAGTGAGACTCCGTCTCAATTCAAACTGGCAAAAAAATAAGGCTGTAAAAGATTTAACTAACATAAATCTTTTAGTTACATATACCCCTTACCAAACTCAGAGAAAATATAAATTATTTGCAAGCACTTAAGGAACAATGGTACTAAATGATCATGTTGAAATTGATCATGTGAAACTGATCACCAATTCTAAAAATTCAATGTTTTCACACAGTGCAATATAATTAAAATCAAAACTAAACATAGCTTTAAAACTCCCACATATTTAGAAACCAAAAAACATTTCTAAATGACCCATGAATAAAGAGAGAATTAGGAAATAATTGGAATTAATTGATAGAAGTACTACATATCAAAACCTCTGAGATGCTGTTAAAGCTATCCTTGGAAAGAGAGGCCTGTAGTCTTTGTAGGTATTTATGTGCTAGGCACTGGGTGCCAAGATGCAGCTGTGAGCTGAAAAGATACAGGCCTTTCCCTCTAGAACTTTCAGTCCAGTGGGAAGATAGTAAACCTTTAATTGCATACATGTGTAATCAATTACAATTTGTGTTGCATGCTATGAAGAAGTTCCAGCTGCTCTGAAAGTTAAATAGGGAGACTTTGAGATTAGGGGTCTAGAAAAGGCACTTTGAGGAAGTGACATTTAGATTGAGTCATTGACTGGTTAAAATGGAATCAGACTTTAGGAATATTCTCTAAATAACAAAATTCTTAGTCTCCCATAATAGCTGTTACCGTACTTCTTACTCTGAGACTTCTCGAAATGCCTTGTCACAAAGGAAATAAACATGCTGAGTACTCTAGGCATTGATAGGAAAGGGTGCATGGCCTGGGCTGAGCAGGAAGTCTACTTTATTGGGTTTCAAATGAGAACTGACTATATTTGAGGTGCCCAGTTGGTAACCCTGGGATATAATTAAGTGGATTTCTTCTCTAATTCTCCTGGGTTCCTTTCCCAGACATCAGCACTCTTGACTTCAAAGTCCTGCTAACAATACTTTCTCCTTCTTTGAGCTCCTAAAGGCTTTTCTATGTGTTTACCTTTGGAGTACTTTGCTATCAACCCTTAATTCTTTCCAAGTGCTCAGGACTCAGCTTCAGGGTTCCTTTTTTGAATTTTATAATATTACATTGAGACATCAGCATATGAGAAGAATAGTTGTTTGATAGGAATAACTATAAGGCTGGGTGCAGTGGCTCACACCTGTAATCCCAGCACTTT
Source organism: Rhinopithecus bieti (assembly GCF_001698545.2). Classification (NCBI taxonomy): domain Eukaryota; kingdom Metazoa; phylum Chordata; class Mammalia; order Primates; family Cercopithecidae; genus Rhinopithecus; species Rhinopithecus bieti. The sequence continues at coordinate 1,191,210 of NW_016803115.1, forward strand.
GGGAGGCCGAGGCGGGCAGATGACTTGAGGTCAGGAGTTCGAGACCAGCCTGACCAACATGTTGAAGCCCCGTGTCTACTAAAAATACAAAATTAACTGGGCATGGCAGCAGGCACTGATAATCCCAGCTACTCAGGAGGCTGAGGCAGGAGAATCGCTTGAACCTGGGAGGCAGAGGTTGCAGTGAGCCAAGATCATGCCACTGCACTCCAGCCTGGGCAGCAGAGCAAGACTGTGTCTCCAAAAAAAAAAAAAAAAAAAAGGAATAACAACTATTTTAAAAAAAAGAGTAACAACTATAAAGTTGTAGACTGGGTAAAAATACTTCCTAATTGGTGGAAGCTACAAAGAGAGTTTTCAGCCTGAGAACTTTTAACTAGAAATACCCAGTGGAATGGCTGATGTGAATTAGTGCACTAGACAGTCTCTGTCTCTCTCAGGGGCAATTTTCTTGATGTAAACATCCAGCGTTCACTGTGTTACAGAGTACAGTTGCTGTGTTGCAGAATGTTAAAAACCTCAACGTGTGTTCCCTAGGCGTCGGGCTGATGGTTTTTGGTTTGCTGTTGGGTGGCAAGGAGTTTAATGAGAGATTTAAAGAGAAATTGCCGGCGCCTATTCCTTTAGAGTTCTTTGCGGTAAGTCACCTTGGGTCAATGACCTATTCAGCTTCTACGACTGCATTTACTTATTTCTGTAAGGGATTTTGAAGTGGATGAAAGGAATTTTTTGCTCTCAATTCTGCCAAAAGAAGGTTACAATTTGTCAAAGAAATTTGACAAATTCATTGACAAGAAAGTAAAGAGAAAAAGCCTTAAAACATAGACACAGATGATTTTTAAAATTATATGTAAGACTATACATGAAAATTTTAACATTAATTATAAGTGATGGGGTTATGGAAGATTTTATCCTCAAATTTTTGTTGGCTAATTCTTTTGTAATGAGCACATATTACTTTAGTAACCTAAAAAAATCCATTTCCGTTTTGTCAAAGCAAAGGTTCCCAAACTTTCTCCATCCCTTGACACTCCTAAGCCAAAAGAAATACCTCACAGTTCCATTTATTAAGTAGTTAGTTCCAAACACTTTAATAATACTGATTATTAACAACTTCATAGTTGTTTTTAAAAATATGCACATAAATTGAAATAAAAATATTATTTTAAGTAACCACAATTATTTAATCATGGAATGCATATGCCTGATGGGAACTGCATAGATCCTCAAATCTCAGAATCAAAAAGGGCACTGCTACCCTCATTTCCTGTTCACATGAATATGTATGTGGTTCCTGCTTTTTCATCACAGCAACCACTGAACACCCAGCTTTGCAAAGATACGGCATTATTGAAAGGAACACTGTTCAAACTGTGAACTACTGCCAACTAGAAGCTTGCACAGTGCCCAATAGGTGTCACTGTTTCACTGGGGACCTTTTAATATCCAAAGTGTCCCGTAGAGTGCCCTTGGCATCCTGGGACTTGTTTGCACATGTGTGGGAGCTACAAGGAGAAGAAATGAAGAATAGGCTGGGTGTGGTGGCTCCACACCTGTAATCCCAGCACTTTGGGAGGCCAAGGCAGGCAGATCACCTGAGGCCAGGAGTTCGAGGCCAGCCTGGCCATCATGGTGAAACCCTGTCTCTACTAAAAATATAAAAAATTAGCCAGGTGTGGTGAAATGCATCTGTAAACCCAGCTACTTGGGAGACTGAGGCATGAGAATTGCTTGAACCTGGGAGGCAGAGGTTGCAGTGAGCCAAGATTGCACCTCGCACTCCAGCCTGGGTGACAGAGCAAGATTCTGTCTCAAAAGAAATGAAGAGTACGTTTGGGGGCAAAGGGCTGGCAAGATGGCCAAATAGGAACAATTCTGGTCTGCAGTTCCCAGTGAGATCAACACAGAAGGCAGGTGATTTCTGCATTTCCAACTGAGGTACCTGGCTCACCTCATTGGGACTGGTTAGACAATGGGTGCAGCCCACGGAGGGCAAAATGAAGCAGGGTGGGGCATCAACTCACCCAGGAAGCGCAAGGGGTCAGGGAACTCCCTCACTTAGCCAAGGGAAGCTGTGAGGGACTGTGCTGTGAGGAACAGTGCATTCTGGCCCAGACACTATGCTTTTCTCATGGTCCTCACAATGCACAGACTAGGAGATTCCCCTGGGTGCCTACACCACCAAGATTCCCTTGGATTTCAAGTACAAAACTGGGCAGCTGTTTAGGCAGACACTGAGCTAGCTGCAGGAGTTTTTTTTCATACCCCAGTGGTGCCTGGAACACCAGTGAGACAGAACCGTTCACTCCCCTGAAAGGGGGGCTAAAGCCAGGGAGCCAAGTGGTCTAGCTCCAGCGGATCCCACCCCCACAGAGCCCAGAAAGCTAAGCTCCATTGGCTTGAAATTCTCGCTGCCAGCACAGCAGTCTGAAGTCAACCTGGGATGCTCAAACTTGGTAGGGGGAGGGGCACCTGCCATTACTGAGGCTTGAGTAGGCGGGTTTTCCCCTCACAGTGTAAACAAAGCCACCTGGAAGGTCCAACTGGGCGGATCCCACCATAGCTCAGCAAAGCTGCTGTAGCCAGACTGCTTCTCTAGGTTCCTCCTCTCTGGACAGGGCATCTCTGAAAGAAAGGCAGCAGCCACAGTCAGGGGCTTATAGGTAAAACTCCCATCTCCCTGGGACAGAGACCCTGGGGGAAGGGGCAGCTGTGGTCGCAGCTTCAGCAAACTTAAACATTCCTATCTGCCAGCTCTGAAGAGAGCACCAGATCTCCCAGCACAGCATTCGAGCTCTGCTAAGGGACAGACTGCCTTTTCAAGTGGGTCCCTGACCCCCGTAACTCCTGACTGGGAGACACCTCCCAGTAGGGGCCAAAGACACCTCATACAGGAGACCTCTGGCTAGCATCTGGCGGGTGCCCCTCTGGGACAAAACTTTTGGAGGAAGGAACAGGCAGCAATCTTTGCTGTTCTGAGCCTTCGCTGGTGATACCCAGGCAAACAGGGTCTGGAGTGGACCTCATCAAACTCCAGCACACCTGCAGCAGCGGAGCCTGTCAGAAGGAAAACTAACAAACAGAAAGGAATAGCATCAACATCAACAAAAAGGACGTCCACACAAAAACACCACCTGAAGGTCACCAACAGCAAAGACCAAAGGCAGATAAATCCATGAAGATGAGGAACAACCAGTGCAAAAAACTGAAAATTCCAAAAGCCAGAACGCCTCTTCTTCTTCAAAGGATCACGACTCCTCGCCAGCAAGGGAACAAAACTGGATGGAGAATGAGTTTGATGAATGCATAGAAGTAGGCTTCAGAAGGTGGGTAATAACAAACTTCTCTGAGCTAAGGGAACATATTTTAACCCAATGGAAGGAAGCTAAGAACCTTGAAAAAAGGTTAGAGGAATTGCTAACTAGAATAACCAGTTTAGAGAAGAACATAAATGACCTGATGGAGCTGAAAACACAGCACAAGAATTTCGTGAAGCATACACAAGTATCAATAGCCAAATCAATCAAGCAGAAGAAAGGGTATCAGAGATTGAAGATCAACTTAATGAAATAAAGCTTGAAGACAAGATTAGAGGGAAAAAAAAGAATGAAAAGGAATGAACAAAGCCTCCAAGAAATATGGGAATATGTGAAAAGACCAAACCTACGTTTGATTGTTGTGCCTGAAAGTGACGGGGTGAATGGAACCAAGTTGGAAAACACTCTTCAGGACATTATCCAGGAGAACTTCCCCAACCTAGCAAGACAGGCCAACATTCAAATTCAGGAAATACAGAGAACATCACAAAGATGCTCCTCGGGAAGAGCAACCCCAAGACACATAATCATCAGATTCACCAAGGTTGAAATGAAGAAAAAAATGTTAAGGGCAGCCAGAGAGAAAGGTCAGGTTACCCACAAAGGGAAGCCCATCAGACTAACATCAGATCTCTCTGCAGAAACCCTATAAACCAGAAGAGAGTGGAGGCCAAAGTTCAACATTTGTAAAGAAAAGAGTTTTCAACCCAGAATTTCATATCCAGCCAAACTAAGCTTCATAAGCAAAGGAGAAATAAAATCTTTCACAGACAAGCAAATGCTGAGAGATTTTGTCACCACCAGGCCTGCCTTACAAGAGCTCCTGAGGAAGCACTAAATATGGAAAGGAAAAACCGGTACCAGCCACTGCAAAAACATACCAAAATGTAAAAATCATCGATACTGTGAAGAAACTGCATCAACTAATGGGCAAAATAACCAGCTAGCATCATAATGACAAGATCAAATTCACACGTAACAATTTTTTTTTTTTGAAACAAAGTCTTGCTCTTGTCCCCCAGGGTGAAGTGCAATGGCACTATCTCGGTTCACTGCAACCTCCACTTCCAGGGTTCAAGCAATTCTCCTGCCTCAGCCTCCTGAGTAGCTGGGATTACAGGTGCCTGCCACCACGCCTGGCTAATTTTTATATTGTTAGTAGAGATGGGGTTTCACCATGTTGGCCACGCTGGTCTCGAACTCCTGACCTCAGGTGATCAGCCTGCCTCAGCCTCCCAAAGTGCTAGGATTGCAGGCATGAGTCACCACACCTGGCCCACATGTAACAATGTTAACCTTAAATGTAAACGGGCTAAATGCCCCAATTGAAAGACACAGACTGGCAAATTGGATAAAGAGTCAAAACCCATCAGTGTGCTGTATTCAGGAGACTCATCTTGTGTACAAAGACACACATAGGCTCAAAATAAAGGGATGGAGGAAGATTTACCAAACAAATGAAAAGCAAAAAAAAAAAAAAAAAAAAAACCAGAAGGTTGCAATTCTAGTCTCTGATAAAACAGACTTTAAACCAACAAAAGATCAAAAAAAGACAAAGAAGGGCATTACATAATGATAAAGAGATCAATGTGGCAAGAAGAGCTAACTATCCTAAATATATATGCACCCAATACAGGAGCACCCAGATTCATGAAGCAAGTCCTTAGAGACCTACAAAGAGACTTAGACTCCCACACAATAATACTGGGAGACTTGAACACCCCACTGTCAATATTAGACAGGTCAGTGACACAGAAAATTAACAACCATATTCAGGACTTGAACTCAGCTCTGGACCAAGCAAACTTAATAGATATCTACAGAACTCTGCACCCCAAATCAACAGAATATACATTCTTCTCAGCACCACATCACACTTGTTCTAATATTGACCTCATAATTGGAAGTAAAACACTCCTCAGGAAATGCAAAAGAACAGAAATCATAACAAACAGTCTCTCAGACCACAGTGCAGTCAAATTAGAACTCACGATTAAGAAACTCACTCAAAACTGCACAACTACATGGAAACTGAAAAACCTGCTCCTGAATGACTACTGGGTAAATAACAGTATTAAGGCAGAAATAAATAAGTTATTTGAAACCAATGAGAACAAAGACACAACATACCAGAATCTCTGGGACACAGCTAACGCAGCAGTTAGAGGGAAATTTATAGCACTAAATGCCCACGGGAGAAAGTGGGAAAATCTAAAATCGACACCCTAACATCACAATTTAAATAACTAGAGAAGCAAGAGCAAACAAATCCAAAAGCTAGCAGAAGACAAGTGATAACTAAGAGCAGAACTGAAGGAGATAGAGACAAGAAAAACCCTTCAAAAAAATCAGTGAATCCAGGAGCTGGTTTTCTGAAAAGATTAACAAAATAGATAGACCATTAGCCAGACTAATAAAGAAGAAAAGACAGAAGAATCAAATAGACACAATAAAAAATGAGAAAGGGGATATCACCACTGATCCCACAGAAATACAAACTACTGNACACAATAATACTGGGAGACTTGAACACCCCACTGTCAATATTAGACAGGTCAGTGACACAGAAAATTAACAACCATATTCAGGACTTGAACTCAGCTCTGGACCAAGCAAACTTAATAGATATCTACAGAACTCTGCACCCCAAATCAACAGAATATACATTCTTCTCAGCACCACATCACACTTGTTCTAATATTGACCTCATAATTGGAAGTAAAACACTCCTCAGGAAATGCAAAAGAACAGAAATCATAACAAACAGTCTCTCAGACCACAGTGCAGTCAAATTAGAACTCACGATTAAGAAACTCACTCAAAACTGCACAACTACATGGAAACTGAAAACCTGCTCCTGAATGACTACTGGGTAAATAACAGTATTAAGGCAGAAATAAATAAGTTATTTGAAACCAATGAGAACAAAGACACAACATACCAGAATCTCTGGGACACAGCTAACGCAGCAGTTAGAGGGAAATTTATAGCACTAAATGCCCACGGGAGAAAGTGGGAAAATCTAAAATCGACACCCTAACATCACAATTTAAATAACTAGAGAAGCAAGAGCAAACAAATCCAAAAGCTAGCAGAAGACAAGTGATAACTAAGAGCAGAACTGAAGGAGATAGAGACAAGAAAACCCTTCAAAAAAATCAGTGAATCCAGGAGCTGGTTTTCTGAAAAGATTAACAAAATAGATAGACCATTAGCCAGACTAATAAAGAAGAAAAGACAGAAGAATCAAATAGACACAATAAAAAATGAGAAAGGGGATATCACCACTGATCCCACAGAAATACAAACTACTGGCCGGGCACAGTGGCTCACGCCTGTAATCCCAGCACTTTGGGAGACTGAGGCAGGCGAATCACAAGGTCAAGAGATCAAGACCATATTGGCCAACATGGAGAAACCCCCTCTGTATTAAAAATTTAAAAAATTAGCTGGACATGGTGTCCCACGCCTGTAGTCCCAGTTACTCGGGAGGTTGAGGCAGGAGAATCACTTGACCTGGGAGGCAGAAGTTGCAGTGAGCCAAGATCAAACGACTGCACTCCAGCCTGGGCAACTGAGCGAGAATGAGACTCTGCCTCAACAACAACAACAAAAAAAACTACCATCAGAGAATACTATAAACATCTCTATGTAAATTAATTAGAAAATCTAGAAGAAATGGATAAATTCCTGGACACATACACCCTCCCAAGACTAAACCAGAAAGAAGTTGAATCCCTGAATAGACCAATAACAAGTTCTGAAATTGAGGCAGCAATTAATAGCCTACCAACCAAAAAAAAAAAAAGTCCAGGACCAGGCGAATTCACAGCCGAATTCTACCAGAGGTACAAAGAGGAACTGGTACCATTCCTTCTGAAACTACTCCAAACAATAGAAAAGAGGGAATCCTCCCTAACTCATTTTATGAGGCCAGCATCATCCTGATACCAACACCTGGCAGAGACACAACAACAAAAAGAAAATTTCGGGCCAACATCCCTGATGAACATCGATGCAAAAATCCTCAAAAAAATACTGGCAAACTGAATCCAGCAGCACATCAAAAAGCTTATCCACCATGATCAAGTCAGTTTCATCCCTGGGATGCAAAGCTGGTTCAACATACACAAATCAATAAACATAGCCCATCACATAAACAAAACAAACCACGATTATCTCAATAGATGCAGAAAAGGCCTTCGAGAAAATTCAAAAGCCTTCGAGCTAAAAACTCTCAAATGAGGTATTGATGGAACATATCAAAATAATAAAAACTATTTACAACAAACCCACAGCCAATATTATACTGAATAGACAAAAACTGGAAGCATTCCCTTTGAAAACCAGCATGAGATGAGGATGCCCTCTCTCACTACTCCTATTCAACATACTATTGGAACTTCTGGCCAGGGCAATCAGGCAAGAGAAAGAAATAAAGGGTATTCAAATAGGAAGAGAGGAAGTCAAATTGTCTCTGTTTGCAGGTGACATGATTGTATATTTAGAAAACCCCATCATCTCAGCCCAAAGCCTCCTTAAGCTGATAAGCAACTTCAGCAAAGTCTCAGGATACAAAATCAATGTGCAAAAATCACAAGTATTCGTATACACCAAAAATAAACAGCCAAATCGTGAGTGAACTCCCATTCACAATTGCTACAAACAGAATAAAATACCTAGGAATCCAACTTACAAGGGATGTGAAGGACCTCTTCAAGGAGGACTACAAATCAGAGAGGACACAAACAAATGGAAAAACATTCCATGCTAATGGATAGGAAGAATCAATATCGTGAAAATGGTCATACTGCCCAAAGTAATTTATACATTCAATACTATCCCCATCAAGCTACCATTGACTTTCTTCACAGAATTAGAAAACACTACTTTAAATTTCGTATGGGACCAAAAAAAGGCCCACATAGCCAAGACAATCCTAAGCAA
>NW_016803115.1:1199756-1204678 GCF_001698545.2 Rhinopithecus bieti
GGGCTCGGTGGCTCAAGCCTGTAATCCCAGCACTTTGGGAGGCCGAGACGGGCGGATCACGAGGTCAGGAGATCGAGACCATCCTGGCTAACACGGCGAAACCCCGTCTCTACTAAAAAATGCAAAAAACTAGCCGGGCGAGGTGGCAGGCGCCTGTGGTCCCAGCTACTCCGGAGGCTGAGGCAGGAGAATGGCGTAAACCCGGGAAGCGGGGCTTGCAGTGAGCTGAGATCAGGCCACTGCACTCCAGCCTGGGCGACAGAGCAAGACTCCGTCTCAAAAAAAAAAAAGTCAGGAAACAACAGATGCTGGAGAGGGTGTGGAGAAATAGGAATGCTTTTACGCTGTTGGTGGGAGTGTAAATTAGTTCAACCGTTGTGGAAGACAGTCTGGCGATTCCTCAAGGATTTAGAACTAGAAATACCATTTGACCCAGCAATCCCATTACTGGATATATACCCAAAGGATTATAAATCATTCTATAAAGACGCATCCACATGTGTTTATTGTAGCACTATTCACAATAGCAAAGACTTGGAACCAACCCAAATGCCCATCAATGATAGACTGAATAAAGAAAATGTGGCACATATATACCATGGAATACTATGCAGCCATAAAAAAGGATGAGTTGCTGTCCTTCATAGGGACATGGATGAAGCTGGAAACCATCATTCTCAGCAAACTAACACGGGAACAGAAAACCAAACACCTCATGTTCTCACTCGCAAGTGGGAGTTGAACAATGAGAACACATGGACACAAGGAGGGGAACATCACGCACTAGAGCCTGTCCATGGGTGGGGGGCATGAGGAGGGATTGCATTAGGAGAAATACCTAATGTAGATGATGGGTTGATGGGTGCAGCAAACCACCATGGCACGTGTATACCTATGTAACAGACCTGCACGTTCTGCACATGTATCCCAGAACTTAAAGTATAACAAAATAAAAAATTTAAAAATGTAAAAAAATGAAGAGTATAGGTGTCTGATCCAAATTATAGCAAAAAGTTCTAGCTATGAAAACAACTGGCTGGTGTAGCTTGCAAGGAAGCCAATACCTTCAAACTTTTTTTTTTTTTCAGTCTTGTCTATATGGCATTAGTACCTTTTAACAAGCAAAACAAAACAAAATATATCTCTAACAGTTTCAAAACCTCTTCTCTCACTGGGGCTAGGCATAGAGTTCCCGTTTTGACTTGGAGTACAGCAAAAGGTTCTGAGCACCCTTGCGAGGGAAAGAAGTCAGGCAAGCCTCAATTATGAAGTAAATGACACAGCTTGCCTCTCCTGCTTCGGGTTACTAAATCTGTTTCCTAGATTCCCTTTAAAGACTTTTCCATGCTTCCCAGGGTAATGGTTTCCCAGAATTCTAGAAAGTTTAGGGACAGCATCTGTATGACTCCCTTTAAGTGTCAAATTTATTTTTTATTATAAAAATATTTTTTGAGTTTTGCATTCAATTTTATAATACATCTATTTGTGTTGATAAGAAAACAATGGTTTAAATTACTTACCACTGTATAAAATTAAAGCTCCAGGAGCTTAAGCCATATATATTGTGTAGATTTAAATATTTGAGGCACTCCCCTAGTTAGAGATGCACAAAAAATGCAATTAAGGGTGATGAAAATAATTGTCTTCAACAGAAAAGGATCCTTCCATCAAAAGAGCCAGAATCCCCCATGCCCCTGGTCTCCCAGGCTGCTGTTTCTGATAATAAGCTTACCTTATTATTTGTTTCCTGCAGTGGCCCTCCTCAGGAGGGACTGGCTTCCTTCTCTGGCCAGCTCTGATTTCTTCTCTGTTGGGTAACTCTCTCAGAAAGCTCTATAGGCAATAATTCCTGAGCAAATTGCTATCTCACCTTTTGTTATGTTTCTCTTGTAACTCATTAGGGATTATACTTTACACCCCAAGTAAATCTATGCCCTGCCAATCCAGGATGGCCTTATGTACCGTGACCATCTGTTTGATATACAGTTCTACCCTGACTTTGTAGCTGAAATGGGAGGAGACAGCTCTGGGTTGCTGCTGGGGCCCTATCGCCACACTTGGGGCTGCTGTCCTGGAAACAGGATCACCAGGAGGATTCTAAATCCAGATGTACATTTTGTAATCATACAGTGTCATTTTACCACCCTCAAAGTACAGAGTTAAATATCCTTTATTTATAACGTTGTGGCCAGAGACTCATTTCACCACCCTAAAGGTAAGGTCAACATTTAAAAGGCTTTATGACCTTTTTCTGTTGCAGTCAACTAGCCAGACACCTCAGTGTAGAAAAGGACAAAGCATGAGGAAAATTCCAGGTCATAAACTGTAGAGTTCATTTTAATTATGTAGGGTGGGTCATTAAGAGAAGTTAGAATTGTTGAAGCTAATGGTAATTCTTTTTAAATCTGAATGTTAAAAGTGAAAATAGATTTGACTTGACTAACATATTTGAAGCTGATTTTTGCAGTATTTGAACATTCATCTCTAAAGGTGCATTTGGATTTGTGTCTTTTTAGGTGGTAATGGGAACTGGCATTTCAGCTGGGTTTAACTTGAAAGAATCATACAATGTGGATGTCGTTGGAACACTTCCTCTAGGGTAGGAAAGTAGTTTTAAGTAACCATGTGACTGAAATAATCAATGGATCTATTGCCTCTAACTCTTACTTTAGTACTCTTGCAATGAAAAGTAATCATTGGGTGCATTTTATTTTTAGTATTATTGTAGTAAAAAACACATAACAAAATTTTGTCTAAACCTTTTTTTTTTTTTTTTTTTTGAGACGATATCTCGCTCTGTCACCCAGGCTGTAGTGCAGTGGCACTGTCTCGGCTCACTGCAACCTCCGTCTCCCGGGTTGAAGCGATTCTCCTGCCTCAGCTTCCCAAGTAGCTGGGATTACAGGCGTGTGCTATCACACCCAGCTAATTGTTTTTTTTTAGACGAAGTCTCATTCTGTCACCCAGGCTGGAGTGCAGTGGCGCGATCTCAGTTCGCTGCAAGCTCCACCTCCTGGGTTCACGCCATTCTCCTGCCTCAGCCTCCCGAGTAGCTGGACCTATAGGCTCCCGCCACCACGCCCAGCTAATTTTTTGTATTTTTAATAGAGACGGAGTTTCACCATGTTAGCCAGGATGGTCTCAATCTCCTGATCTCGTGATATGCCCGCCTCAGCCTCCCAAGTGCTGGGATTATAGGCGTGAGCCACCGCGCCCGGGTAATTTTTGTATTTTTATTAGAGACGGGGTTTCTCCATGTTGGCCAGGCTGGTCTCAAACTGCTGACCTCAGATGATCCGCCCACCTCAGCTGCCCAAAGTGCTGGGATTACAGGTGTGAGCCACTGCGCCCAGCTTTTTTTTTTTTTTTTTTTTTTTGAGACTGAGTCTCACTCTGTTGCCCAGGCTAGAGTGCAATGGCACAATCTCGGCTCACTGCAACCTCTGCCTCCAGGGTTCAAGTGATTCTCCTGCCTCAGCCTCCTCAGTATCTGGAATTACAGGTGTGTGCCACCACACACGACTAATTTTTGTATTTTTAGTAGAGACAGGGTTTCACCATGTTGGCCAGGCTGGTCTCGAACTCCTGACCTCAAGTGATCCACTCAGCTCAGCCTCCCAAAGTGCTGGGATTATAGGCATGAGCCACCGTGCCCAGCCAATCTTAATCAATTTTAAGTGTACATTTCAGTAGTGTTAAATATATTCCCATTATTGTAAAACAGATCTCCAGAACTTTTTCACCTTGCAAATCTATAACTCTGTACCCCTTAAACAAGAACTTCCTCTTTTCTTCTTCCCCCAGCCCCTACTAACCACCATTCATCTTTCTGTTTTTATGAATTTGACTTCTCTAGATCCCTCATGTAAGTGGAATCATACAGCATTTGTCTTTTTGTGACTGGCTTATTTCAGTTAGCATAGTGTCTTCAGAGTTTGTCGATATTGCAGCATATGACAGTATTTTCTTCCCTTTTTAAGGCTGAATAATATTCCATTGTGGATATATACTGTATTTTATTTCTCCGTGCATCCATTGATGAGCATGTGGGTTGCCTTTACCTTTTGGCTATTGTGAATATTCCTGCTGTGGATATGGGTGTGCAAATACGTCTTTGAGACCTTTCTTTCAGTTCTTTTGGGTATATACCTGTAAGTGGGATTGCTGGATCTGTTTTTACTTTCTTGAGAGCCTTTCATACTGTTTCCCATAGCAGTTATACCATTTTACAATCCCACCAATAGTGGCAAGTGGTTTTCTGTTTTCTTTTGTTTTCCTAAATTGAATAGTTTTAAAAATCTCTCCTTGAGTGACATAGGATTTAAGAGCAAAACAACCTAAATCCTAGCCTGCCGCATACTAGCTGTGTGACACTTATCTTCTCAAAGCCTCATTTCCTCACCTGCCAGGTGGGCGTGGTAATTAGTGCTTATCTCAAGGGCAGTTGTGAGAACTACAGGAGGTAATGCATGGAAGGCAGTGAGCGAACACCTGAACACACAGCATTCAAGTCATGTTAATTACTTATTAGTAATGGGTTCTAAGACTGTTATTTCAATGAGTTTTTAGTTTCTAATCATGTTACTTCTTTGCTTCATCTTTATTATCTAACTGTACATTTTAAAAACATATTGGCCGGGCATAGTGGCAGACGCCTGTAATCCCAGCACTTTAGGAGGCCAAGGCAGGCGAATCACGAGGTCAGGAGTTCCAGACCAGCCTGGCAAACAGGGTGAAACCCCGTCTCTAGTAAAAATACAAAAATTAGCTGGGTGTGGTGGCAGGCGCCCCTAGCTACTTGGGAGGCTGAGCAGGAGAATCACTTGAAACCAGAAGGCAGAGGTTGCAGTGAGCCAAGATCACGCATGCCATGGCACTCTAGCCTGGACAACAAGAGTGAAACAGCATCTCAAAAAGAAAAA
>NW_016803115.1:1208821-1309400 GCF_001698545.2 Rhinopithecus bieti
AAAAAATATATATATATATATATCTATCTCTCTACTTGTCATTATAATTTCTACTTAATACCTTCCTTTTCCTATTGCATTGTACTCAAACATACTGCTTCCCTTCTATATGTGACAGCTTAACTTTAAAAAAAAAAAGACTACATTTCTGGAAATTGGCTACCCAGAAACCTTATCTTTCTGGAACATTGCCCAAAACCAAGTAGGTAACAAATACCTACCTACCTATCTACATACAATCATACCATTTCAGTTACCTGTGAGTCTTATTGCTCCACTGATAACAGACTACCCCAAAACAGTGACTTAAAACAGCCGCCATTAATTTGCTCATAATTATTTAGTCTAGGTTAGGCTCAGTTGGGTGGTTCTTTGGCAGGTCTCACTTGGGGTTTTTTATGCATCTGCAGATGTCTGCAGGTGTGACTAGTGTTGGAGGATCCAAGAGGGCTTCACTCACATGTCTGACACTTAAGCTGGAGTGACTGGAACAGGTGAGGGCTGGCTGGCATCTTCTCTACAAGTGGTATCTTCAGCAGCATTGCCAGACCTCTTTACATGGGGGCTCAGAGCAACAGGAAAGAAAAGCAGAGAATTTACCAGGCCTCTTAAGGCACTCATACAGCATTACTTCCACCACATTCTGTTGCTCAAAGCAAATCATGAGGCCAGCCCAGATATAGCTGGAGGGGAAACAGATTCCACATCTAGATTGGGGGAGTGTCATGCACATGTAATTACGTATGGGAGGAATGGAAGCAAACTACCACACTTCTATGTACACATACATACACATATAAATGCATCTCCTATAGACAAGCAGGTTCTTCGTGGTTTTGTCATACTTGGTAGATGAGCAGTGCATTTTGCAGTGCCCAGAAAGTGACAGTTGACTATTAAAGATCCCAATCATAGCACTGTATCCTGTTTTCTTGTTTGTTTGTTTACTTTCCTTAACTCATTCCAAAATATGTCCTTTTCTTATATTCTTATTCCCTTAGGCCCAAACCTGCTCCTAGGCCTTCCCTCTTAGTTCATGCCTGTGCAGCAAAGAGCAGGGAAGGACAACAGATTTTATAGTCAGACCCCCCAGGTTTGACTCCCTGCTCCATTTTGGGAAAATCACTTAACGTCTGTCAAAATCCATTTATTCACCTATAAATTGGGATAATAGTGGAACCTATGTAATGGGAGTGCTGTGAGGAAAAATGAGACGACTTATGTAAAGTATGTAGCAGGTAAACTCACCTTAATAGACACTAGGTTCCTTTCCCTTTCTTCCTCTCTTTCCTTACTCCATGACGTGAAACATCCCTTATGTCACTGCGCTATGACATAGTAAGAGAAATAGCTGTAGCCAAGCAGGTTCTTCATGGTTTTGTTGTACTTGGTAGATGAGCTGCTTGTCCTTGTATAAGTTGCTGAACCCCACTATGCCTCATTTTCTTCATCTGTAAAATTACAATGGTGCCTAGTTCACCGGGCCATTGAAAATAATTAAATGGGCCGGGCGCAGTGGCTCAAACCTGTAATCCCAGCACTTTGGGAGGCCGAGACGGGCGGATCACGAGGTCAGGAGATCGACACCATCCTGGCTAATACGGTGAAACCCTGTCTCTACTTAAAATACAAAAAACTAGCCGGGCGACGAGGCGGGCGCCTGTAGTCCCAGCTACTCGGGAGGCTGAGGCAGGAGAATGGCGTAAACCCGGGAGGTGGAGCTTGCAGTGAGCTGAGATCCGGCCACTGCACTCCAGCCTGGGTGGCAGAGCAAGACTCCGTCTCAAGAAAAAAAAAAAAAAAAAGAAAAGAAAATAATTAAATGAGCACAGAACCTGGCAAAGAGAAGGCACGTAATGAATGCTTGTTATTGTAATAATTATAATTATTAGTATCAGTTAAGTTATTGCTATTATTGTTTAGCCCAATGCCTTGAATTGGAGCAGAATGTCTGAAAATCCCTATCGCCCCTTCCCCCATAACATTCTAGGGAATCCCTATTCTGTTTCTTTAGGCTAAGGATCCCAGACTACAAGTATGTACCACAAAAACTGGGTTCTCCATTGTGGGATTCCAGGAGTCATACTTTTGTCTCCTCCAAATTCAAAAGATTCCTAGGTGACACCCAAGGAGTATAGTCTTCTGCTGCTTCCTTCCCGTGTTACAAACTCAGCTAATTGGTTAGAAAAAAAAAAAAAGGAAGAGGTAGCAGATTCAGAGTCCTTACATCAGATGACAAGGGGGAGAAGTATGGGGTGCCTAGCATTGCCAGGACATTAATTTTCCTCTAAGGTAGCCCTTAGACTATGCTCCTCCCCATGCTAGGACTTGGGTTCAGATGCCTGGTGGCATCTGAGCACATTGCTGACCCTCTCTTCTTCCTGCTTTCTGTGTCTTACTTACACTTGCCATTAGGGTGCCATGAGGTATGAGGTTACTCCTTTTATAAATAAAACGGCATCTGATGTCTTCTGATAACCCATCCAGGTAGAAAGCTGCACTCTGCAGTTTGACCCTGAAAAGATCCTCTCTGTGTCAAGGAGGGCCCTCCTTTTTGCTAACCAGAGCAAATAATTACCCAAACATTGATCACCTCATTTGCAGATAATGCCCCCCTAAAATGCTTCCCTGCAGTCGCAGGGTTTTTTTCTTTGCCTTGTGGTCACAACACAAGTTAAAATCAGCTTGACTTTTCAGGCTGCTACCTCCAGCCAATCCGGACACCAGCCTCTTCCACCTTGTGTACGTAGATGCCATTGCCATAGCCATCGTTGGATTTTCAGTGACCATCTCCATGGCCAAGACCTTAGCAAATAAACATGGCTACCAGGTTGACGGCAATCAGGTAAAGATAATCAGTTTCCTGCAGATGTTTCATAGCAGTGTAATCACCAACGTCGGTTGTGGAAGGCACAAGAACTAATCTATCTTGGTAGAAAAACTTTTTTTACTAGGTGATTGATGTATCTGAAGCATGTATTTATTCAACCTGTAATGTTATCCCTATTCTTAAAGCTCACAGCTTAGAATTAAATGTTTTTCCAGGGCATTTTTGCTCCCCAGGAAGGCTTATCTTTGTTCATTAAACGTTGGGTATATGAATCATCACTAACTCCACAATATTCTCTTTGTCACCTACTTTATAACACAGCCATAGATGAGGTATTTAATCCAAACACTGTGACCTATAATGTTGATGTAACAATGTCTATTTCAATACCTTATGTATTCTAAGGAGAAACTAGATGCTCCACATTCATCTGAGATGCAGTTGTCAAACTAGAAATACCCAAAGTAAACCTAAGAGCAGGACTCGCCCCAGGAAGACACTGGCATGTATTCATTGGTGAGCAATAGCCCAGGCATTAAAAAGATGCCAAGAGTCCTATACAACAGTAACTTTCTCTTCAGCAATAAAATAGTTTATCCCTTTTGTGCAGTTTTCTTCTTAAGCATTAAGAAGATTTTGTAGAGGATGTGTTTGGAAAGAAGGAGGCTAAGCAGGGAGGCCCAGCATTTATCTCTGACAAAATAAAAATTCAGTGTTTCCTCCCCCCCACTATAAAATATGCCATAATTCCTATTTTGAACTCATGCTAAACAAATTCTTACATCTGAAGGGAAAATGAAGAGATAGACTGTAGTGCTGACAATGTGTATTAAATGGGCTATTATGCTTTTTTTCCTGAAGAATGACCTATCTCTTTTTTTGTTTTGTTTCTACATGGAAAAGGAGCTCATTGCCCTGGGACTGTGCAATTCCATTGGCTCACTCTTCCAGACCTTTTCAATTTCATGCTCCTTGTCTCGAAGCCTTGTTCAGGAGGGAACTGGTGGGAAGACACAGGTGTGTACATAACAGGCCTCTAAGACCTGGTGATATGGGTGGTAATTAAATTTTAATCTTTTGATTATATTCTGAACCCAAACAAAGCTACTCTGCCTGCAGATCCATGCTCCAGTGAGCTGTATAGTGAATCAGAGAAAGGCATGATTGGTTGAAGTGAATCACAAGGAACTGAATCTATAGGAAAGAGGTATATTCTCCAGTTAAATTGGAAAGTTATGCAACGCTCAGCTAACAGTAAACCTCAAAGTTCAGACATGGGATGTTGTTCATGAAAGCCTGAGACTGAGTGTGGGCAGTATGCCAGCACCATCCAGTAGAACTTTCCACAGTGATGGAAATGTTCAATATCTGCACTGTCCAATATGGCAGCCACTAGCAACATATGGCTCTTGAGCACTTGAAATGTGGTTAGTTTGACCAAGACCTGACTTTTAATTTTTAAAAATGTAAATGACCGGCAGGGTGCAGTGGCTCACGCATGTAATCCCAGCACTTTGGGAGGCCTAGGCGGGCGGATCACGAGGTCAGGAGATCGAGACCATCCTGGCCAATATGGTGAAACCCCGTCTCTACTAAAAATACAAAAATCAGCTGGGCATGATGGTGGGCGCCTGTAGTCCCAGCTACTCGGAAGGCTGAGACAGGAGAATCGCTTGAACCCGGGAGGCAGAGGTTGCAGTGAGCCGAGGTTGCGCCACTACACTCCCTCCTGGCAACAGAGTGGTACTCTGTCTCAAAAAAAAAAAAAAAAAAAAAAATGAAATGACTACATGTGGCTACTGGCTCCCATATTGGACAACAGACACTTATCTGAACTCTTCTGGTGGCCCTTGTGGGTCTCAGATTGACACCAGACATCTTTCCCCCACCTCTGGAAAGGGCATTTTAATTAGGATATTTCAGCATTTCAGCTTCCATTTAAAAGCCATAAGAAGAACCAAAACTTCAGAGAGGGAGTGGGATGGAGCTATAAGTATGTAGTGGTTTAGCTGACTTGTTTGAATGCTTATTTTCTTGATCTTCCCATAGTAATTATCAAAAGAATAAAAC
Organism: Rhinopithecus bieti; assembly: GCF_001698545.2. NCBI lineage: Eukaryota > Metazoa > Chordata > Mammalia > Primates > Cercopithecidae > Rhinopithecus > Rhinopithecus bieti. The sequence continues at coordinate 1,213,722 of NW_016803115.1, forward strand.
CAACTTACGCCCTGCCTCTTATTCAAGTCTCCTAAAAGCCCCTTCCGTGTGTCTTCTCTCATTCAGCTTGCAGGTTGTTTGGCCTCATTAATGATTCTGCTGGTCATATTAGCAACTGGATTCCTCTTTGAATCATTGCCCCAGGTGTGTATAATGTGGACTTGGGTGGAGTTTTTTTATGTGTAGAGATTTTGCTATTTTATTTGTTTATGTTTTTATGGCTATATTAGGGTTATTTACTGTAACCCTCACAGGATGGCATGAGAAAGGGCCAAGGCTAGGACCACAATCCTGCTCTGTAACCTACTGACAGCTGCCTGCAGGACCTGGGGAAAGCCATCTTAATTCCTCTGATTCTCAGTTTCCTTATCTGCAACGTCAGAGTTTGGACTGCTGATACGTGCAGTTTTCTTGAACGTCCCTTCTCTCTTTGACCTTCTATGACCTTATACTTTCATAAAAAAATCTGAGATGGCCTACACTCATGATGATACATTTAATCTAGTAGAGATCAGAAACCATATAGAGTAGAGAAGATCATAATGTAGAAAGACCATAGGTGAAATAATTCCTTGAGTACCAAGTTTAGTTCTGAACCTCTTGGCCACCATGCAGGTTTGCTATTAGGATATCAGACTGATTTCCGGCCGGGTGCGGTGGTTCACACCTGCAATTGGCATTTTGAGAGGCCGAGGCGGGCGGATCACCTGCAGTTAGGAGTTCAAGACCATCCTGGCCAATATGGTGAAACCCTGTCTCTACTAGAAATACAAAAATTAACTGAGTGTGGTGGCATGTGCTTGTAGTCTCAGCTACTCTACTCAGAAGGCTGAGGCAGGAGAATTGTTTGAACCTGGGAGGCAGAGGTTGCAGTGAGCCAAGATTGCACTACTGCATTCCAGCCTGGGTGACAGAGTAAGACTTCATCTCAAAAAAAAAAAAAAGACTGATTTTCCAAGGTCCCTTTTAGCTAACCAGGTCCTGAAAATCCAGGTGTCCATGGCTTCAAAGCTACCATCAGTGCCATATAGGAAGTGAGTAGGGAGAAGACATGGGGAGGACAGCAGGAGGACAGTGAGGAACCAGCAAAGGGCACTCTGTGGACCCAAGAGGAGAGGCATGGGGGATGTGCTCTGTTTCAGGCTGTGCTGTCCGCCATTGTGATTGTCAACCTGAAGGGAATGTTTATGCAGTTCTCAGATCTCCCCTTTTTCTGGAGAACCAGCAAAATAGAGCTGGTAAGTAACAAAGGTGATGGCTGTTAATATGTCATAGAGCAAATATGATTATGCTAAGAAAAATGTGAGAAAGATAAGTTAATGCAGTTGTTATGTGCAGTATCCAGTTAGGCAAGGTAAAAGTAGCATGAGTATGTGCACAGTTAGTTGCGTGTTTACCTCTTGTGGGATGTTTAATTAACATGGTTCTTCATCGAGCCTTCTGTCTTTTGCTTAGACCATCTGGCTTACCACTTTTGTGTCCTCCTTGTTCCTGGGATTGGACTATGGTTTGATCACCGCTGTGATCATTGCTCTGCTGACTGTGATTTACAGAACACAGAGGTGAGTGCCCAGATTTGAATGGGTGTGAATATCCCGGCAGAGATTACAATGTTGACTTTAAGTGTAGACCAAAGTTTAAGTTGGTAAAAGTGGAGCCCTTTGATGATTTCTAGTTAGTGTGAGAGGGAGCTGTAACACTCATGTAGCCTGTTGACTAAATGAACAAAATGCGAATTAAAAAATTCCATATAATTTTGCCAAATGCTCTACTGTGTCACAATTTATGCTCCCATCAATTGTTATGTTAAAAGAGCCTAATTTCCATCATTGTTTCTGCCATTCCCAGTCTAGTGCTATGCAGGTTTATTTACCCTCTTGCAGTTTGTTTTGGCACCAGGTACTGATACCTGGCATAGGTTTCAATGACATGAAGCAAACTCTGGCACCAAGTTATCATATGCAGTCCTTCCATTGTCCTTTCCTCCATCCTGAACCACTATCCCCTGTTATCTCTTCTCCCTAGTAGGAAGCTGAGCCCACTAGGCAAAGTATAAAATAACTTTTGAAGAAATACGGTTGGGCACAGTGGCTCATGCCTGTAATCCCAGCACTTTCGGAAGCCAAGGCAGGCAGAACACTTGAGGTCAGGAGTTCAAAACCAGCCTGACCAACATGGTAAAACCCCATCTCCACTAAAAATACAAAAAAAAATTAGCCAGGTGTGGTGGTGTGCACCTGAAATACCAGCTACTTGGGAGATTGAGGCAGGAGAATTTCTTGAACCCAGGAGGTGGAGGTTGCAGTGAGCCAAGATTGAGACACTGCACTCCAGCCTGGGCAACATAGCAAGACTCCATCTCAAAAAAATATATATATATATATTTATGGGCTGGGCGTGGTGTCTCACACCTGTAATCCCAATTCCAGCACTTTGGAAGGCTGAGGTGGGAGGATCACTTGAGGCCAGGACCAGCCTGGCCAACATAGCAAAACTCTTGTCTCTACCAAAAAACAAAACAAAAGTTTTATGATAAATCACCATAAAGGTGAAAAGGAAACATTGTCATAGAAATAGCCTGGACTGGCCAGGTGCAGTGGCTTTTGCCTGGAATCCCAGCACCTTAGTGGGCAGATTATGAGGCCAGCAGTTTGAGACCAGCCTGGCCAACATGGTGAAACCCCATCTCTACTAAAAATACAAAAAATTAGCTGGGTGTGGTGGCGTGCACCTGTAATCTCAGCTACTTGGGAGGCTGAGGCAGGAGAATCGCTTGAATCCGGAAGGCAGAGGTTGCAGTGAGTCGAGTTCGTGCCATTGCACTCCATCCTGGGCAACAAGAGCAAAACTCCATCTCAAAAAAAGTTTAAAAATAAAATAGAAATAGCCTGGACTTTAGTCAGGTCCTGGCAGCACCTCTGTGAGCTCTATGATTTTGTATACCTCTCAGAGCCTGTTTCTGCATCTGTAAAATGGAACTAATACTTTCTACCTCGTATAGTTACAATAAGGTTTAAATGACAAGGCCTACAAACAGCCAGCACAGTGCCTGAGAAGTGCCACACACTCTCCCAATGCTAGTGCCCTTCCTGCCTTCACACAGGGAAATGAAAATGAAGCTAGTGTGTTTTGCCTGTGGTTGCAAATCACATGAAATCTTCAAGTTGTGACTGTGGTGTGTTGAAAGGGCACTTTATGAGGATGTTGACCCCTTATCTGCAGGATGTCAGGATGCTCCCTACCCTCAAGGGTGGGAAATGAGCTCTTTCATCTTCACAAATGACATAACAGAAAAATGTTAAGAATATGTGGGATTCTAAACTCAAGATAAGAATTTAACTACTTTTAATAACAAGTTCCAATACTGTTGCCCATATTTATCTAAAAGAAGTGTTTCCCATTTTTATAAAGAACATTATTAGTATATATAAGAGTTCTTTATCTCAGAACTTTGGTGAACGTTATGGTTTTAAAATATCTGTAACTTTTGGCCAAGTGTGGTGTCTCACTCCTGTAATCCCAGGACTTTGGGAGGCTGAGGCAGGCAGATCAGTTGAGGTCAGGAGTTCAAGACCAACTTAGGCAACATGGCAAACCCTCATCTCTACTAAAATTACAAAAGTCAGCCAGGCATGGTGGCGGGCGCTGCAGTTTGGGCTGGGCACAGTGGCTGACACCTGTAATCCAAGCACTTTGGGAGACTGAGGCAGGTGGATCATTTGAAGTCAGGTGTTCAAAACCAGCCTGGCCAACATGGTGAAACCCCGTCTCTACTAAAAATACAAAAAAAAATAGCTGGGTGTGTTGGCGCACACCTGTAATCCCAGCTATTGAGGAGGCTGAGGCAGGAGAATCGCTTAAACCTGAGAGACTGAGGTTGCAGTGAGCCAAGATCACACCACTACACTCCAGCCTGGATGAAAGAGTAAGAGCCCATCTCAAAAAAAAATAAAAAAGCTCCAATTTGGGCAACCTGGTAAAACCCCATCCATACCAAAAGTACAAAATATTAACCGGGCATGGTGGTGCACACTGTGGTCCCAGCTACTTGGAGGGCTGAGGTGGAAGGATCACTTGAGCCTGGGGGGCAGAGGTTGCAGTGGCAGGTGTACTGGGGAGGCTGAGGCGGGAGAATGGTGTGAACCCAGGAGGCAGAGCTTGCAGTGAGCCGAGATTGTGCCACTGCACTCCAGCCTGGGCGACAGAGCAAGAGTCTGCCTCAACAACAACAACAACAATAAAAAGAGAGACAAATCACATCGTTCTGCAGATAGTTCCTGAACTCGGGCACTTGCAAGTGTTATAAATGTGACAGAGGTTCAGCTTCTGCCCCCCAAAGCTTACAATTTGGTTAGCATTATAAAATTTAAAAAATTGTAATTTCACTAAATAGATACTTGTTGAGGCCTATTATATTCCCAGGGAGATGCTAGACTCTAGGGACAGTGCAGTATATAAGATATGGTCCTTCCCCTCAAAGGTTGCATTGTCCTAAGGATGACAAACACGTTATCATGATGATGGTGTTAAAAAGGACAATGAAGTAAGGATGGCACAAATTATTATAATTACTTATGTGCCTGGCTTTGTGCAAAGATCAATGCTTTATGTCGTTTCATATAATCTTATAACCCAATGACAATCAGCAACCCTGTTTCACAGATGTGGATGCTGAAGTCTAGAATGATTGGGTAACTTGCCCAAGATCACAGTACGTGGTGAGGCAATGACTCAGATGTGAGTTTTTACAAATCCAGAAGCTGACTCAATCAGCATTTTTTTTTTTTAAGACAAAATCATGCTCTGTCGCCCAGGCTGGAGTGCAGTGCTGTGATCTCAGCTCACTGCAACCTCCACCTCCCGAGTTCAAGCAGTTCTCTGCCTCTGCCTCTGCCTCATCCTCTTGAGTAGCTGGGATTACAGGCACCTGCCACCATGCCCAGCTAATTTTTTGTAATTTTTGTAGACAGGGTTCCACCATCTTGGCCAGGCTGGTCTTGAACTCCTGACCTCGTGATCCACCTGCCTCAGCCTCCCAAAGTGCTGGAATTACAGGCATGAGCCACCGCTCCTGGCCTCAATCAGCATTTTATAATCCATCTTCAAAAAAATTAAAATATAGGCCAAACACAGTGGCTCATCTCATGCCTCTAATCCTAGCAATTTGGGAGGCCAAGGCAGGAGGATTGCTTGAGGCCAGGAGTTTGAGACCCGCCTGGACAACATAATGAGACCCTGCCTCTACCAAAAAAAAAAAAATTATTTTTTATGTTATTATTTTTAGAGACAGAGTTTTACTTTGCCACATGGGCTGCAGTGCAGTTGCACGGTCACAGCTCACTGCCACCTTGAATTCCTGGGCTCAAGGGATCCTCCCATCTCAGCCTCCCATGATGGGCACACACCATCACACCTGGCTAATTTTTAAATTTTTTGTAGAGATGGGGTCTCACCATCATGCTCAGGCTGGTCTTGAACTCCTGGGTTCAAGTGTTCCTCCCACCTCAGCCTCCCAAAGTGCTGGGATTACAGGTGTCAGACTTTGCACCCAACCTACAAAATTTTTTCTTTAATTTGCAAGGTGTAGTGGTGCACACCTATAGTCCCAGCTACTCAGGAGGCTGAGGCACAAGGATCACTGGAGCCTAGGAGTTCAATGCTACAGTGAGCCATGATCAGGCCACTGCATTCCAGCGTGGGCCACAGAACAAGATCCCATCTCTAAAAAAGAAATAAGCAAATAATAAAACAAAAGTAAATTTTTAAAGACTTAGAATACACAGTTAGAAGTGCCTCAACAGGTGTAAGCAAGGTACAGTGTGATAAGCATAAGAAATGCCAAATAAAACGCCTTGGGATTTCATTAAAAGAGACTTTCTTGCTCTTGATGTCATTAGGGAAGTAGTGAGGACTTGGCCTTCACTGGGAGCAATAGTATTGCAGAAATGGTGTGCCAGGGCACTGCAGATCATCAGGAAGGCCTGTTCATCTTCTACTTTTGAAATCCTCATCCTTTGAGGCCCAGTCAGAGACCTCAACTTCCCCTGTGTACCCACAGCAACACTCTGATCCTTCCCCAGCACTTTGCATGTGTCCATCTCAGCTAGTTGTGTACTTGTGATCCATGTGCCCATCCCCTGCTCTGCCTCCCCTGCGGCACTGGATTGCAACACATGGACAGCACTTTGAGTCTCTTAGAGGTTTTCTCATAATCGCAAACTCAGCTGAGAGCCTTGGCTCCTTATCTACAGTATCAGTCCTCAGAACCATATTTGTCCACAGATATCACTAGACTGTGAGCATCTTGTCTGTAAAAGTGATGTTCCTGGAGTCTAGTACCAGGCACATCATTTGTGTTCTCTGAATGCTTATGGAGGGAATCTATACAGCAAAACAGCTAACACTTGTGTGGTATATTCTGATTTACAAAGTACTTTGACATTCATGTTAAGAAGCACCAGGACATAGTAGCAAAACTGTGGAATGTCAAATCAAAGACCTTGAGCCATATTCTGGCTCTGCCAAGCTTTCTCACTTTGAACAACTCACCTAACCCCACTGAGCCTCAGTTGCTCATTTACATGATGGCAGGATTGTTAATAATGTTAACTATTATTGTAATATTATTAATAGTGCCCAGTAGCATTGTTCAAAGGATATAATAACAGGTGTTCAAGATGTATCTGTCATTATTACAGTATCTAATTTGAGCCAGATGGTCCTACAAAGAGTTAGGAATTAGGGGTGGGCACAGTGGCTCATGTCTGTCTGTAATCCTGACACTTTGGGAGGCCGAGGTGGGTAGATGACTTGAGGTCAGGAGTTCGAGACCAGCCTGGCCAACATGATGAAACCTCGTCTCTATTAAAAATACAAAAATTAGCTGGGCGTGGTGGTGCACACTTGTAATCCCAACTACTTGGTAGGCTGAGTCAGGAGAATTGCTTGAACCCAGGAGGTGGAGGTTGCAGTAAGCCAAGATTGCACCACTGCACTCCAGTCTGGGCAACAGAATAAGACTCTGCCTAAAAAACAAAAAAAAGAAAGGAATTAGGACTCTCAAAAAATAATGTTTAAAATCCATTCAGACTAAATTAAGAAAACTTCTATGCTAATTTGAGATTTTCATTTTCTCCCCATGCCCTCAATTGACTACTCCCCTACCATGAGTCAGTGATTCTTGCTAATAACAAGCAAAAATTCCCTCTCCTACTTTAGAGTTAGAGCAGAAGGACAGTTCTGTCTACTGAGTGGCATGAGGAGAACTTGTGTTACATATATGCCTGGCATAACTTGAACTCTGCGAAATTCAGTGTTGCCTCCACCTCTAAATGCCTGAGTCTTTTGTCCTGACCAGATCATATTTGTGGTATGGTGTTGCAGGGAGGGGAGGTATAGGGTGTGTGGTATGCATTGTGTATGTGGTGTAAGGTATACATGATGTGTGTGTGTGTGTGATGTTATATGTGAGGTGTATGTGATACGTGTATAAATGCGTGATGTGTATGTATGTGTATTGTGTGTGTGTATGCATGTGTGTGGTGTGTATTGTGTCTCGCATGAAGGTTGTATATGCAGGTGTGTATGTATGTGGGATGAAGGTTGTATATGCAGGTGTGTATGTGTGTGTGTATGTGGGTGTGTGTGTGCGTGGTATGAAGGGTATGTGGTGTGTGTATTGTGTATGGTATTGTGTGTGGCATGTAGTGTGGGGGGTATGTATGCATGTGTGTGCATGTATGTGTATTGTCTGTGTAGTGTGTGCATGTGTGTGGTGTGTATGCATGTATGTGTGTGGTGTGCGTATTATATATTGCATGTGTGGTATGTATGCATGTGTGTGTGTGTATGTATGTAGGGGTGTGTGTGGTGTGAGGTATATAGTATGTGTGTATTGTGTATGGTATTGTGTGTGCCATGTAGTATGTGTGTGTTTTGTATGCATATGTGGATGTGTATGCATGGTATATGGTGTGATTGTGTATATTGTGTATGTGTGGTGTGTGTGTATTGTGTGTCTTTGTGTGTGGTGTGTATGCATTATGTGTAAGTATTTGTATTGTGCATGTGTGTGTGGTGTGTATGCATTGTGTGTATGTATGTGTGTAGTGTATATACATTATGTATAGATGTGCATATTGTGTATGTGTGGTATGTGGAGTGTGTATACATTGTGTATTGTGTATGTGTGTGGGAGCATGTGTGTGGTATGAGGTGTATGTGGTATGTGTGTATTGCACATGTATGGTATGTATGTGCATGGTGTGTATGCATGTGGGGTGTGTGCATTGTGTAGTATATATATGGTGTGTATGACGTGTATATGTGTAGTATATTGTGTGTATATTGTGTGTGACATGAAGTATGTATGTATGGTGTGTGTACATTGTATGTGTGTATATGCATGTGGGGGGTATTGTGTATTATACATGTGGTATGTATGCATGTGTGTATATGTGTGGTATATCATGTAATTGTGTATTCTGTATGTGTGGTGTGTGTTTATTGTGTGTATATGTGTGTGTGGTATGTATGCATTGTAAGTGTGTGTATTGTGTATGTGTGTGGTGTGTGAGGTAGGTATTGGGATGTGTATGTGTAGTATGAGATGTACATGGTGTGTGTGTATCATGTGTGGTATGTATGTGTGTGGCATGTGATGTGTATGTGGTGTGAGGTGTGTGGGGTGTGTTAGGCTTGGAATGGCACTGGGGACGTAATATGTAAGGATCAAGCATTTCCAAATGCACTAGCAAACCCCAACCTGACATAAACATACACAACCTCCTGTTGAAATCACACGCTGTGCCTCAACACAATGGTATTTAACACTCTCTGTCTTCAGTCCGAGCTACAAAGTCCTTGGACAGCTTCCTGAAACTGATGTGTATATTGATATAGGCGCATATGAGGAGGTAGGACCTTTTTCTATCATTTAAAAAGGTTGTAAGCATGTGATGTGCTTGGCTAATCTGTTTTACTGTTTTACCCAGGACAAAAGTAGGGATAAGGTGGGAGACATAGTGGTCAAAGTTAAAAGTCTGAGCTTTGATCTACTGTATGGATTCAAGTTTATAATTTATACTATGCATTAACTACTCAATTTCCAATATTTATTTTTCCTCATTTTTTAATGGGAATAAGTATATATTGTGGAAATTAAAGTATATATTTATACGGTATTGAAACTGAAAGGATGGTTTGTGTATGCATGGTTTTTTTCTGATGAATGTAAACCAATGGTAAAATAATTTTAACCATGTAAAATGTAGATGGTGGGGCTGTGGAATTCTCCCACTTCATTTTAATGGTTAAAATTATGGCTTCAGATTTCCTTGATTTTGAATGTTCTTTTCTTCTGTGGAATCTCAAAGATTTTTACAAAATCTTTTAAAACTAGTTTTGTCTGTCTGTCTTGTCTTACACTTGGGAAGAAATTCTCAGACTCACTCTAAGGTATTAAAAAATGAGGTAACAAAAATCACTCTAAGGTAAAGGTGTTAGAATTGCTATTTTTTTCCTCGATCCAGAGAATTATATGCAGGATTACTTGTTTCCAGCCTGCCTCCCAGAGTTCCACGAGGGTTCTTGATAAAATATTCACTCAGTTTCACTTGTGTCCATTTAGGATCCTTCCTGCGTCTGTGAATCAAAGCAGTGTAAACCTCTGTTCATTTTATTTGCCTGCCTCTCACAGTCTGGGCAGCAGCCTTCCATCTCCTGTCCATTTTCTTTTCTGTTTTGAGTATTTTCAGTTTCTTCTTTGTGTTTAATGGTAAAAGTAAAACAAAGACTGACTTTTAAAACAAATGGAAAGATGTGCATGTTTAAAAGGTCTCTGTCAGTTCTCTTCAGAGCATGAGTAGATAAGAGTGACTTTTTTTTTCTTTTTTTATCTTTGTGTGTGTGTGTGTGTGTGTGTGTGTGTGTGCGCGCGCTAGAGTGACACTGTTTTAGCTAAGCCCTGAAGAGTAGACCTTAGCAACTTCTCCATTCATTTTCTATTTGGAGTAGGGAGGCTATGCAGTTTTCATTCTGAAATATTTCCATGTGTTAAATTCAGCAATATTTTACTCTTCAGGTGAAAGAAATTCCTGGAATAAAAATATTTCAAATAAATGCACCAATTTACTATGCAAATAGTGACTTGTATAGCAATGCATTAAAACGAAAGGTGAGTCTTGAGAAATTATTTCTGAGGATGGGATTTGTGGGTTGACAGGGATATAAGGATCACTAGAATACCCTTGTATATACTATTTCATTTTCGCTTTGTTTCTGTCTTTTATTGTAGTAAAAGATACGTAACATAAAATGCACTATTTTAAACATTTTCAAAATATACAGTCCAGTGGGTGGTGGCATTAAGTACATAAACATTGTGCAGCCGTCACCATTGTTCATTCTCTCTTATCATATATATATATACATATATAACTTTTCAAAAAAAATTTAAGAAAAAGTGAGAAAATAATTTTAGGTTTCTTACTCTTGGGATCATATAGATTCCTATGGTCATGTTTAGAACTCAACCCTACACCACCCAGTATATAGGAAAACCTCCCTATCAACCCACAGAGTCTCTTAAATATAACAACCTGACAGATCTGAGCCTGATAAAGACTGCTCTAAAAATTATCTTTAATACTTTAGTTTCTGGTTGTCTTGAATAACGACTGAGAATAAGAAAGGCTACTAATGCCTCTGAGGGAAAAGCAGTGCAAGGGTTGGGGTGATAACCTGACACAGAAAGCTGTTAAATGGGGAGATTTGAAAGGGAGTGGCATTGGGGTGGGTCTCGGAGCGCCATGAAGTGATTTTGCTTATGTTGCTCTGCTGTGAAGACTGGAGTGAACCCAGCAGTCATCATGGGAGCAAGGAGAAAGGCCATGCGGAAGTATGCTAAGGAAGTCGGAAATGCAAATATGGCCAACGCGACTGTTGTCAAAGCGGTGAGTGGTCTTTTCATTGAAATGTTCCCTTCTGTCTTGTTCTTCAGTGCCCTCCATCTTTACTCATGACTCAAGTTTAAACACAGTACGAAGTTACTAAAAGAGGAAGGTTTAGAAACCACCCAAGTATCCTCTATATTTTATAGGCACCTGATAAGGTCAGTTATGAGGATGTTTCTGAAAAAAGTAAGGAAAACATCATTTTAAAAAATAAAAATGAGGCAGTACCTTAACAGATTTTACCATTAGCACTTTGTCGTAGATTTATTCAGCTGATAGTTTAAAAAGCTCAAAGGCTGGCTTTTGCTGTTCAGGCATGCTAATGTGTGACCCATCGTACTAAAGTTAATGGAACTATTTTAGAAGTTAGCGGCAAATGGATAGATAACTGAGGAGAGTGGATTTTGTTGGACAAGAAAAAAAAAAGAGGAGAAGGAAAAAGAGAAAATAAATTGAGTTAAAATGGAAAGTTATACATACATCCTTTTTTTGTTCAGTTACAAGGCTGGAATATGACAAATATTTTACAAGGGGTCTGGTAGAGTCAGTAGCTTAAGAATACAAGGGTGGATTTTCCATTATAAATCTTTCTCACAACCAGAAATGTGAGTTGTTCATAGAATTCTGATTTGGTTTAATTTTTGACACAGGATGCAGAAGTAGATGGAGAAGATGCTACCAAGCTGGAAGAAGAGGATGGTGAAGTAAAATATCCCCCAATAGTGATCAAAAGCACATTTCCTGAAGAAATGCAAAGATTTATGCCCCCAGGGGATAACATCCACACTGTCATTTTGGATTTCACTCAAGTCAATTTTATTGATTCTGTTGGAGTGAAAACTCTGGCAGGGGTAAGCATCCTCTTGAACGAGTCATTTAACACCTCTATGTCCAATGTCATACTATCAGCAAAATCAGGGAGGTGGACTAGGCTTTCTTCTTAACTCTTAAAATTCTCTTCTGTTGCCGTTTATCACCTTTTGATTATGGAAAATTTCAAAAATATATAGAAGTAAAGATTTTAGTATATTGAACCCCCACGAACTATCACTCAGCTTCAACAATTATCAACTTATGGTCAATCTGGTTTCCTTTATAGCTGAAATCCACTTTCTCTTCTTTTATTTTGAAACATGTCCCAGTAATAACATCATCTGTAAATATTTTAATATCTATTGCTATAAGAAGATTCGTTTTAGAAAACATTGCTGTAATATGCTGGGCTACTAGGGAGGCTGAAGCAGGAGGATTGCTGAGCTCAGGAGTTCAAGACCAGCATGAGTAAAATAGTGGGATGCTGTCTCTTAAAAAAAATTGTTTATAATTTTAAAATTATAATATTTTAAGTTAATATAATAGTTTTATTATACTTAAGTAAAATTTAACAGTATTTTGCTACCCCTTATTATCACTGCCCACATAAAAGCAAAAGAAATACAAAATTATTTTAATTGATTAGCTCAAAATACATCATTATTGAAGCACAGTAGCTCAAGTGAATGAATTAGAGTGTCTTCTATCACTGGAAAACAATGGTAAAAGAGACTTTCGACTTTCATCTGGCAGCAGATAAAAGAGACAACTAACTTTATTTCCAACATTATCTACAGATTGTTAAAAGAACATCGGAGACCGCTTGGTAGTATAGTAACTTGGGCAGATGCAGTGGTGAGATACCTCTAGAGATGGGTGAAGTTTAAAATTTCAGTTTTTTTCCTTGATTTAAACAATTGCACTTGGAATGTCCTGAATTTAAATTAGTTTTACAAGAAATTGAAAAACGTTAATTTCCTCTGAAAAATCACTTAAAAGCCCAGCTTGAGAGAGTAAGCCCACTGGAAGACAAGTTACTTGTGACAACCTCCTGAACTGGAGTTGGATGAAAGGAGCCAAGAAGCCATCGTTTATTATAGTATTAATGGCTGCTATAAATATAGTAATTATAATATATACATTACTACAGTAACAATTATCTAATGGCTGCCATAAACAGTTACATATAATCATTCAAGTTGCTTGTTTGTCTGTCCAATGGTTTGGGAATACTTTGCCTGCTATTTTTGTTTTATATTATATTTTGGTTAAAACAGTGCTTGAGGCCAGGTGTGGTGGCTCACACCTGTAATACCAGCACTTTGGGAGGCCAAGGCAGGTAGATTGCCTGAGCCTAGGAGTTCAAGACCAGCCTAGGCAACATGGCGAAACCCCATCTACTAAAAATATAAAAGTTAGCCAGACATGGTGGTGCATGCCTGTGATCCCAGCTACTCGGGAGGCTGATGTGGGAGGGTGTCTCGAGTCTGGGAGGCAGAAGTTGCAGTGAGCCAACATCACGCCACTACACTCCAGCCTGGGCAAAGGAATGAGAACTTGTTTCCAAAAAAAAAAAAAGAAAAAGAATTTTTAAAAAAGGAGCCAGGCATGGTGGCTCACACCTATAATCCCAGCACTTTGGGAGGCTGAGGCCGGTGGATCACCTGAGGTCAGAAGATCGAGACCATCCTGGCTAATACAGTGAAACTCCGTCTCTACTAAAAATACAAAATATTAGCCAAGCTTGGTGGCACATGCCTTTAGTCCCAGCTACTTGGAAGACTGAGGCAGGAGAATCACTTGAACCTGGGAGGCGGAGGTTGCAGTGAGCCGAGATCACGTCACTGCCCTCCAGCCTGGGTGACGAGTAAGACGCTGTCTCATAAAAAGGAAAAAAAAAAAGTAAAACAGTGCCTGAGGCTGGGTGTGGTGGTCATGCCTATAATCCCAACACTTGGGAGGCCAAGGTAGGAGGATCACTTGAGCCTAGGAGTTCAAGACCAGCCTGAGCAACATAGTGAGAGCCCATCTTTATTTAAAAGAAAAAAAAATTAATAATAGAAAAAGTGCTTGAAAATGAAATCTGCATAAAGGTTCCAGTTATCGCCTGTAAGATTACCAAAAATCAAAAATAAATGACAACATGCTCCATAGGCATATGGTGGGAAAACAGGCTTTCTCAGACTTTACTGATGGTAGCACAAAATGCAACAGTCCCTATGGAGGGCAGACTGATATTAGCTTTCAAAATAATAAGTGCATTTACCTTTCGACACAGAAAATCCAGCAATATGCTGCATATGTTCAAAGTGACACATGTATGTTGTTGATCATCACAGCATTGTTATAAAACAAAAGAAAAAACTCAAGTACCAAACAAAAAGGACTAGTTAAATAAACTGGGTACATCTATACAACAGATAGGTAGTGGTAAAAAATTAAGCAAAAAGGGTTCAGAATTATATATATATGTTATAATTATAACATTAATATATATATTTCCCACTTTTCTTGTCCCCAAAACAGCTTTATATATATATATGTATATGTATATATATGTGTGTGTATGTATGTGTATATTTATATATGTTTATATTTATATGTGTGTGTGTATATATATATATTTCCCATTTTTCTTATCCCCAAATATATAAAATATGCTGTTTTGGGGATAAGAAAAGTGAGAAATAACAATACGTATTTATTTATATTTAAATAGAGAAATCCTGGAAGAACACACAAGAAAGTAGTTTCCTGGGATTGCGGATATGATGGGTGGAGACAGGAATTGGAGTGAAACTTTTCCTATAGCATTTTAATATTTAAACTATATGTGCTTGAACCCAGGAGGTGGAGGTTGCAGTGAGCTGAGATTATACCACTGCACTACAGCCTGGGTGACAGAGTGAGACTCTGTCTCAAAAAAAAAAAAAAGCACTATATGGAAGTGTTACCTTTTTTTAGTTGTTGAAGACTGATACCCAGAGTATGGACTAATTTTCTTTTCTTCTTTTAATAGCACAAGTTGTGAATGACCTCACTCGGAATCGATTTTTTGAAAATCCTGCCCTGTGGGAGCTGCTGTTCCACAGCATTCATGATGCGGTTTTAGGCAGCCAACGAAGAGAGGCACTTGCGGAACAGGAAGCCTCGGCTCCCCCTCCCCAGGAGGACTTGGAGCCCAATGCCACTCCTGCCACTCCTGAGGCATAGATGAGGACCTCACCCTAGGATGGGGTTATAAGCCTCTCGTGAAGTTCATAATTTACACGTTTTAGATACTAGACACTAGATTTTTTTTTCTGAGGGTAAATACTAGTAGTCGAGGCTTGATTTGGAGGGTGAATGACGCCTAGCAAGATGTATCGTACTTGTGTTTTTTTAATTGAATATTTCAAAGATAAATTGGCCTGTTGCCTGCATTTATTATGGAGAGGCATTTCTGCTACATTTTAGTATTATCTTTGTAAGCTAAGCACTGAAAAATGTATTTCAGTTAAGTACTTTTAACCTATGAATAGGATATGCTGTCGCCAGATAAGTAGTGGTTCTTTGCTTTTCTACTTGTTGGTCTATAGACTGTCTATAATTAGTTATCTAACAGAAGAAAGAAACTGCAATTTTCTAGAAGTTCTTGTTTTAAAATAACCTTTTATTTATTATAGAAGCAATATAAATGCATTGAGGACATTTTGAAAAAATAGACAAACAAAATAAGAAGATAAAACATTATATTTCTACCAGAGATTACCACTGTTAACATCTTAATGTCCTTCCAGATCTTTCTCCATGCATATACATTTACATTTTTAACCAAAGTAAGACCACATCTATAGTGTTTTATAACCGATTTTTCTTTAATCAATAATCTCCACTTTCTCATTCCAGCACATTTTTTTGCCTTAGACCATATTTAAATTTTCCCAGTTGTCCCCAAATTTGCAGTTGGTTTGTGCAAACGGATACTCATTCTATGACCTTACATTGCAACTGGTCATGTCCTTTAAAGTCCCTTACATCTATTTTAATCTAGCACAGTTCCTTTTTTATGACGTTAACTTGTTAGAGACTGGGGCAGCTGTCCTGTAGAGTCCTGTCTTGTGAATTTGCCTAGTTCCTTTTTCATGGTGTTGTTTAACTTATTTTTGTGTTGCCTTTACTACCTGCAATCTGAAAGTTATATCTAAAGCCTTTATAGATTCAAATTAAAGCATTTTGTGCTAGATTATATCATAGATAAGATACATGCTTCATATCGCATCACTTCAGAAAACACGTAATATCTAATTGATCTACCATTAACTAATCTAGTGATCTAAGCTAGATGAGTGGATCAGCATGAGTCTGATCCTCTGGTTAGATTTTCCCCTTTGTGACTACAGACTTATCTGTGTGGTGTTCCTTTGGCATTGAATGAATGTCCAGTCCCCCATTAGCCATTTACCAGGAGTTTTAACATTGGGTGGTAATTCTTTGCTAAATCATTAACTTTGTTAAGGTTTGTGAGTAGGTTGTCTAGTTCTTTCATTTCTTCTGCCTTTATTAGTTGATTGTTCTATGTGAACTACAGCTTTCCCTTCTCCACTTGAGCTATTGGTCATCCTTACCCACCTACAGTTCTACTAGCAGGGCAGGTTGAATGCTTTATTATTTTCATTTAATTATGAACTGCAAAGTAAATAACTGGTTTATTAGATGGTGACAAAGTAATGGGTTTTTTTTAGATTTCCCTTTTCTGGTGTGATGGTGGTCTTGTGAATATTGAAAGTTTTAATGGGTTTCAATCCATTATGTTCTTTTTGATGCTCAAAGTGTCACGACTGTGGCCAGTATAAGTCCTTAAAAGCTTTGTTATTGTTGCTAATCACGAAGTAGCATTAAAGACCATGTTTTAAGAAAACTAACCCCAGGTGTAACTTAAATCTTCCTTAGAAGTTCGTAACAGCTATCAGCTCATTATACATCAAACTCAATGTTCAGCCTAGGAGTAAGCATAATGCTCATCATACTCATTCCACAGAAACATGGAATGTCAAAGGTTGGAGGAGGATACCTTTAAACCAATTTGTCACTTTCAGTTGTTTGTAACTATCAGCTCACTATAAATCAAAGCATAGGTATTAGCCAACCTGTCTAAAGCCTCCTCTGCTAAGAGTGCCTGCTGATAGTGAGTTTGTTTTTTCTTTAATATGTTGTCTTATTGACATCTTGTTATAGTTTTCATGAATAAGATACTGCCAGGAGAAAGTAGTCAGATCCCAGTGGAATTGTTAGCATGGCCCACTTGCAACCAAACCCTGTGTATGTGTTCATGTTAACTCGTATCAGGTTTCTCACTGTCTTTACTAATTAAATTCAAAATAAACTCCTCCTTTTAATCAAAACTTTAGCTAATTCTAGAGTGGAATTTAGATTTGCTTAGTTATTTCCTTTGCAGTCATCACATGAGATCAGATACATCTGCATTCTGATACAGACTGCCTTCTGAAAGAGCATGTAGTTGTAGAACTTCAGCTTACACTAGAAACTTTTGTAAAAGAGCCCATATCATTTCAGCCATTTAAGTAGAATTTAAGGATTTTAAACTATGTTAAAATACTTTGGCCAGGCGCAGTGGCTCACGCCTGTAATCCCAATACTTCGGGAGGTCGAGGCGGGCAGATCACGAGGTCAGGAGTTTGAGACCAGCCTGGCCATCATGGTGAAACCCTGTCTCTATTAAAAAATACAAAAGTGAGCTGGGCATGGTGGTGCACACCTGTAGTCCCAGCTACTTGGGAGGCTGAGGCAGGAGAATGGCTTGAACCCAGGAGGCGGAGGTTGCAGTGAGCTGAGATCGCACCACTGTACTCCAGCCTAGGTGTCAGAGCCAGACTCCGTCTCAAAAAAAAAAAAAAAAATTCATTGCACATTCTTTAGCACCAGCCTTCCACTTAGCAGATACCGTGCTTGATAGATTGAAAGTAGTGCACAGGCTGGGCGCCGTGGCTCACACCTGTAATCCAGCACTTTGGGAAGCCGAGGTGGGCGGATCATGAGGTCAGGAGATCGAGACCATCCTGACTAACACGGTGAAACCCCATCTCTATTAAAAATACAAAAAAATTAGCCGGGCGTGGTGGCGGGTGCCTGTAGTCCCAGCTACTCGGGAGACTGAGGCGGGAGAATGGCATGAACCCAGGAGGCGGAGCTTGCAGTGAGCAGAGATCGTGCCACTGCACTCTAGCCTGGGCAACAAGAGCAAGACTCCGTCTCAAAAAAAAAAAAAAAAAAAAAGTAGTGTACAAAAAAAGGTATTTGTCTGTTACACATTTGTATTTAGCTTTACTGTTAAACTTTTAAACTGTTTTGAATAGAATTGTTATGTATATTAAAAGCACCAAGTCTTAAGGAGGGAAATATATTTTTGTTTTATCATTTTGCCTAGCATCTGAGAACGAGTGCATTTCAAAATACATTTCATCCGTATGTAAATATGTCAGAATGTTTTACTTAGAATTATTTCATACAGTGAAAATTTCCTGACCTTTTTTTTCTTACAGGCTTGTCTCTGCCTTTCAAGCAAATAATATATAAGCCCACCTGTTCTTTCTGGGCCTTAATAGCTGCTACTGTATCTTCTATGTTTTTTCCACCCTGATTCAAATTCAGGTTCATATGGTCCTATCAAAATGGGTATAATCTACATAATCTAAGGACTAGCCTTATTTTATGGCAATATATGGGAAAGCACTGTTTTGAAGAAGGTCCCATAAAGAAAAGTCCTTTGACCTTCTCAAATCCTGTGCGGTATGACAGTGGTTGATCTCTGTCTCATGAATCAATGGAATATGTTTGAAAACGTTTGTGAAACAGGGCCCAGAAAATTCCAATCTATGTCTTAGACACTGACTCTGTATAAGTATATGGCAGCTGATAATGGGATCCCAATTGCCAATCTCATCTTCAGTGGAACCTGAGAAACTGTTAAGGGTATGGATCCTCTTCAAGCCCTGGAATAGCTCATCTTGTAGTTAGCAGGCAACATCTAAAACATCCACTCCGTGTGGTTTGATCCTGTGTCCTTACCTGTTTAGCAGAGAAAGAGTACCAGCTTCTGAGTGTACACTTTTTGAGAAAATGAGCCTGCTCTCTTGTGTGGATGAAGAAAAGAGGGTAGCAATCCCAGTGAATCTGTCCTGGAGTGGGTGGGTGTGTTTTTTTGTGTGTTGGGGGGTGGGGGTATGCCCTTGTGTGGGGATGAGGGAGGGAAGAGTATGTGGTGGGGAAGGCTCTATTATGTCTGCCCCTTTAAAGATAGTAAATCAATTTAAATTCTAAAATCAAACAGAACTTCCTCGGTGTGAGCCTGTATGCTTTACTGAGTGCAAAAAACGCTATTGGTCCTTTTTAGTGCACCTCACCCTTCAGGAGTGCCTTTAGGATTCAGGATGTTTGGATTCTTACTGTTCTGAATGCTCATAAAAGTTTGAGAACTGTGAAAGTATTATGGAATTCTTCAAACCAAAATGCAGGTAATGGTTTTGAAGCCCCTCCAATCCCAACAACACAATGGTAAAAGCTAGCACTACACCAGGTAACATGCCTGCTTAGTGACTTGGATTTTATCAAGTTTGAGCATCTTAAAACTCCACCTGGCCTTTGAGAAAGGTGTACCAGGCTTTTCATTGTACTGGTATATTGCATTTCACTTTACCTAACAGATAAACCTCAGAAGCATCACGAAAATTGAGTTCTTTAATAAACCTAATCACATTTTAATGTTGTTTTTAAAACGGGATTCTACAATATATATTTCTAAAGTCATAAATCCTTTGTATTCTAACTTAGCACCCTGACACATATATATATGTGTGTGTGCATCTACACACGTATATAGACACATCTATTTTAGGTGGAAGAAGTCATTGGTAAAAGTCTGTTTCATCTTTTTAAGTAGGGTACAAACATGCTGACCTAGACAATGTTGATGCTACCTGCATAAATATGCCTTGACAGAAAACACCCAAATTTTCAAATAGTTGATTTTTTATTTGATGTGTAGCCAATTAGATTTTCCTTATGGACTTAAATTAATTATCACGATAGTCGCTCTGTGTCGTTAAAACAGAGTGTGCTCAACACTATCTAATTTGAGTTGTCTTTAATTGGTATATATGAGCATGTGGCCATGACAAAGTGGAAAGACTTGAGAGTGTGTTCTAAATGCGTACATTTATTTAATCAAAACATTCAAAAACATACATCTTCATTTTCTTGAGTATATTTTATTGTAAGCATAACCTGAAAATAGTTTGCTCTATTTAATTCCTCAAGAAAGACTAGAGCAGGGTTTAAAAAGATGAATTTTCTGATCAAGTTCATAAAATGAAAATCAAGAATATTGGTTGGATTTTATAAAGGGCTTTAATTTCTTGAAAACTTTCATAATTTTCCATATTTCAGTGCAACACAGCATTTTCTATGTTGTCAACTTTTTCTATTGTAAATTTAAAATGTGTCCAACTTTATTTTGCAACGTATTTATGAATATTGAACTTCAATAAAAATATTCATTATTGTGCTTTAGTCTTGGCATTGGGGAAGGGGTAATTGTGGTAGAAGATAGGATTTGGTGGTGGTTACACAGGAGATAATTTTAAAAAGATCTGTTGAGGATTCTAATATAACCTTTATTTTTAAAATACCTCACTGTAGACCAGAAGCCTAACAGACATTTTACCAAAATTTCAAACTAATTTGTAAAATGAAAGTAATCACTTTTCTGTATGAAGCCAATTCTGGATTTTCTAAATTAGATCATATGTACACACATTTTTTTTTTTGTCTTTTTTACTACTCTTTCACCTCTGGCTGAACATTTTTCTTTCTGCTTTATTGTATTACTTTACTGCTCATTAAAATCACTAATTCTTCCTGATTAATTTGAAATCAAATTGCAATGCAAAACATATACATCCAATGTTTCTCCTACTTTAAAAAAGATTTAGCCAAAGCTTTTATTATTCAACATGGTGGTGGGAAACTATCATAATGCATGTGGTCATAAGCCTAAGTGAGCTACTTTGATGCGGGACAGAAGAGGATAATAGGAGCATAGGTAATGGAGCCGACAAACTTGGACCAGAAACCCAGCTTTGCCACTACAAGTAAGTAGGAAAGTTTGTGAATCCATTAGATGAAGATCCATTTGATAATCTTCCTCAATGGACAGATGGGAGGATACAATGAGAATTTCTATGTAGAGCACCCAGCCAGCATATGCCTAGGATATAAGCCGTCTAAGCAAGCACTTTGTTTGCTGTGAAACCCTTAAATGGGAGTAGGTCAAAAAAACAGTCAAAATACATTCTAACAAGCTTTTCTGTCTAATAACATCAGAGATCACCTTTTATTAAAAGAAGAGATATGGAAACATACAATTTTGAAGCCATTTATTTGTTTATGAAGTGGTTATTAACAAGTCTATGTAAGGTTAGGATTCCAATCTAAAGTTTTCACCTGAAAGCCTTCAGGGTTCAGTTGTATGTCATGTAACGAGGAGTAGCACTGAATTTGGCATAAGACTTAATGACCTTATTTACAGCTTCCAAGAAATCCTTCTCGGTAGCGATTTTTCGCCGTGCTCTGATGGCAAACATACCAGCTTCTGTGCAGACGCTTCTAATCTCAGCACCTTTCAAACAAAAAGAAAATAAACAGGCTTAATTAAAGCAGCCTGAGCAGACAGACCAGCAAATATAAGCAAGAACTTTCTACTTACCAGTGCTATTTGGACACAGTCGTGCTAACAATTCAAATCTGATATCTCTTTCAACACTCATTGAACGAGCGTGAATCTTAAATATGTGGGTCCGACCCTAAAAATGAGAGAATTGACAAATACGAAAATGCAAAAAACATCACAGGAAGAAAAAACTTCAAAAATCCCTTTCCTAAAATGAAATGATTTTCTTACCTCTAGATCGGGCAGGCTAAATTCAATTTTTCTATCCAATCTCCCTGGCCTCATCAATGCTGGATCCAAAGTATCAGGTCTGTTAGTAGCCATCAGCACTTTAATATTACCTCGAGGATCAAAACCATCAAGCTGATTGATCAGTTCCAACATTGTTCTCTGCACTTCATTGTCACCTCCAGCACCATCATCAAACCGAGCCCCTGAGAAGACGAAAGATAAGCTCTTCAAGTCCACTCAGAGTAGCACTATGCATGACTTGAAAGTACCATAAATCTCAGCTCAAATCATGCCCTCTGGAATAAGTGCACATCCCACTTTGAAGCAAATCCTGTAAGAACAGCCTGCTTTATACAAAACTAATCAGAAAGTGAACCTTTGCTTTCAAAAGTATTCATCACAGATTTACTTAACATTTTTTAAACTGCATATGGGGCAGTTTTATATTTTCAAAGTCTACCACATTTATTACTTAATTTGAACCTCTCAAAACCTCAAGAAGTACACAAGGCAAGAATTATTCCCTTTAGAAGATAAGAAAACTGAGGCTAAGAGATTAGTCAAAATAACTTGTCCTCAGGAGTTCGAGACCAGCCTGGCCAACATGGTGAAACTACGTCTCTACTAAAAATACAAAAATTAGCCAGGCATGGTGGCAGGTATCTGTAATCCCAGCTACTCGGGAGGCTGAGACATGAGAATGGCTTGAACGAGGAGGCAGAGGTTGCCGTGAACCAAGGTTGCGCCACTGAACTCCAGCCTGACCAACAGAGTGAGACTGTGTCTTTTAAAAAAAAAAAAAAAAAAGTCTACATTTCATGGCTAATACTGTATTTCCTGTGCACTAAGAAAAACCACCACCAATTAAATTATGCCCCAGTGCTTTCTTATGACATTAGATGATACTTCTCAATTTAGGAGTTGTTTAAAGTGTGGAAATAGGTGTTGTATGAATGAAATCAGATATAGGTTGAGCATCCCATATTTGCAAATATGCAAAATCCAAAGTGCTTCAAAATTTGAAACTCTTGAGCCCCAACATGATATTCAAAGGCAATACTCATTGGAGCATTTTAGATTTCAGGTTTTCATATTTGGGATACTCAATCAGTATAATGCAAGTACTCCAAAAGCCAAAATACCTAAATTCCAAAACACTTCTATTCTCAAACATTTCAGCTAAGGGATATTCAACCCATTGCACAAAATAAAGGCTCTGAAAATGGCAATGGTATATAATGTTTCTTCTTGCCTTTATAGTTTAGCACTACTACTTATTAGATCTGTGGTGCCAATGTTTCAGAGCTCATAGAAGAGTTATTGTTAAAATTCTGTATAAGAATTAACATATCACTTTAGAGTTTTCATGAAACCGAATCCTAAAGCAGTTCTCTTAACATATCATTCTCACCTCCAATAGCATCAATTTCATCAAAGAAGATAAGGCAGGCTTTTTTTGTTCTGGCCATTTCAAAGAGTTCACGAACCATTCGAGCCCCTAACAAGAAAATGATTTATTAATTCAAAATTGATTTTAAAATATTTTAAAGTAAATAAAAAGTTACGCTTCAAACTTTTCAATATATATTTTTAACAGTATTCTCATTCATTATTACCTAAACTTTTTTTATTTTTTTGTTTTTTTTGAGATAGAGTCTTCTCTGTCGCCCAGGCTGGAGTGCAGTGGTGCGATCTCAGCTCACTGCATCCTCTGCCTGGGTTCAAGCGATTCTCCTACCTCAGCCTCCCGGGTAGCTGGAATTACAGGCATGTGCTACCAAGCCCAGATAATTTTTGTATTTTTAGTAGAGACAGGGTTTCAGCATCTTGGCCAGGCTGGTCTTGAACTCCTGACCTCATGATCTACCCGTCTCAGCCTCCCAAAGTGCTGAGATTACAGGCGTGAGCCACCATGCCCAGCTGTTTTTATTTTATTTTATTGTTTATTTTTTGAGACAGAGTTTCGCTCTTGTTGCCCAGGCTGATGTGCAATGCCACAATCTTGGCTCACTGCAACCTTCGCCTTCTGGGTTCAAGCGATTCTCGTGCCTCAGCCTCCCGAGAAGCTGGGATTACAGGCACGCACCACCACACCCAGCTTTTTCTATTTTTAGTGGAGATGGGGTTTCTCCATGTTGGTCAGGCTGGTTTTGAAATCCTGACCTTAGGTGATCTGCCCGCCTCTGCCTCCCAAAGTGCTGGGATTACAGGCGTAAGCCACTGCGCCCAGCCTACCTAAACTTTTTTTTAAAAGACTGAAGTTTGCTCCCCAGTCCACCAAATTAATCATGCTAGCCTTAAAATATTAAGTGATTTGCATGATTCTGTATCGATTACATAGCAATAGGTTTCGGATCTGACGAGGTCAAATTAATAGTTAAATAAAGGAACCATTCTAATCAGTAAAACTTGAGTAAATAAAGCATCTGATCTATCACTTGGAATTCCTGATCACTGAATTTGACTTTAAATTTTAATTAGGGAATAAAAGGATACCTCAACTCATGCAGCTCCGTATCTAATTCTTATTGTAAATATACGAATCATCAACAGGTTTCAGATACAATACGTATAGCCCTAGACTTATTCTCTAAATATATATATGTATATGGATGTCTACAAACATACAGACAACCTATGCTCTCACTTTCTCATTAGGACTGAAAACACTGCCCCTGAAGTAAAAGTATACTTTTGAATTCACTTACCAGGCATTTCCATAGAAAAGCCACATCTGTAGAAAATGTCATCCTTCTGAGGAGGGGCATACTGGTTAAAATTTTAAGTGGTTGCCTATTTCCAAATGATCACAAAGGCAGCTTCTAAACTACTAATTACAATCAAGAAGTTTCAGGTCTCAGGCCGGGTGTGGTGGCTCATGCCTATACTCCCAGCACTCTGGGAGGCCAATGCAGATGGATCGCTTGAGCCCTGGGCCGCATGGCAAAACCCCACTCTACAAAAAATAGAAAAATTGGCTGGGCGTGGTGTCATGTAGCCATGGTCTCAGCTACCTGAGAGGCTGAGATGGGAGGATCACCTAAGCCCAGAGAGGTAGAGGCTGCAGTGAGCTGAGATCACAACACTGCACTCCAGCCTGAGCAACACAATGAGACTGTCTCAAAAAAAGAAAACAGAAATTTCAGGTCTGGATCCCTCAATGCAGAAGTGCCATTTTTAATTTCATTCATACTGTAAAATCTTTCACAGGGCTATATATTCTTTGACTATGATAAATTTACTTTACCTCACCGACGTATTTCTGTACAAGCTCAGATCCAATAACTCGAATGAAGCACGCATCAGTCCGATTAGCAACTGCCCGCGCACAGAGTGTCTTGCCTGTACCGGGTGGACCAAAGAGCAACACGCCCTTGGGAGGCTCAATGCCAAGGTTTACAAACCTCTCTGGCTGTGAAAGAGACACAATTTTCACATTTACCACTTCTGTATAACAAAAATCAGACTACTGCTACATCAACAAAGTGCTTTTATGTTTAGTCTTTTATCCTGAAAACCATACTTTAATATTTAAATCAAAATTATTAAGTCCACAATCTACATACTTGGACTAAGTAAGAAATTTTACTTACTCTAAGACGTGAGTTCTAAACTGGACTCACATCAATACATAAGACTGAATGGCTTTTAAAAAGCACTTCTATTATCCAATCTTAAAATATTTTCCTAATTTTAAAAAATTGTGTTTAAGGAACACAATTATCTGGTATTCAATATCCTAGTTTTCCATTATCCTCCCAAGTTTAACCTGCTTCAACTTAAGCCCCTTTCTTCTCGATGTCTTTTGAAGAACCAGTTTCTTCTATAATAGCCTGTAACATATTTAACATATTGCTAAAGGTTACACTGAGCCTCCTCTGTCACTGTAAACAGCAGATCTTTCTTTTTTAAATATACTTGACCATTCAATCCTTTTTGCTTGCTCTCCCCTAGAATTTACCAACTCTACACACCTCCTCTCTCCACCCTCTCAAAAAAATTCTCATTAGGGAAAATATAAAAGCCATCTAATATACAAGCAATTTTAGTGCTCAATACACAAAAATTTATACAAAGAAATTTAAATACAACACTCAGCTACTTACATGAAGTAAGGGGGTTTCAACTACTTCTCGCAATTTCTCAATCTGTTCCTTACAGCCACCAACATCACTGTATGTGACATCAGGTTTCTCTTCCACCTAAGAGAGGGACAGAAATGTACAACATATAGTCACAGGCCTTTTGGATACTGTCCAAATTCAGTAGAATAGACCTAATACCTTAAAAGAAAAATCAAACTCACAAGTGAGAATCTTAATAAAAATTGAATACATTGCCCAGTGCCCTGGTACTACTTGCTGTATTACTTATTATGATACTAATGAATGAAAGACAAACTAGTAAAATAAAGACAGGTGAGACTCTGTCTCAAAAAAAAAAAACAAAAATGCTGCCAGGCTCAGTGGCTCACGCCTGGAATCCCAACACTTTGGGAGGCTGAGGCAGGCTGAACACTTGAGGTCATGAGTTCGAAACCAGTCTGGCCAACATGGTGAAACACCATCTCTACTAAAAAGACAAAAATTAGCCAGGCATGGTGGTGGGCGCCTGTAATCCCAGCTACTCGGGAGGCTGAGGCAGGAGAATGGCTTCAACCCGGGAGGCAGAGGGTGCAGTGGGCCAAGATCGCACGACTGTACTCCAGCCTAGATGACAAGAGTGAAACTCCGTCTCAAAAAACAACAACAACAAAAAAAAGACATAGCCTTCCTTTTGCCTCCCATAGTTTCTTACCTGCATCATGGTAACTGTTGGGTCAATCTTAGGAGGCAGTGGAATGTGAATTTGATATTTATTTCTGTCCACACTAAGGAAGTAAAAAAGACAGTCACTAATACATTCTTTAAGCTTTCAAAGTGCTTTTATGTTTAGTCTTTTATCCCCAAAACCATACTTTAAGAAAACAAGAGAGAGACAGAATCCCTAAGGTTATATAAAGAGAAATAAAGAGAGCATGAAACCTGAGGATACTAAATTATATGTCTAATGTGGCAAACAAGAATTACAGAGAAATACAAAAATAGCCTGTGGAGTGCGCACATAGGTAGAGTTAAAAGTAAGGTAAAGAATGCTTTGGCTTAGCCAGGCGTGGTGGGATGCACCTGTAGTCCCAGCTACTGGGTAGGCTGAGGCTGAAGCATCACTTGAGCCCAGGAGGTCAAGGCTAAAAAAGAACGCTTTGTCCTAACAGCAACCAAATCCTTGAGGAGGGAGGGGAGATTTTTTTTTAATTTACTGAGTGAATTGTTATGTATTCTATAGACATTAACACACTTGGCATCATAATTATCCTAAAGCAAGTAGTCCCCCAACCTATACCATGTTACCGTAAATAGACTGATAACCTCAACTCTGAAATTTGAAGCCATTCATAAGAAACAACAGTGGGAGTAGGGGAGTCAGGGAAGCTGATGGGATGTTAGAAAGCAGATGCAGAAGAAAGAATTTTCAACTATAGTACATTACTAGATCATCCCTTGGTATTCCAGGGAACGCAGTTCATTTATTCACTGCAAAGCCAAGGATGTGAATGTGAGGCAGCATCCTTAGTGAAAGAAAAGTATTTATTGTAAATAGAAATCTTACCCCACTCTCATCCCTTCTTCAATGTCAGTAGGTGCCACTTGATCACTAAGGTCCACCACAAACTTGGCAAACTGCTTTACGTTGATAATGTATTTTGGGTCCTCCGAATCAGCATTGATTATCTTTGTACACCTAACACAGCAAAAAGCTTGATTAGAATAAGGAACCTAAGCCACTAGTAATGAATTCAACCAACTAGATTCTATCCTGAGTGTGCAATATATAGGTATAAACTAGAACTACAGAAACTGGGACGTTGTTAAAGATCCTTTTCTATACTCAACTCCAAAGGTCCATTCGACTTTAGCCAAGCCATAAATTTTCAAATACATTCTCCTGGAAAATTAAACCCAAATATCTCATCATTAAGAAGTTATCTGGTTTCTTGATTTCCATAATTTATATTCCTTTATTATTAGTGATGCTCCTGTATATCTTAAGTTGCTCTCGTTTTTATTTTCCCTATAAAAAGATGGTCTTGTCTTACACCAAATTCAGTAATAAATGGGTTTTCATTCTTTTCCTGAGTTTATACTTTAAATCCGTTTTCTTTTATTTTCTTTCCCTCTCTCTTTTTTTTTTTTTTTTTTGAGAAGGAGTTTCACTCCAGTTGCCCAGGCTGGAGCGCAATGGCGCGATCTTGCTCACTGCAACCTCCGCCTCCTGGATTCAAGCAATTCTCCTGCCTCAGCCTCCTGAGTAGCTGGGATTACAGGCAACTGCCACCATGCCTGGCTAATTTTTTTTTAAATTTTTAGTACAGACGGGGTTTCACCATGTTAGCCAGGATGGTCTCGATCTCCTGACCTCGTGATCCGCCCGCCTCGGCCTCCCAAGTGCTTTTTTGAGACAGAGTTTCACTCTTGTTGCCCAGGCTGGAGCGCGATGGCATGATCTTGGCTCACTGCAACCTCCACCTCCTTAGTTCAAGCAATTCTCCTGCCTCAGCCTCCCAAGTAGCTGGGATTACAGGCATGCGCCACCATGCCTGGCTAATTTTGTAATTTTTTTTTTAAGTAGAGATGGGGTTCCTCTCAAACTCCCAAGGTCAGGCTGATCTCAAACTCCCAACCTCAGGTGATCTGCCCGCCTCAGCCTCCCAAAGTGCTGGGATTACAGGCGTGAGCCACTGTACCCAGCCTTTAAATCCATTTTATTGTTTTGCTACATTTTTTCTTTTTTTAACTGAAGCAGTAGAAGCTTTTTTTTTTTTTTTTGGAGACAGAGTCTTGCTCTGTAGCCTAGGCTGGAGTGCAGTGGCATGATCTCGGCTCACTGCACCCTCAGCCTCCCAGGTTCAAGCAGTTCTCCTGCCTCAGCCTCCCAAGTAGCTGGGATTACAGGAATGCACCAGCACGCCCGGCTAATTGTTTTGTATTTTTAGTAGATATAGGGTTTCACCATGTTGGCCAGGCTGGTTTCAAATTCCTGACCTCAAGTGATCCACCTGCCTCGGCCTCCCAAAGTGCTGGGATTACAAGCATGAGCCACTGCACCCAGCCAGTAGAAGCTATTTTAAACTTAATTATATTCATTTCCATATGGCCTGGTAAAAATGAATTTATAATGCCACATACATCACAGTATAAAAGTCAACTGCCCTTCCCCTTCTATAGTATCTATCTACTAAAGAAAAACAAAAACAAAAAACAGAAATAACATTAGAAAGCTGCTACATAAGCAAGAATTACAGAGAAATACAAAAATAGCCTGTGGAGTGCACACATAGGTAGAGTTAAAAGTAAGGTAAAGAATGCTTTGGCTTAGCCAGGCGTGGTAGGATGCACCTGTAGTCCCAGTTACTGGGGAGGCTGAGGCTGGAGCATCACTTGAGCCCGGGAGGTCAAGGCTGAAAAAGAATGCCTTGTCCTGACAGCCTAATTGTGTGAAGGACTCTGTTTTCTGTTACCAACCACGTTTGCTAGGGAAGAAGAATTATGCCTATTCTCTACCAAAAAAAGAAGAGGCTGACCAAAAATCCTGAAAGGAATAACAAGAACAACAAACAGCAATAATACCAAACCCTGGGGAGAGGAAGAATCTGATTTCCACAGGTGACACATTACATTATTTTAAATGTCTAGTTATCACCAAAAAGTTATGAGATACAAAACATTGTGAGATGCATTTTCCCTTATGTATGACATTATGGCTCATACATAAGGGGGAAAAAAGCAGTCAATAGAAATCATCCCTTAGGAAGCCTTGATGTTGGTGTTTAAATTAAACAAAACTTTTTTTTTTTTTTTTTTTTTTTTTTTGAGACGGAGTCTCACTGTTGCCCAGGCTGCAGGGCAGTGGTGCGATCTTGTCTCACTGTAACTTCCGCCTCCCAGGTTCAAGCAATTATCCCGTGTCAGGCTCCTAAGTGTCTGGGATTACAGGCGCCTGCCACCACGCCCAGCTAATATTTTTATATTTTTAGTAGAGACAGGGTTCACCATGTTGGCCAGGCTGGTCTCGAACTACTGACCTCAAGTGATCCACCTGCCTCAGTCTCCCAAAGTGCTGGGATTACAGGCATGAGCCACTGTGCCCAAACAAAAACCTTAAATCAGTATAAGAAATATTTTCAAAAAGCTAAAGGAAACCATACTTAAAGACTTAATAAGAATGATGAGAAGAATGTCTCACCAAATAGTGAATACAGATAGAGAAATTAGACTGGAATATTATTTGGCCATAAAAAAAAAAGTTCCAGCCATTTTTGAATATGGATGAACCTTGAAATATGCTAAGTGAAGGAAGCCATATACTATATGATTCCATTTAGATGATATGTCCAGGATAGTCAAATTCATAGACACAGAAAGTAGATTAATGGTCACCAGGGGCTGGGAAGAGAGGGGAATGAAGACTGCTAATGGGTATCAGGTTTGTTTTTGGGGTAACAAAAATATTCTATTCTGGAATTAGTGATGATCAGTGCACAATTTTCTAGATATCCTAAAAATCACTAAAGTGTACACTTTAAAAGAGTGAACCTCATGGTATGTGAATTTTATATCAATAAGATTGTTATTTAAAAATTCATAAGCTGGCCGGGCAAGGTGGCTCACACCTGTAATCCCAGCACTTTGGGAGGTTGAGGTGGGCAGATGGCTTGAGCCTAGGAGTTCAAGACCAGCCGAGGCAACATGGCAAGACCCTGTCTCTACTAAAAATAAAAATTAAAAAAAGCCAGGCATGGGGTGGTGTGCACCTGTGGTCCCAGCCACTTAGGAGGCTGAGGTGGGAGCCCAGGAAGCAGAGGGTGCAGCGAGCTGAGATCATGTTACTGCACTCCAGCCTTGGTAACAAAGTGAGACCTTTTCTTAAAAGAAAAAAAAAATTCACAAGCTAAAAATTACACATACACAAATTGTATCAAGAGTTTTAAGCAAAGAGTATGAGACTAAAATCAATAGAAACTTTTTCAAAATAATCTTTGCTTTCTTTTTTTTTTTTTTTGAGACGGAGTCTCGCACTATTGCCCAGACTGGAATGCAGTGGCCAGATCTCAGCTCACTGCAAGCTCTGCCTCCCAGGTTTATGCCATTCTCCTGCCTCAGCCTCCCGAACAGCTGGGACTACAGGCGCCCGCCACCTCGCCCGGCTAGTTTTTTGTATTTTTTAGTAGAGACGGGGTTTCACTGTGTTAGCCAGGATGGTCTCGATCTCCTGACCTAGTGATCCGCCCGCCTCGGCCTCCCAAAGTGCTGGGATTACAGGCTTGAGCCACTGCACCCGGCCAATCTTTGCTTTCTTTAAGGCCTGGGATCTTGTAGGAGTGTGGGGCTCTTTAGCTAGTCTGTCTGTTATGAAAAATCTATATGAAAAGTTTCCCTCTAACTGCTTTACGGAAAAAAAAAATTCCCCTCATACGAACTAGAGAAACGTACCTAAATTTTTTATTTTCCCATAGGGAGATGAGAACATATTACAACCATGATATAAGAGCAGAACATTCAACACACACACAAAAATGAAAGAATAAAGATGAGATCCTTGAAATCAAAAACCTGAGTTTTTTTACCTAAGAAATTAAAACCTGAGTTTTTTACCTGAGAAATTAAAACCTACGAGAAAAATGGGAGGAAAAAAACATCAACAGAAGAATTCAAAGATAAAGAAAAGCTCATAGAAAGTAAAGTAAAAAGGCAAAACCAAGGAAACAGGAAAGAAAGAGTAGCATATTAGAGGAGCAATCCTGGAGGCCCCATATCCAAATAAGAGAATTCAGGAATAAAGGTCCAAGGAAATGGAAGGAAAGAAATTAACAAATAGTTTCAAGAAGATTTGCCTTACTAAAGGAAAAGAGAGCCCAGCACAATGGATGAAAACAGACCAACGCCAAGGCACATCACCATGAAATTTCAAAAAGAGAACAAGAGAAGACTAAAATTTTCAGAGAAAAAATAGGCCACATATACAGGACTGAGGATCAGAATGGCTTCAGAGTGACACTGGGAGGCAAAGGACAACAGAACGACGCCTTCAAAATTTTGAAGAGAAAAGAACTTGATACTCGGCTAAGATACTTTCAGACATACGCAGTCTCAAAATACTACCTCCCAACTGA
Organism: Rhinopithecus bieti; assembly: GCF_001698545.2. Taxonomy (NCBI): domain Eukaryota; kingdom Metazoa; phylum Chordata; class Mammalia; order Primates; family Cercopithecidae; genus Rhinopithecus; species Rhinopithecus bieti. Next base: position 1,245,655 of record NW_016803115.1, read on the forward strand.
CCCTTTTCCAGGAAGCTACCAGAGGATGTATTAGACCTAAATAAAGGTATAAGGAAACCAAGGAAGAAAGACTAACGGTACACAAGCAACAGGAGAGAGGCAAAGGGAAATCTCCACGGTAGAGAAGTCAGACGATTGTCATTAAACAGGCATAAAGGACAACTGGTCCAAACCAAAGCAGGTCAGGAAGTGCTGGGAAAAACTTAAGGAAAATGAAACCGAGAGAACACCAGATGCAACTGAGGTATAACTGAGAGAAAACTAACATCTAATGCATCTAAAGAGCATCTTAGACAATCAAGAGAAAGTGGGAGGTTGAGTTCATAACATATGCACAGAAAACCAGGCAAATGAAGAAACAAAACATTAAAACAACAACAACCAAAATAAGTGGTACAAGAAAGGAAAAGCAATCACAGCTTACCACTTGGCTCTTTGTGAATAGTATTTACATAGCCATAATCATATAAACACTGAATACTGATCTAACCAAAATTATAACAGAATTACACCGGAAGGATGTTGGGATAGGAAGGGTGTGCCTTCAACATGAAGGCAGAGGAAACAAAACAAAATCCTCATCTTCCATGGTGGGAAGCCAAAAGATAATACCTAAAACTAAAAACTCAAGAAGTAGGAATCTACAATACACAAGATATAGCAATATCCATTAGAACCATGAAGGCAAAAACCAAAATAATCAGCTAAAAAAGGTGAAAATGAGTGTCTGTAGGGAAGAGAAATTGGGAAATACAGTTGTTATTATTTAACTATTTAACTCTTTTATTTTTTTTTTTTGAGATGGAGTCTCACTCTGTCGCCCAGGCTAAAGTGCAGTGGCACAATCTCGGCTCACTGCAATCTCCGCCTCCTAGGTTCAAGCAATTCTCCTGCCTCAGTCTCTCCAGTAGCTGGGATTACAAGCGCCCACCACACCCAGTTAATTTTTGTATTTTTAGTAGAGACAGGGTCTCACCATGTTGGCCAGGCCAGTCTCAAACTCCTGACCTCAAGTCATCTGCCTGCCTGGGCCTCCCAAAGTGCTGGGGTTACAGGCATGAGCTGCAGTGCCCAGCCTGAACCATTTAACCCTTCAAAAACCATAATAAAACTAAAAAAATGAATAAATAAATAAATAAAAGGGAGAAAAGATGGAAATTGGGAGGTAGGAAGGGTGAGTAGATGGGAAAGAAAAATAATCTTTAGCTTTTAGGAACTAAAATAAAACACAATTTTAAAAGGATCATAAACAGAGAATATCTTTATAGCCTTGAATTGGGCTAGGCTTTTCTAAGCAACATTAACACCCAAAAGGTATAATGGAAATATTGGTATATTTTATCTCCTAAAAATGTAAAACATTAGTACAACAAAAGGTACCAAGAAGTTAAAAGTGACTAGGTAAAAATACTTGTAGCATACTTAAGAAAAGATAATATGTACAATATATGAACTGTTTCTAAAATTAACAAGAAACTACCCAAGAACAAAACATGAGTAGTCAAAGAAATACAGAGGTTTAGTAAACACAAGAAGTAGCTATCACACTAGTAATCAGCACAGTACAAATTAAAATTATTTTCCCTCAAATGACAAAAGTGTAAAAACTGAAAACTGCATATCTTACATTGATCAGACAAATGGACATTTGCCTCAAAGCCTCTCGGTAAAAGTATAAACTGGTCAAAGCAATTGTCACAGGATTTTAAAACTGTAATATCTTCGACCCCTAGAATTCCACTTGTAGTAAGCTAGCCTACAGAAATATATGCACATACACTAAGAAACATTTAACATGAATGTTCACTACAGTGCTGTGTATAATAGAAATTGTTATAGCCTAACATCTACACATTATGCAATTTTTTAAAAACATGAGAAAATAAGTGTACCTATATTAAAGACATAGATTCCCAAAACATGTAGTTATGTCTAAAAAACAAAAAAAAAATCAGGATATGTTTCTTGCATGCAAATACACATAGGAAGATACACAGAAAGAGGATTAGGAGGGCCAAACTATTTTAGTACTTATGTTTGAGGAAAGGGCAACAGGAAAGCAAGTAGGAGAAAGGAGTTTTCACATCTTGCTCTACATCTTTTGTATCATTTAAATCTTTTAAATGAATACGCCTTCATGTATTTTTGAATAATTGTTTAAGGCATAAAATTTTAACCCCAGTTTTGTAGAAAGCTTTATTTACTTGGAATTTGGAATAAAAATCCTTTATGAACTATTATATTATCCCCGAGACTCTAGCATTAAGTGCTTGAAAATACAGACAAAGGTAAGTTGCCACAGAGCACCCATGCATACCTGGCAACCTGTAAAGGCTGTTCACTCTGGAGTGTCTGCTTATCTGCAGCCAAATCCCAGAGTGCTGGTGGGGCCAGGCCAGTGTCAGATTCTTTAATACCTACATAGAGAAAGATGACAAAATTTACTAAAATGTAATGCATCACCCTAAAATAAGCTTTCTGAATCTCGGCCCTACTGACATTTTGCACTGAATCCTTCATTGCAAGGATCGTTGTGTGCATTACAGGCTGTTTAGTAGCATCCCTGGCTTCTCACCACTGGATGCCAGCAGCACCACCCTCTCTCAAAGTCATGACAATCAAGAATGTCTTGAGACATTGCCCAGTGTCCTCCGGGAGTGGGTGGGGGTGTGGCAAAATCACCCCAGCTGAAAACTACTACCCTGCCCTAAAGTAATTGTCAAGCCAAAATATAATGCCACATTTGATATTTTTGTGTAGGTCAAATGTAAAACTTCATCATTCAAGTTCCCCCAAAAAATGTTTCCAACTTCCAGGAAAGAGCCCAATTACTTCAAGCAAAACTATGCTGTGGATCTTATTTTTATCCAAAAAAGTTTTCGACTTATTAACTGAAGGTTACTGAACTGGGTTTTGAACAATAGAAACATTACTGGCTTAGAAGATGGTATTGTTTCTTATTTCTTAACTGCATAAGCATTAAACCTGGTTGTAAAAAGCAGTGAAAGATATGGTTAAATGAGATCAAATTTCTTAACAGAAAGGAAGAATAACGATTTTTTAAAATCTGTAATCATAAAGGAGTAAAATCTGTAGTTAAACTCTTTTGATATTATTAGCACATTAAATTTAAAGGAAGGAAATGGGAATTTAAAAATACATACCAGTGAGCTCATTAATTTTCTTGAGAAGTTGCTGAATGTCATCTTCAACTTGCTTGATCTGCCTAGAGTAAGTGCTCTGACCCTAGGTGATGAAGGTCAGTTTAGTTAGAATATCAGGATATCAACAATTTATTAAACTATAGGCAAAAATTATTTTTAAGTTACAATTTCAATAGCTATCATTATCCCAAAGCTTGTGAAGTAGAGAGGTGTTCCTGAGCCAATATTTCTCCCTAAATACACAATCCACTATTATGCAAGATAACAAACGAAAATCATGGCCGGGCACGGTGGCTCACGCCTATAATCCCTGCACTTCGGGAGGCTGAGGCGGGTGGATAACCTGAGGTCAAGAATTCAAGACCAGCCTGGCCAACATGATGAAACCCCATCTCTACTAAAAATACGAAAAAGTAGCCAGGCACAGTGGTGGGCGCTCGTAATCCCAGTTACTCAGGAGGCTGAGGCAGGAGAATCCCTTGAACCTGGGAGGTGGACGTTGCAGTGAGCCAAGATCGCGCCACTGCACTCCAGCCTGGGTGACAAGAGCGAAACTCTGTCTCAAAAAAAAAAAAAAAAAAAATTGTGTGAAATTATACAAAACTATTTACTGACTTCTATGCATTAAAACTTCATTTCCAACTAATCCAGTAATACTTGTTAAACACAGTGAACACGTGTAAATTATTTTAAGTGTCTTTCAATATAGTATCACATTTTAATCATGAATAGGATTAAAATAATACATAAACTGAGACATGCCAAATACTTACTCTGATCTATTCTATAAACTTCAGGTAGGTAACTTCATTTAGTGAAAATTACAATGAGCTGCCAAACATTCTCTTCTAAGTATTTTGTTTCTTTTATTTTTTGTTTGGTTTTTTAATTTTGGTTTCTTAACTTCTTCTAATTATTTTGGAAGGACAATACCAAAACAGTTTTTATTTCAACATAAAACATCTATAGTTTGTAGACACTGAAAGGACTTACATAAGTTTTTAGCAAGGCAATATCACCCTCATCCAGAGCTGAAAGAAGAGAGACAATACATGAGATTCAAAAAGAAACTATAATTAACATTTTTTAAAAAATAAACAAAAAGAAAAAAAAGAAACTAGAGCTGATCAACTTTTCTGTTCGATTCAAATTGTTTTAATTGAGGGCCAAAACTCAAGCAAGATTATGATGATATAAATTCAATCAAATAGTTCCTGGACTTAAGTAATGTTTATCTAACTGGGAGGAAGACAGATTTTTAAAAGTACATAATATACATGATTACCTATTTTAAATAGTATATATGTAAAACACATCCATTAAGGATCTTGGTTAAATTATACCATATTCATACAATGAAATACAACGCAGGCTGGGTGTGGTGGCTTATGCCTGTAATCCCAGTACTTCGGGAGGCCGAGGCGGGCATATCACCTGAGGTCAGGAGTTTGACACCAGCCTGGCCAACCTGGCGAAACCCCGTCTCTACCAAAAATACAAAAATTGGCCTGGCATGGTGGCACATGCCTGTAGTCCCAGCTACTCGGGAGGCTGAAGCAGGAGAATTGCTTGAACCCAGGAGGCGGAGGTTGCAGTGAGCCCCAATCACATCACTGCACTCCAGCCTGGGTGACCAAGAGACACTCCGTCTCAAAAAGAAAAAGGAGATCCAATGCAGCAATTTAAAATGATAACAGAACACAGACATAGAAAGCAATCCAACAAATGCTCTTCAGTGAATCACGTAGGTTTAAAAAAAAGCATATAATGTGCATATATTTTGTTTTTATATAAAAATCACTTAAAACACATGTGGAGAGTAACCTGAAACGGTGTTCTACGGTGGTTACCTGGGATTTCAAGTGATTTACAGTTAATCTTTTCTATTCACGAATTCTGCATTCCTGAATTTGCTTAGTTGCTCAAATTTATTTGTAATCCTCAAATCAGTACTCATGTGCTTTCATAGTCATTTGCAAATAGGCAGAGTGGTAAAAAATTTAAGTTCACAACTAAGAACAAGTCACTCTAACTTCTTGTTTCAGCTTTCATATAAAGATGACCAGAAGATAGAGATGGTAGGGGAAATGTAATATAATCCAAGCAGTTCAGGCTCTGGGGCCAGGTGGACCGGGTTTGAATGCCAGCTCTGGCATCTGTTAGTGGGGTGACCTCAGCCAAGTCACTTAACACTTCTGAACTTTGTTTTCTCTTTTGCGAAATAAAGAAAAAAAGAATCTACCAGGATGAGTTGTTTTTAGGATTTAAGATTATAATCGGCTGGTTGCTGTGGCTCACACTTGTAATCTCAGGCTGAGGCAGACAGATTGCTTGAGTCCAAGCGTTCAAGACCAGCCTGGGCCACATGGCAAAACCGTGTCTCTACAAAAAATACAAAAATTAGCTGGGCGTGGTGGTGTGTACATGTAGTCCCAGCTACTGTGGGGGCTGAGGCAGGAGGATCGCTTGAGCCCAGGAAGTGACAGCTACAGCAAGCTGAGATCGTGCCACCGCACTTCTGCCTAGGTAACAAAGTGAGACCCTGTCTCAAAAAAAAAAAAAAAAAAAAGGATTATAATCTATGTGAGATGTATATATATATTTCTCCTAGGAGCAAGTATTCAGTACTTCCTAATTCACGGTTCACAGCAACTGTATAGAACGTATCTATCATGAAAAACAAGAACCAATCATACGATCATACATATTTTAAGGAAAAAAATGGCAGGCCTTTTTTTTTATTTAAACTAGGTATGAGTAGAGGTAGGAAAAAGCATGCTTAGTAATAGCAGCTAGACCAGGTAAGCTGAAACACTGTATACACATTAGGCAGTAATAGGAAATTAAGTAGATGGAGGTTTGGGGCTCTAGTGAGGTGGACCATAAATTCCAGAATGAGGTAATCAGGGTCACTACAGCTGACATTATAGGAAATGTGCCTTAGAAAGAAATAGTTAGCCAAGATATGAAGAACAGATTGGAGTGAGGCCACTCAGAAGTCATAAGAACCTAAATAAAAATGGTAGCAATGAAAAGAGAAAGGTTGTGGATTAAAAAAAAAACCCTCAAGAGGTAGAATCTACAGCACATGGCAAATGACTAAATGTGAGAAGCTGAGGAGAGAGGATCAAACATGATGCCCACGCTTCGGACCTAGGTACTACACAATAGATGTCACAATAGAAAGTGGTTGGCAGGGAGATACGAAGTTCAGTTTTAATTTTCTTAAGTTTGTGGTACTGTTACCAGAGCAGAAAAGAGTTAACATAGCATGCATAATTGCTATCCTTTGAAAGGCCTGCTTATAATGTTGGTTCTTGGCTCTTGTCTGAGAACAACGATTTCAGAGGGTTCCTACCATTCCCAGAACTGAAAAAGGTGGTTCACTGTGCTTAAAATGTTTATACAAACTATAGGGTTTATGCAGAACATTTATCTTCCTTCAGGGAGTCTAGAATTTTGGTATGTGCTAAACAGAGATGCCTACATTACCACCCCATAATAAAAACCCTTGGTGCCAAATCTCTAACAAGCTACCCTGGTTAGCAACATTTTACACAAATTGTCACTACCTGTTGCTGGGGGAATTAAGTGCATCCTGTGTGGCTCCACTGGAAGAGGACCCTTGGAAGCTTGTGCCTGGTTTCTCCTGGACTTGGCCCCATGTGTCTTTTCTCTTTTCTCATTTTGCTTTGTATCCTTTCACTAAAATACACCATAGCCATGAGGATGACCACATGCTGAGTCTTGTGAATGCTCTTAGCATATTACTGAGCCTGAGAGTAGGCGTGGAGACTATCCAACACGCCAGCATATCCTGATGCGCATTCTAAAAGGCGGAGAGAAATCTGGCTCTAGAGGTCAGATGCTAGCTTGAGGTTAAAAAGATTGACTAAGGAAGCATATAGACTCCAAGACCAGAATGGATGAAATTAACAGAAACAAAACTTTAGAGAAACTACGTGAGGACACAATGAAGGAAAGAAAAGAAGCAGGAGGATAAACGGGAAGGTTCAGCAAGAGAAACCAAGATAGGCTCAAAGGCTCAACAATGTCAAAAACACAAGGATTGGGATTGAGAAATACTAAAGATCTGGGAATTAAGAAACTATTGATCAGTTTCAATAGATTTATAGAGATAGAAACTAAAGTGCAAGAAGTTTAAAAATAAAATAAGAGGCTGGCATGGTAGCTCACCCTTGAAATGCCAGTATTTTGGGTGGCCAAGGTGGGAGGATCACTCGAGCTCAGGAGTTTGAAACCAGCCTAGGCAACATAACAAGACCCTGTCTCTACAAAAAAAAGAAAATTGTTTAAATTAGCATGGCATGGTGGTGCACACCTATTGTCCCAACTACTAGGGAGGCTGAGGCAGGAGAATGGTTTTAGCCTGGGAATTCCCAGCCTGCAGTGAACTATGATTGTGCCACTGCACTCCAGCCTGAGCGACAGTGCAAGACTGTCTCTAAAAATAAATAAGTAGTAAAGAAATGTACTGTGGGCGAATAGTAATAGCTGCTATAAATTGAGATGACCACTGTATGAGATATATATTGATATTATCTAATTCTATATAAACCTGTGAAGTAAATACAATTATTTCTACATTACAGATAAGAACAACAGTTTCACAGAATTTATTAGACAAAACTCAAAGCCAAAATTCAAACCTAGGTCTTTCTAACTCCCAGGCCTGTCCTTTCTGCCACTTTTAGGCAGTGAAAGAAAAAAAAGAAAATGACTTGTAACTTCAGAGAGCAGGAAGATTTTCTCAACTATGTTTTTAAGATAAAATGGATATTAGCATGTTTACAAGAACAAAAGGGAAAAATTCCATAGGACAACAAATAGAAGAGGTAGTGACTGAAGAAACAAAAGTTCCAGAGGAGGAAGGCATAAGATCAAAAACAGAGATGGGAAGGTTGCACATAACAAAAAGTGATACCACTTCCTCTAAGGCAGTATTAAAACAGAAAATGGAAAATGTCAGAGAAGTTAAGAGAACTCTTAAGTGGATTCTCAGTCTTCTCAGGAGAGAAAAAAGTCATCAGTCATGAAGAAAGAGACTGAACTGAGGACCTGAAAAACTTGTAAGTTTTGAAAGAACCACTCAAAGTGAGTCAATAGGAGATTCACAAAAACTTAACTGCAATTAGGACCAAGTTGAGATCTGAAAGCTTAAATTGAAAGTAACTTAATCAGGCCAGGCGCCATGGCTCACGCCTATAATCCCAACACTCTGGGAGGCCAAGGCGGGCGATCACCTATGGTCAGGAGTTCGAGACCAGCCTGGCCAACATGGTGAAACCCCATCTCTGCTAAAAATGCAAAAATTAGCTGGGCGTGGTGGGGGTGCCTGTAATCCCAGCTACTTGGGAGGCTGACGCAGGAGAATCACTTGAACCCAGGAGGCAGAGCTAAGATCACACCTCTGCACTCCAGTCTGGGGAACAAGAGCAAGACTCCATCTCAAAAAAAAAAAAAGGCAGGGGGATATGTATGAATAAACGCACAAGATCCTATATACATGTTAGTCATAACTGTATCCAAGGAATAAATGCGTTAATATTTTTACAGAATAACAAACCCAGAGAAACACACAGATCACTGGGCACAGATCAAATGATAAACCTCTGTGTCTAACTTTTCCAATAAATACTGAGTATCTCTGACATTTTCAGTGTCCTAAAATATTTTTAAAAGAAACAGCAGAATGAGATGAATGTAGAAAGGAAATGCTTTCTTTTGGGGGAGGGTGTAAATGGAACAGGGTGCTAGGAAAAGATGAAGTTAAGAAAGGGAAAAGAAAGAAGAAACACAAGAAATACCAAAAGAACATTTAAAACTAGCTTAAGGAACAAAAGGAGAAACAGCATAAAGATTAGATTACAAACGGGACTACTGGGAAGAAGTTATATCCAAAAATGGTGTGCGTATCTCATGCACTGTAAGTTAAAGTATCAACTGGTAAAATCTCCATGGAGAGTAATTTGGCACTTACAAAATCTGAACTCCATTTCTAGAATTTATCCTACAATTTGCATTTGTGCACTTGGTAAAAGTTACATAAACAAGATTATTCATTTTTTTAAATGTTTATTTTATGTACAAAGAACTATCATGGTTTTTCATTGGGTAGATGCCTTGGATAATCCTTTGAAGGAAGATTATTTAGTCCAACTTAATGAAAGCAATATCCTTCGCATACTGAGGAAAACACTGGCGGCACATATTGAGGCACATCAGACCGTGCCGGTTTGAACAGACACGACAAGAGCTTGAACCCTGGCCGAACTTTCGCGGGTGGCTCCAGTACAGCTGCTGGTGACCCATCTTGCTCTCAAGAGTGCAACGAGGTAAAAGGTATTCAATGTTTTATAACAGCAACAAATTGGAAAAATCTAAATGTTCATCAATAATAGTTAAATACATTATTGCATACCCATAAAACGGGATACTATGCAGATGCAGAGAAAGTGACTACATGATAGGAAATTATCTCTTATATTAAAATTGTTTAAAATCGAGATGTTGAAGTATGTACAGCATGCTACATTTCTGTAAAAAAAAAAAAAAAGGATTATATAAGCGGACTTGCTTCTATATGTATAGAGTATGTCTAGAAAGATATGCAAAATGGCAACTTTAGTTGCCTCTGTGGAGAAGTTGGTGGCTGGGGCCAAGGATGCGAGGCTTTTCAAATGTATCTTTTCTGCCTCTTGAATTGTGAACCCTGTGGATGTATTATGTGGTCAAATAATTTTTTTTAAGAAAATTATGTCTCAGAGTTATAGCTACACAGTGATAGCTCCCAGCTGTCCCAGGGGGAAGGAGGAGAATAGGAAAGAGGATCAGGTGACCCAGCACCGCCAAGCAGAACTTTTCAAGGCCTGTTAGGCCAACCAGAGTGCGTGACTTCTTCAAGACCCGACAGCTGAGAATGAATAAAAATGTCCATCAGCAGATGAACACAGAACTTGTAGGGATAAGGGAGACTGAGAAGGCAGGCAAGTTAATCCGGCCGGCGCAGACTAAATTACTAGGGGCACAAAAGGGCCAGAGCACAGAGCCAGGAGCGGGAATCCAGCTCCTCTCCTGTGCCAAGGCAGCTCCGCTCCAGTCCCGCCCCAGCTCCGAGCTCCTGCCCATGTCAACTGACCTCGGATGGGCTTGTCGTCCTTCTCATCCTCTTTGGTCTTCCGCTGATCGGCACCAAGGTAATCCGGCATTTTAGCAGCTCCAAATGCCTCCTCTTCTTAATGATTACACAGCACCTTCCTTTCTTCCGGTGGTGTCTTCCCTTTCCCTTCCCCACCGGAAGTATATTGGGCTCAGGCGGGCCCCTTTACCCAGTGCTAGAGAGTCCGGAGAGAACGCTGGGGGAAACGCTATGGCATGCTGGTTTTTGGACTGATTACCTGTGAAAAGGAAACTACAGTGTTTGTAAAACGCGTGGCATATTAGACACAATAAGTAGTGGCCACATCTACAAACATAGTGAAGGTAATCTATTTCTGGTAAAGAGTGAATATCCAGAATATTTGAAGAACTCCTATCCTACCACCCAAGAAAACAACCTAGTTTTTTAAATGAGCAAATAACCTTAATAAACATTGCTCCAAAGAAGATATACAAATGGACAACATCACTGTTAAGGAAATGCAAATCAAAACCACAGTTGGATGCCACCACACACCCATTAAGATAGCTATTATTAAAAACAAGCAAAAACAAAACAGGAAATAAGTGTCGGAAAGGGTGACCCTTGGTTCCAGCAGACCCTTGAGTGTGCTGCTGGATAAAATGAAATCCTGGTGCACTGTTGATGTAAATGTAAAATGATAAAATGGTGCAACTGCTGTGGGAAGCAGTATGATGATTCCTCGGGAAATTAAAAATAGAATTACCATGCCATCTGGCAATTCGACTTCCGGATATGTATCCAAAACAATTGAAAACAGGATCTCAAAGAGGTATTTGTGCATCCATGTTCATAAGCAGCATCAGTCACGACACCCATAAGGTGGAAGCAACCCAAGTGTCCATCTACGTATGAATGGACAAACAAAACGTGATGAGCGCGTGCGCACACACACACACAGGTATTATTCAGCCTTAAAAAGGAATGGAATTCTAGTATAAGCTACAGCACACATGAACCTTGAGAACATTATGCTAAGAAAATAAGCCAGTCACAAAAAAGACAAATACTATGTGATTCCACAAATATGAAGTACCTAGAGGTGTCAGATTCCTAAAGACAAAGTAGAAGAATGGTTTCCAGTGGAGAGTTTTCTCCACTGGTATAGAGTTTCAGTTTGGTTTGTTTGTTTGTTTGTTTTTCGAGACGGAATTTTGCTCTTGTTGCCCAGGCTGGAGTGCAATGGCTAAATCTTGGCTCACCGCAACCTCCGCCTCCCGGGTTCAAGCAATTCTCCTGCCTCAGTCTCCCGAGTAGCTGGGATTACAGGCATGCCCCACCACGCTCAGCTAATTTTATATTTTTAGTAGAGACAGGGGTTCTCCATGTTGGTCAGGCTGGTCTCGAACTCCCAACTTCAGGTGATCCGCCCACCTCGGCCTCCCAAAGTGCTGGGATTACAGGCATGAGCCACCATGCCCGGCAGAGTTTCAGTTTTGTAAGATTAAATGGGTATAGAGTTTCAGTTTTGTAAGATAAAAATAGTTCTGTAGGGTAGTTGCACAATAATGTGGATGTACTTAACATTACTGTACACTTAAAAATGGTGAAGATCGTAAATTTCATGTTATGTGTATTTTAGAACAATTTTTTAAAAAAACAAAACCCCCGGCCGGGCACGGTGGCTCACTCCTATAATCCCAGCACTTTGGGAGGCCGAAGCCGGCGGATCACGAGGTCAGCAGTTGGAGACCCGCCTGGCCTACATGGCTAAACCCCGTCTCTACTAAAAATACAAAAATTAGCTGGGCGTGGTGGCACGCACCTGTAGTCCCAGCTACTCGGGAGGCTGAGGCAAGAGAATCGCTTGAACCTGGGAAGCGGAGATTGAAGGGAGCCGAGATCACGCCACTGCACTCCAGCTTGGGAGACAGAGCAAGCCTCCGTCTCACAAAACAAAACAAAACAAAACACCCTATGATCTTAGAGTTAATGGTAAAACTGAACGGGAGGAAATGTGAGGAAAAACATATGTTAATATGGCGAAAGTGGAGTCAGGTTACTTTGCACCTTGGAGCATGTTTTAACAGTGGTTGCATTAATAGGGATCAGGAAGAGGTTTGGGGGCAGAAGATTAGTTCAATTTTTTTTTTTTTAAGACAGGGTCTCACTGTTATCCAGGCTGGAGTGCAATGGTGAGATCTCGGCTCAGTGCAACCTCCACCTCCCGGTCTCAGCGATCTTCCCACCTCAGCCTCCCTTAGTTCAATTTTTGAAATGTCAATTTTGAAGTGACAATTTTATAATGCAGCAGATATACAGGTCAATTAAATGTATTTAATTGGCCTGGAACGGTGACTCACGCCTCTAATCCCAGAGTTTTGGGACACTGAGGCGGGACGATCCCTTGAGGCCAGGAGTTCAAGACCACCTTAGGCAACATAGTGAGACCCTGTCTTTCTCCCTCTCTCTCTCTCTCTATATATATATATATATTTAAAAACTTGTTTAATTGTGAAAATATAATGAAATTAGTAAATTAGAAGATAATTTATTCATAGTAAATTTATTTATAGTAAATTAGAAGATAAATTAGAAGATAGTAAATTATCTTGTAATTTACTAATTTCTGGTGGTCCTTGCTGAAGAATGGCACATGAAGTTTATTTTATTGAACGTGTTTCAGATACTCTGTTGGGGTTGAGCCTTTACCCACAGTTTTTTGTTTTCTAGTTTTGCTTTTAACTACAGTCTTAGAAGGAAGCTTATAGTAAGAATACAATTGATCTTATTACACATTAAACAAGTCCCAGAGTCCTCTGATTGGGAATATCTTGAATGAAAACTTCATTCCATTAGAACAGGGTAAAATATTGCTGGCCTTGGAATACAATCTAACACCAGAGAGAAGTTTCTTCTCCAAGTGAGTATTAAAATATATAATGCAGGTAAATCAGTAATAGCACGACAAATATTAGCTGCTATTATCATCATCAAGTTAAACACAATGTATCACAAATACACGTACGTAGTTCTCCAAAATTTTTTTTTTTTTTTTTTGAGACGGAGTCTTGCTCTGTCGCCCAAACTGGAGTGCAGTGGCCAGATCTCGGCTCACTGCAAGCTCCGGCTTTCGGGTTCACGCCATTCTCCTGCCTCAGCCTCCCGAGTAGCTGGGACTACAGGCGCCCGCCACCTCGCCCAGCTAGTTTTTTGTATTTTTTAGTAGAGACGGGGTTTCACCAGGTTAGCCAGGATGGTCTCGATCTCCTGACCTTGTGATTCGCCCGTCTCGGCCTCCCAAAGTGCTGGGATTACAGGCTTGAGCCACCGCGCCCGGCCCTCCGCAAATTTTTATACTAGTCGTCGATACTGGTTCACACAGTTATTTTCATTTTTTACTTAAAAGTGTAGCGTTCCTGGGAAAATCACTGATTAGGTTCAGATTAATATATAAAGCAGTAAGAACTTAAAATAAAGATAATATAAAAGAGCTGCTTTTAAAGGTTATGTTCTATGTATTGCACAGGGACGTGGAATATAATCGTTTTCATAGGAAAACTGACGCGCCTAGGAACCATTCTCTCGTGCGACTTGGTCTCCAGCCGGATCTCAGTCAGTGTGGAACTAGGTTGCCGCACACGTTGGCGGGGGTGGGAGGGTGTCAGACTGGACTCCGTACCACGAAAGATCCATCCCGGAAGTGCTTACTGGTCGTCTCCATGCGCCGGTTCCTGGGCGTCGTAGAGCCAAGGCGCGAGTCTCGGACTGAGAGGTAGAGCTGGGGAGACCGTAAGCGCCCTCCGCCCGGGACGTGAACCGCTGCTCCCACCGGGCTAGACCCGGCGTCATCATGCTGCTCCTGCCAAGCCCCGCGGACGGCCGGGGCACCGCCATCACCCACGCTTTGACCTCTGGTAAGTGCCCACCCATCCCCGGTTCCTTCCCACCTCAGCCGCCCCTGCCTCAGTCCTCCGCCTTGGCAACCCTGGGCTCTCTCTACCCTTGACCCTGGCGACTGGCCCCGGGGCCGTGTGGAGCCGTAATGGGTGTGTTTTTGCTCCGTGTTGTAAAGTAATCCTTCCTTTTGCTCCTACCGTTGCTTCCTCCTCTCGCCGCTGCTGACTCATGGATTGGGCTGAACATTTCGGGACCGAACCCCTCAATACCCCAGAAAGATTCACATAAGCCTCTCTTTGCCTACGGCGGAAAGACTACGCGCAGCGAGCACCCCACGTGCCTGGGGTCGTACAAAGCTTTGCTGCTGGCGTTCTCCCTCTCTACGTTAGTTGCGGCCTTATTTTTTAAATGTCACAACTCAGACACCGCTCCTCATATTCGGTGTTAAAAGACTGTGGTGCTGAAAAGATCCTCGTAGATTTTGAAAGGCAGTTATTACAAGTGAAACTTGTCCTGCTGCTGTAGGTTTTAGATTTATGGCCCAGTACAGTCATGAGTATTGTAAACTTAAAGAGTCTCCAGTTCCAGTCATCTACAGTAATTCCCATAGCCAGGTACATAGGCGTTTGTTGAATGTGATTTTGAACATTACCCATGGCACGTGTTGCATTTGTGTGTCTCCGTGTGCCTCTTACAACTAGAGGAAAAACCTTAAAAGGCAGTGTTCTTAAAAGCCACACACACCCGTGGTGTTTTAATCCTCTCCTGTGTAAGGTGGAGGAAATCTTAAACTAAATTTTCAGGGCTTTTCCTTTTCGAATTGCTAATATACACATGTACAGTGATTTACCACCACTTCCGAGGAATAGATGATACCTTTACTACAAGTTTTAATTTCAGAGAGTTTTATGGTCTCATTCAAGCTTCCTAGGAACTGAATGAGATAAATAGGTATTGTTCCCATTTTATAGGTGAAGACATCCTGATTCATTTCAGGCCACATAGCCACTGTCAGACCTAGTCTGAAACCCAGAGTGTCTGGTTTCAGATTGAGAGCTTGTTCCGCTACAGCTTAGCTGCATTAGTAAATCCCCATTTGCTGCTTGGAAAATTGTTTTCATTACAAATTCTTGTTAGTGAATCCTTAAAATTTTTAAGAGCTATAGTTCAAGATTTTAATAAGTAAGATGGTTTGAGTTGGCTGGGTACGGTAGCTCACGCCTATAATCCCAGCACTTTGGGAGGCCGAGGTGGGTGGATCACCTGAGGTCAGGAATTTGAGACCAGCCTGGCAAACATGGCGAAACCCTGTCTCTACTAAAAATACAAAAAAGTAACTGGGCATGGTGGCGGGCGCCTATAATCCCAGCAGTTTGGGAGGCTGAGGGAGAAGAATCTCTTGAACTTGGGAGGCAGAGGTTGCAGTGAGCCAAGATTGTGCCATTGCACTCCAGCCTGGGCAATAAGAGCAAAACTCCATCTCAAAAAAAAGATAGTTTGAGTTGTTTTAGATTTTTTATTTTGGTGAGGCTAGCTCTTCGTGACAATTTATCACTGTTTATTACTTTATTAAAATTATTTGTCTGGGTGCAGTGGCTCACGCCTGTAATCCAAACACTTTGAGATGCCAAGGCGGGCGGATCGCCTGAGGTCAGGAGTTCGAGACCAGCCTGACCAACATGGAGAAACCCCATCTCTACTAAAAATACAAAATTAGCGGGGCATGGTGGTGCATGCCTGTAATCCCAGCTACTCAGGAGGCTGAGGCACGGGAATCACTTGAACCCAGGAGGTGGAGGTTGCATTGAGCTGAGATCTCGCCATTGCACTCCAGCCTGGGCAGTAAGAGCAAAACTCCATCTCAAAAAAAAAAGTAAAAAGATAAATAAATAAAATAATTCGTCTAAAAGTCAAGCAGTTTGCAACATTTCTTCCTGTTCCTCAGCTTACTCTCATATCGCGAGAAACGTACTGATTTATTGTTGACATTACTGAATTTTTTTATGTTGTCAGATAACTGGAAGAGGTTGATTAAATACTCTTTAATATTAGGAAAGGATAATTTCTTGTTAACCCTCATGTAAACTGGATGACTGCAATTATTTTCTTAGTTGGTGGTTTTAAAAGTATATTCTTGTATCACTGTTTTGATTTTATTTCCTGAAAAAGTTAATTGCCTTGAAACAGATTTATTCCATGCAATACATTGAAGCCTCTCTTAACACTTTCAATCACAGCCTCTACACTTTGTCGAGTTGAACCTGTGGGAAGATGGTTTGAAGCTTTTGTTAAGAGGAGAAACAGAAATGCTTCTGCCTCTTTTCAGGAACTGGAGGATAAGAAAGAGTTATCTGAGGAATCAGAAGATGAAGAATTGCAGTTGGAAGAGTTTGCCATGCTGAAAACACTTGATCCCAAAGACTGGAAGGTATTTAATATCTGAATATTTTGTTCAGTCAGATGCTTTGTTAGACATAGACAATTTTCTTAGTTTTCCATTAATAAACCGTGTTTTAAGATGGTTCAGCAAGATGACTATAATTTAGCATCTGTTTATTACTAAGTCTTGAGTGGGTTAGCACTAGCCATGAGATACTGTCTCTGCTGGAGAAATCCAGGAAGAGTTCACAGAAAAGATAATGTTTGCACTGGTCTTAAAAGGACAGGCGGCAGTTAGTGAAGCAGAGAAATGAGAGAAGTATTCTGGGCCGAAGGAGTAAGATATACAAAGACACAAAGGAGTAAAAAAATATGTAGTGCCTCTTGAGGGATTGATGAGTCGTATAGGGTATATGCAGTATGGTGGTGAGAAATCTAGTGTCCTTAAAATCTTTTGGACTCTAGACTAAACTCTGTTGTGTCCTTTTTACACCATGCTAAGGAAGGAATTAAAATTTATTTTGGGGACAGTAAGATGCCATCAAAAGTTTCTTAGCTAATTTTAGAAAAGTAATTCCCTTGGCAGTACAAAAAATTGCTTGAAAGGGGGCAAGGGACTGGAGGGGAAGTGAATAGTTTACTGTTATAGGGCTAGTGCACTAAGGCAGACCTGTGACTGAATCCTTGAACTTACTGTGTGGCTGGGTTTTGAGGAAGAAGGGTCAGATTTCCTTTTTTTGGAGGTAGAATTGATAGGCTTTGGTGACCCTGGCTGTGTGGCACCAGAGAAGGGGAAGTATTCAGAGGTCCTCCCCAGCATTAGGGCTTGAGTGACCTGCTAGAGTGTGAGGTCAGTAACCAATGCTGGGATGAGGATAAGAATGTTTGTGGGAGGTGCCATTTGTGTCCAGGTTTGGCTATGTGAAGACTGAGGTTTGGTACCATAGTGGTGAAGCTGTCTAGTAGATGGTTAGAAATTGGTCTATGACTCCAAAAAGAGGTTAGAGCCAAAGACTTTTTGAAGTCATTGGCACATAGTGGTAGTTGCTGTGGGGAATTGAATGACATCAGCAAGGGACAAAAGTATAAATAAACAGATAATGCTTTAGTAGCTACTTGTATAGTAGCTAAATGTGTATGCTGTGGAATTGGAGTGCCTGAATTCAAATCTGGTTCTGCCATTTGGTGCACTTGGACCTTGGGAAAGTTCCCAGACATGTGTGTACTTCATTTCCCTTGTTGCTACAGTGAGATTGTTAACAGCTCAGAGGTTTATCTTGAGGATTAACAAAAGGATGCTTATAAAGCACTTAAGTTAGTACTTGCCACATGATAAATGCCAAACAAATAATGGATAAAAAGAGTTCTATGTCATTGGTTGTTTAGAGGACTAAATGAGCTAAGGCATATGTATAAAACACTTAGAAAAGTAAGCACTCAGAAAGTGTTAGCTGATTCTCCCACCACCTCATCCATTAAAAAAAAAGAGACTGAACATTGAGGAGCATGGATATTTCCAGGGTAGGAAGAGGAGGAAAAACAGCAGAAGATACTAAGAACGGTAACAGAAGTAGAAAGAAAACAAGGAAAAAGACACTTTGTTATTTGAAAAAGACTTCCTAAACATCAGGCACCCTATTCTTCCAGAAACTAAGGGAGGAGCAAGAGGGAAAAAGAGGCAGGGTGCGGTGGCTCACGCCTATAATCCCAGCACTTTCGGAGACTGAGTCGGGCAGATCACCCAAGGTCAGGAGTTCAAGACCAGTCTGACCAACGTGGTGAAACCCCATCTCTACTAAAAATACAAAATTAGCTAGGCATGGTGGCGCATGCCTGTAATCCCAGCTACTTGGTAGGCTGAGGCAGGAGAATCACTTCAACCCAGGAGGTGGAGGTTGCGATGAGCCGAGATCACACAATTGCACTCCTTCCTGGGCAACAAGAGCAAAACTCTGTCTCAAAAAATAAAAGGGAAAAGAGTCACCTGTGTCACTGCTTCAGAAAAAGGTCAGTCACATAACATGAAAAATTATTTTAAAAAACATTGTACCGGACATGGTGACACATGCTTGTAATCCCAGCTACTCAGGAGGCTGAAACAGGAGAATCGCTTGAACCTGGGAGGTGGAGGTTGCTGTGAGCGGAGATCGTGCCACTGCACTCCAGCCTGGGCAACAAGAGCAAAACTCCATCTCAAAAAAAAAAAAAAAAAAATTGGATTTAACAAACTACTTCAGTGCTCTCATTCAAAGCAGGTTGAGTAAAATGATTGGGAAGGCAAGAGATTACAGTGGATGAGGAGTGATTAGGAAGAGATGAAGTAGGACCAAAGTGTAAATACTCTTTCAAAGCTGCGTAGTAAAGAAAATGAGAGAAGATAGTAACTTGAGAAGAAGGCAGAGTCAGGAAAAGACAGAACTGGGGAGTGTCGAGATCTATAAGAGGGAGAAGGTCTTTGGTATAGAAAGAAGTAGATTGTATCAGAGTAAGGTAGCAGGGTTCATTCACTTGTTCGGTTTCTTTTCATTCATCAAATATGGATCAAGCACCGTGTCAGATACTGTTCTAGGTGCTGAGGATACTGTACTGAACAAGACAGTATTACTGCTTCCACATAGCTTATATTCCAGTGACACAATAAGTAAAACAAGAACATGTAGCCATAAGTGCCATAGGATGACCATAAGCTATCAACAGGTGCTAAGAGAAAAAAGGGGTCTTTGGTCAAGTAGGTTTGGAAAATGCTAGGTTTTCCAGGTTTCTGTTTATTTTTTAAATCTAATTACAGGACTTCTCAGAGCCTTTCTTAGGCTTTTGTGCCTATAAATCATCAAGGAAGCTATATAATAGTCCACATTTACCCTTTTTTAAATTTATATTTTCTTTTATTTTATTTTTTTGATACAGAGTCTCACTCTGTTGCCCAGGGTGGAGTGCAGTGGCATGGTATCGACTCACTGCAACCTCCGTCTCCCAGGTTCAAGCAATTCTCCTGCCTCAGCGTCCCAAGTAGCTGGGATTACAGGCAGGCACCACCACGCCCAGCTAATTTTTTGTATTTTTGGTAGAGACAGGATTTCACCATGTTAGCCAGGCTGGTCTCAAACTCCTGACCTCATGATCCACCCACCTCAGCCTCCCAAAGCACTGGGATTACAGGCATGAACTAGCACACCCTGCCTTTTTTTTAAAGACAGGGTCTTGGCCCGGTGCGGTGGCTCACACCTGTAATCCCTTGACCCTTTGGGAGGCCAAGGCAGGTAGATCACCTGAGGTCAGGAGTTCGAGACCAGCCTGACCAACAAGGTGAAACCCTGTCTCTACTAAAAATACAAAAATTAGCCAGGCATGGTGGTGTGCACCTGTAACCCTGGCAACTTGGGAGGCTGAGGCAGAATAATTGCTTGAACCCGGGAGACAGAGGTTGCAGTGAGCCAAAATGGCATCATTGCACTCCAGCCTGGGCAACAGAGCAAGACTCTGTCTCAAAAAAGTAAAATCTTAAAATCATTAAAAAAAAAAAAAAGAAAAAAAGACAGGGTCTTGCTCTGTCACCTATCCTGGAGTGCAGTGGCATCATCACAGCTCACTGCAGCCTCTACTTACCAGATTCAAGCAATCCTCCTACTTCTGACTCCTGAGTAGCTGGAACTACAGGTGCACACCACCACACCCAGCTAATTTTTTAAAATTTTTTTGTGGAGACAGGAATCTTGCTTTGTTGCCCAGGCTGGCCTCATATTCCTGGGCTCAAGCAATCCTCCACCTGGGCCTCCCAAAGTGCTGGGATTACAGGCTTTAACCATGGCACCCAGCCTAATCCACATTTCTCAACCTTACATGACCATAGAACCTGTTTTATACAGAACCTTTTACCAGACACCTGATGAAATGTCACTTTGGGAAATGCTATATTAAGGTACCAGAACACAAGGGATGGAATATATTGGCTCCATTTCAAATTTGACTCCCTTTTGTGTTTTTATCAGAACCAAGATCATTATGCAGTTCTTGGACTTGGCCATGTGAGATACAAGGCTACACAGAGACAGATCAAAGCAGCTCGTAAGTACTTAGTTATTTTGAAATAATCACATATCTGTTATAGGAACACCCTATGCTTTAAGTACTTAGTTATTTTGAAATAATCACATATCTGGTATAGGAACACCCTATGCTTTTTAAAAGATACACAGTATCATAGTCTGCAGCTGTAACTACATTTAACAGCATGTGTTATATTGTCATAACAAGCAAAAAACCATGTCTCCCTTGCCTTCAGAATCAGAAGAAAGCAATCCATTTTACATGTAGACTTTCCCATTAGGGATAAGAAATTAGGATGGGTGTGTGTGTGTGGATACAGAATATTCTCCCAATGGCAAGCTTTTAAAAAATAATACTTCGCCTCTCTTTAGAAGTATGGCCAGCTGTACTTAATGGATACTGCCTTTTTCTTTGTTTTTTTTTTTAGGTTATTTTGTAACCTTAGGTCACACCTTTATAGATATCACCCTGTCTTCTGTCCAAGAAAGTTGTCTGATGTTTTATTGTTGTTTTCATTGACAAGGTTAAAATTTGGCATGGGACAGGGTAATGTTGGGACCCCAGTCTTCATATGCCTTATAAAACACCATCCCTTAATGCTCCTAAATGTCCTATGCTTTGCAATCCTGTGGACATAATTTCTTATACACGTGATCAGTTCAACTAATAAAGTTTAGTGAAAGAGGTAAGAGATGAAGGTGATCAGTTTTCTATCTTAGGAGAATGGGAATATTCTGCCCTCCACTCTAGAGAATGGGTATTGAGGTCAGAGAGGGTAAGATTGTGGCCACATGGAAAAGGAGTAGGGAGTCAGGGCCTGTCAAGAAGAGGAGGCATTATACTTGAAGGAAGATGACTGAATAAGAACGCCTATGCTAAAAATTATTAGTCAATACTTAGTATAGTAGATGAACTCAAAATCGTCCCCATTACATTTAGGAAAATCAAAGGAAATATTTTTTAACAAAGTGAAGGAATTTATCAGATTATTTTAAACCAGATTTGTTTAAAGGCTGGCGTGATTCTAGACAAAGCATATGCTAATGCATGTGAATAGTTATTCCAGTATACATAAATGCCAGAAAAATCCATTTGCCACATACAAGTGTTTGTAAAGTTTTACTATATGAAAGAATAGCGTTGGCCAGGCGTGGTGGCTCACGGCTATAATTCCAGCACTTTGGGAGGCCGAGATGGGTGATCACCTGAGGTCAGGAGTACGAGACCAGCCTGGAAAACGTGGTGAAACCCTGTCTCTACTAAAAGTACAAAAAAATTAGCTGGGCATGGTGGCAGGCACCTGTAATTCCAGCTACTTGTGAGACTGAGGCAGGAGAATCGCTTGAACCCAGGAGGTGGAGGTTGCAGTGAGCCGAGGTCACGCCATCGCACTCCAGCCTGGGCAACAAGAGCGAGATTCTGTTTCCAAAAAAAAAATGAATAGCATAAAAAGACCAAATATGTCTCAATACAGATAAATTTGTTAATTAGAATTGATATATAACTGTGAAAATAGTTTGTGTTTTAAGGTGAAATAATTCTTTGTTTCTCAAAAGATTAAAAATGTGAAATAAATTGCAAAAGAAACATTCATTTGCTTCTGTTAAATTCACTCTTTTTTTTGAGACAGAATTTCGCACTTGTTGCCCAGGCTGGAGTGCAATGGGGTGATCTCGGCTCTCTGCAACCTCAATCTCCTGGGTTGAAGCGATTCTCCTGCCTCAGCCTCCTGAGTAGCTGGGATTACAGGCATGTGCCACCACGCCTGCTAATTTTGTATTTTTTGTAGGGGCAGGATTTCACCATGTGGGTCAGGCTGGTCTCGAACTCCCGACCTCAAGTGATCCACCCACGTCGGCCTCTCAGAGTGCTGGGATTACAGGCGTGAGCCACTGCACCCATCCTACATCCACTCTTTTTATTGGCCTTGTAGAAATAGATTTTTAGCCAGGCATAGTAGCTCACACCTGTAATCCCAACACTTTGGAAGGCCAAGGCAGGCGGATTACTTGAGGCTGGAGTTCAATACCAGCCTGGCCAGCGTGGCGAAACCCCATCTGTACTAAAAATACAAAAATCAGCCAGGTGCGGTGGTGCATGCGTGTAAGCCCAACTACTTGGGAGGCTGAGACATGAGAATCGTTTGAACCTGGGAGGCAGAAGTTGCAGTGAACTGAAATTGTACCACTGTAGTCCAACCTGAGCAACAGAGTGAGACTCTGTCTCATTAAAAACGAAAAGAAAAGAAATACAGCTTTTGAATATGTATTCTCTAGCCAAAAGTTTTGTAGCACCAGTGCAGAGATTGTTAACAATAAGGGTAATTATAACTTACTCTCTACCACCCTTGCGGAATATTCCATCAGTCTTTATTCAGAAAGAAGCTGTCATTCTTGCACCTCTGTCACTATAAAACACAGTTGCTACTCCCTGCTTTCTGAAAATCTATCTAAAAGTTAAAATGCAAAGTTACTGTTTGCAAATCTGTAATTATTAGCACAAACAAACCTAATGAAAATGTAAGTCTGGTACTATTTGAGGGCCTTTGAGTGCTTGCTTCATATTACAAGCAAAGTTATTTTTGTTGAGTATATTTTGAATGTCAGTAATGAAAATAAGTGTGAAGTAGGAGCCGGCTGTGCTGGCTCACGCCTGTAATCCTAGCACTTTGGGAGGCTGAGGCAGGTGGATCACCTGAGGTCAGGCGTTCGAGACCAGCCTGGCCAACATGGCGAAACCCGGTCTCTACTAAAAATACAAAAATATTAGCTGGGAGTAGTGGCGGGTGCCTGTAGTCGCAGCTACTCGTGAGGCTGAGGCAGGAGAATGGCGTGAACCCAGGAGTTGGAGCTTGCAGGGAGCCGAGATAATGCCACTGCACCTCAGAAACTGGAAATCACCCAAATGTTTAATAACATGGAAATAGATAAGCAAACTGCTATATATTTTGGTGCGGTGTAATACTAATCAGCAATTTTTAAAAGAACAAATTGCCAGTACACAGAAAAACATGGATGAATTTCAAACCATGAGTAAAAGAAGCCAGACACAGACATACTGTAAGTTACATCTACTTGAAGCTCAAGAACGTACAAAAGTGGTGACAGGCATCAGAAAATGGTGCCAGAGGATGGGAGCCCAGTGGAAAAGGGTACAAGGGAACTTTTTGGATGATGGAAATGGCCTGTGTTTTCTTTTGGGTAGCGGTTACATGAGTGTATATGATTGTCAAAACTCACTGAACTTAATGAATTCTTAAAATCTGGGCATTTATTTTATGTAAATTTTATCTCAGTTGAATCAGATAGATATGATTAAACAAACCAAAAATACCAGTCACTTGGGAAATTAAATATATTCTTTTGAGCCTAGACAAAATAAAATTAGGCAACAGATTTCTTTTTTTCCACAAAATTAAGATTACTGCTTTACCAAAACTTAAGGACTGGCAGCTAGAGCTGTACTTTAAGTAAATTCATTGCCTTAACCTATTCTGTTACTTTTTTCAAAAGAGGGAAAAAAGATAAGGTGGAAATTCAATTCAGATGTTTAAAAGAATAGCAGAAAGGAAGATGCAGGAAGAAAATAAATAAGACAGTATCCCAAAATGGGTTTTATAAGAAGAATAAACAAATACAAGTTGAGCATCCCTAATCCACAAATCCAAAGTCCAAAATGCTCCAAATTGTGAGTGCCAGTATGACACTTCAAAGGAAATGCTCACTGGAGGATTTTCGATTTTCAGATTTGGAATGGATGCTCACCCAGTAAGTACAATGCAGATATTCCAAAATCTAAAATTTGAAATCCCAAACGCTTTTGGTCCCAAGCATTTCAGAGACAGGATACTCACAACGTAGTGAAATACACAAAGAGTTAATCATGGTGGCTCATGCCTGTGATCCCAGCATTTGGAAGGCTGAGGTGGGCGGATTGCTTGAGCTCTGTAGTTCAAGACCAGGCTGGACAACATGGCAAAACCCCATTTCTACAAAAAATACAAAAATTAGCTGGGCATAGTGGTGCGTGCCCATGCTGCTCAGAAGGCTGAGATAGAGCTTGAGCCCAGGAGGTGAAGAAGCCCATGCAGTGAGCCATGATCACACCAGTGCACTCCACCCTGGACAGTAGTAAGACCCTGTCCCCCTGCCCTCCCCAAAAAAAAGAAACAAAAAAAGGATGCAAACATTAAAGTTACCGAAGGATTTACTCCTAAAAACAATTTTAGGCCCAGATCATTTTCAGGTGAATTGTTTCAAGTGTTAAAGAATCAAAATTCTAATACTGAATATAAACTTGATTTTTTATTTTGTAATTGGAGAATCAGTTAATCATAAACTGTTTTGGAATAATTCATTTTGTTAAGTTGTAAAGTTTAATGTAATCTGAGTATGCAAAACCTAGCAGAGAGCTCAAAAAATCCTACAAACAATTCCTATTAATATAATGAAAAAAAAAACCCAGTTAAAATGTTAAAATAATAGCAAATTCAAGAAAAGGGAATTTTTATACACTGTTGGTAGGAATGTAAATTAGCATAGCCACTATAGAAAATCGTATGGAAATTTCTCAAAAAATTAAAAATAGAATTACCATATAGCCCAGCAGTCCCACTACTGGATATTTATCCAAAGAAAAAGAAAACAGTATGTCAAAGGGTTACTTGCACTCCCATGTTTTTATTGCAGCTCTGTTTATAATAACAAAGATAAGGAATCCACCTAAGTGTCCATCAGCAGACTAATGGATAAAGAAAATGTATATGTACACAATGGGATACCACTCAGCCATAAAAAAGAATGAAATCATGTCTGCAGCAATATAGATGGAACTGGAGGTCATTATGTTGAGTGAAATAAAATAGGCACAGGAAGGCAAATATTACATGTTCTCACTTTTGAGAACAGTGGGAGCTTAAAAAGTTGATCTCATGGAGGTAGTAGATAGAATGATAGATACCAGAGGCTGGGAAGGGTGTTGGGGGGAGAGGGATAAATAGAGGTTGGTCAATGGACACAAACATACAGTTAGAAGGAATAAGTCCCAGTGTTCTGTAGCAGAGTAGGGTGACAATAGTTAACAATAATGTATTGTATATTTCAAAATAGCTAGAAGAGAGAACTTGAAATGTTCATAATGCATAGAAATAATAAACACTCAAGTTGATGGATACCCAAATACCCTGACTTGATCATTATATGGTTTATGCATGCATCATGAATTATGCACAAAATGAGGCCAGGTGCAGTGGCTCATGCCTGTAATCCCAGCACTTTGGGAGGCCAAGCTGGGCGGATCATGAGGTCAAGAGTTCGAGACCAAGCCTGGCCAACATGGTGAAACCCTGTCTCTACTAAAAATACAAAAATTAGCTGAGTGTGGTGGCAGGTGCCTGTAATCCCAGATACTTCGGAGGCTGAGACAGGAGAATCGCTTGAACCCAGGAGGCAGAGGTTGCAGTGAGCCGAGATTGTGCCATTGTGCTCCAGCCTGGCCAACAGAGTGAGACTCAATCTCAAAAAAAAAAAAAAATGGATTTTGTTCTTGTATTATGAACAAAATATCACATGTACCCCGTCAGTGGGTACAGATACTTGTATTATGAAAAAATAGTGGCCAGGTGTGGTGGCACAGGCCTGTAATTCTAGCACTTTGGGAGGCCATGGTGGGAGGATCACTTGAGCCCAGGAGTTCAAGACCAGCCTGGCCAACATGGCGAAACCCCTTCCCTACAAAAAATTTTAAAAGTTAGCAAGGCATGGTGGAACGCACCTGTAATCCCAGCCACTTGAGAGGCTGAGGTGGGAGGATCACCTGAGCCTGGGAGGTTAAGGCTGCAGTGAGCCAAGATCGTGCCTCTGTGCTCTAGCCTGGGCAACAGAGTGAGACCCTGTCTCAGAATAAAATAAAATAAAATAACAAATGCAATTTAACAGTATACTAAAAGAATAATAGTGTTCATGAACACAGAGTTTCTCTCAGGTATCCAACTTAGGAAGTATATTAATATAGCAGAATTATAGCTCAGATAATATTAAATCTATGTGATTTCCTAAGTAGGTAGTGAAAACACATACCACAATTTAACACCCATTCCTTTTTGATAAGAATTTTGAAAAGAAATGTAATTAATTCCCTACTTTGATAACTGTTTCAGGCCCACAGCTAGCAAACTTTTAGCTATGTGGCATTAATGCTGTTACCTAAAATCCAGGGGTGAAGCAGCCTGCATTTTATTTTTTATGCTGTTTTGGGAGTTTGGGTTAGTGAGTTAAGTTATTAAATAAGAGACAACTGTTGGAAAAAAGGAAATAAATACATTTGTAGATAATATAGGATCTGCCTAGAAAAGCAAAAGAGAGGCCAGGCGCGGTGGCTCAAGCCTGTAATCCCAGCACTTTGGGAGGCCGAGACGGGCGGATCACTAGGTCAGGAGATCAAGACCATCCTGGCTAACAAGGTGAAACCCCGTCTCTACTAAAAAAATACAAAAAATTAGCCGGGCGAGGTGGTGGGCGTCTGTGGTCCCAGCTACTCGTCTGTGGTCCCAGCTACTCGGGAGCCTGAGGCAGGAGAATGGCGTGAACCCGGGAGGCGGAGCTTGCAGTGAGCTGAGATCCGGCCACTGCACTCCAGCCTGGGCGACAGAGCGAGACTCCGTCTCAAAAAAAAAAAGAAAAGAAAAGAAAAAGAGAGTTAAGGGACTAGATGCAAGAAAATAAGCAAAATTACAGTTTTTGTAAGTTACCATCAAATATATAAGAAAGCTGTGGTCATTGTAAAGATAACCCCAGGGCAACAATAAGTAACCAAAACAAGCCCTTGTAAAATTTACTATTATAAAGATAGTATCACAAATCAGTGGAATAGGGAAGGATTATTAAATCACAGTAAGATTTTGAAAAATGACAAGTTTAGATACTTTCTTGGCTATATTAAAATTCCAAAAAGATTTAAAAATTTCTTCAATCTAACTGTAGGAAATATTAATGAAACTAGAACAATTATAAGTACTGGAAGATATTATAAAATAAATGATCAGTAAATGTAAATAAAAATGACTAAGTTTTTTTTAAAACATAAGTGTTAACAAAACAGTTGGGAAAAAATTAGCAATAAACATAGTGAATTAGGAGAGGCAGCATTCAAACACAGGCTGAGGAGTCACGCTGTCTGGATTAGAGCCCGACTTGGCTGGAAATTTGAGCAAGTTGCAGTGGTAGTGGCTACATAACATCTCTGTGCCTCGTTTTCCTCATCTATAAAATGGAGACAGTAATAGTACTTTCTTCCTAGGATCATGGAGAATATTAACTGGTAGACAGGCCTGGCACATGTCAGCTGCTCCGTAGATGTTAACAGCTAGCCATTATTTATTGTAAAGTGACACACAGAGTCAGAAGAAAAACTGAGACAGCCCCTCCTTTTTCCCGTTAAAGGATGAAAAACAAAAAAATTGTTGACCACCAGTGATAATCACAAATTTTAAATAATTATACCTACTGTGGCTGAGGCTGTGGTGAAAGAATATTCACATAGGAGTATGAAATAGTATGCCTTTTGGAAAATAACTTGTTCCATTTCGATTCACGAAGTTCACTTCTGTGATTATATCCTAAGAAAGAATCCTAAATAAGGAAAAATACTTATATTTAAAATTATTCAAGTTGGCATTATTTATTATAATGCAAAATTGGAAATGGCCCAAGTGTCCAACAGTAGAGAAATGCCTAAATTACAACAAATCTACTTGTAATACTGTATTAAGCAGTCATTTGAAATAAAAATTTGAAGAGTTTACAAGGAAAAAACCATGGAAAATGCAAATGCCATAATGTGAAGTTGAAAAAAGCAGAATATAAATTAGCACATATGATTACACCTGAATTTTTTTGTTCTTCTTTTTCTTTTTGAGACAGAGTCTCACTCACCCAGGCTGGAATGCAGTGGCGCCATCTCAGCTCACTGCAACCTCCACCTCGTGGGTTGAAGCGATTCTTACGTCTGAGCCACCGGAGTAGCTGGGACCACAGGCATGCACCACCACACCCATCTAGTTTTTGTATTTTTAGTAGAAACCAGGTTTTGCCATATTGGCCAGGCTGGTCTTGAACTCCTGACCTCAAGTGATCCTCCCAGCTCGGCCTCCCAAAGTGCTGGGATTACAAGCATGAGCCACCATGCCCAGCCTACACCTGAATTTTTAAAAGCACATGCTTAAGAAAACAAAAATATCTATGCAGAAATACACCAAAATGTTAACAGTCACTGTCGTTGGCTAGGGGCACTTTGGCTAGTTCTTAAAATAATTATTTCAAGCCAGGCGCAGTTTCTGACACCTGTAATCCCAGCACTTTTGGAGGCTGGTGGGGGGGTGGATCACCTGAGGTCAGGAGTTCAAGACCAGCCTGGCCAACATAGTGAAACCTTGTTTCTACTAAAAATACAAAAAATTAGCTGAGCATGGTGGGGGCACCCGTAACCCCAGCTACTCGGGAGGCTGAGGCAGGAGAATCGCTTCAACCCGGGAGGCGGAGGTTACAGTGAACTGAGATCACGCCATTATACTCCAGCCTGGGCAACAAGAGCAAAACTCCATCTCAGAAAAAAATAATAATAAATCACTTTATAATTTTCACATTGAATAATCATATATTTTACTGCGGGAGAAAAGATTCTAATATTAGCCTTATGATTTTAGAAATGGTCTGCATGTAGCTCATTTTTATCTTTAGTTTTGGTGCTTAAAGTGACAAATTATCTCAATCTGACTGGTTTTGTAGATAAAGCAATGGTTTTAAAACATCACCCAGACAAACGGAAAGCAGCTGGTGAACCAATAAAAGAAGGAGATAATGACTACTTCACTTGCATAACTAAAGGTAAGAAAATGCTTTAGAGTCAGGAATTTCTAATAGTAATTGTTGTTTATTAATTGCTGGGATTGGGTTTCTTATGCATACTGTAGTTCATTCAGCTATCCTTTGACATTTTAAAACATTTCAGTTATATCAAGTTATTTCTAATCATCACCCCAGAGCCTCACTACACAAAGTGAGGTTTCCCCAGCCAGCAGCATCAGCAACACCTGGCAGCTTTTATTAGAAATGCAGTCTCAGGCCCTGCCCCAAACCTACTGATTAAAATCTGCATTTTAACAGGATCCCCAGGTGATTCTTATCAGAAGCTCATCCTACAGTTAATTCATGTAAGTGTTCTATTTAATGATGAGAATACTAAGATTTTTTTTTTTTTTCATTTCAGATGCTTTATGGGACTAAACTGTTCCTCAGATGTTTTGCTAGCCTAGTTTAAATCAAGAGGTTGATTATATGCTAGTACAGACCCTACAGTTACTTATTGCTATTTACATACACATGACTAAGCAAATTAATATAGGTTGCCACCATTTCTAAATGTTTCCTTAAATGTGATTTTACATTTTGATGCTAATTTTTAAACAGTTGTATGCACACCGTTCAAATTTACTCTTTGCCAGCTCTCTTACACAGTGCTCCAGAAGCCTAAGATCCTTCGATCTTTTACAACCTTGGGATCTAACAGTTAACTTACTAGCTATTTCTTTTTCCCCAGAGTCATCTGTTCTCTTGAAGGGTGGGTGATACTGTTTTGTCACTTGTCTACTAGAAAAATAAAGAAGGAGTTAAGTCCAGTTAGATCTAGTAGTGCTAAAGCTGTTGTTACCTAAATTAAATCCTCCCCAACCTGCAAACAAAATTTTCAAATATGAAAATTAATGACTTTTATGTTTTAAGGAGGGAAATACTTGTTTTCTTGAAGAAAAAAATAGGTAAAGTTATGGTGATATGATCTTAACAATTTTTTTCTCAGCTTATGAAATGTTATCTGATCCAGTGAAAAGACGAGCATTTAACAGTGTAGATCCTACTTTTGATAACTCAGTTCCTTCTAAAAGTGAAGCAAAGGATAATTTCTTCGAAGTGTTTTCCCCAGTGTTTGAAAGGAATTCCAGGTGAGTTAAGGCATCCCTTTTGATCGTAGTGCCCTGTTGGCTTGTTTCTTGTAGTCTTCCAGGTTTCTGTTTTTTCCCTCTGATAATAGTTTCATTTATAGATTATTTCCACTGTCTCTTCCTCCTCCTCCTCCTCCTCCTCTGCAATATTGAGCCCTTCTGGTGAACTTATTCTCATTTATATTGCTTTCTGAACAGAAGTTCTACATTTCCATAGTAAAATTTCTGTTCAATTTATGGGAGGTTTCTCTTTTAAATTTACTTGGGCTGGGCACAGTGGCTCACACGTGTAATCCCAGCACTTTGGAAGGCCGAGGTAGACGGATCACCTGGGAGCAGGAGTTCAAGACCAGCCTGGCCAACATGGTGAAACCCCGTCTCTACTAAAATACAAAAATTAGCCGGCCGTGGAGGTGTACGCCTGTAATCCCAGCTCCTTGGGAGGCTGAGACAGGTGTTTCACTTGAACCCAGGAGACGGTGGTTGCAGTGAGCCGAGATCGTGCCAATACACTCCAACCTGGGCGGCTGAGTGAGACTCCATCTCAACAACAACAACAACAAAAAATTTACTTTGAGAGAAATAACAGTATCTGACTTTTATAGTGTGATTCTTACACTTAGGTGACAGTAATTTTCCATTCTTTGATTTCCTCTTTATGAATGGGTATACTACTCTGACTCATTGTCAGTTGAGAAAAGCTTTTGTTCTTTATTTGATCATCTGATTATCATAAGGCTTCTTTGACAAAACATTATTTATGATTAAAGCATACATATTTTATTTCATTAAAGTTTGTTTTAAAATAGTGTGTACCAATATTATTTTACATCTTTTTTTTCCATCTGCATTGGCAGGTTCCCTTAAAGCACATCTTAGCTGCACATTGGAATTACCTGGAGAACAGGAAGAACTCCTGATGCCTGTGTTCCCCCGGAAAGATTCTGATTTATTGGTTTGAATTCCCATGGGGATTTTTAAGGCTCCCAGGTGATTCTACCGTGCAGCCAAATTTGAGAACCACTTCGGTTAGCGGTTTGGCGCCGCCTAGTATTTCCGCCATCTTATCTCCCTTGGATTTCACGTTTATTTTTTATTTTTGTTTTTGTTTTTTTCTTTGTTTATTTTGAGACAGGGTCTTGCTCTGTTGCCAAGGCTGGAGTGCAGTGGCACGATCTTGGCTCACCGCAACCTCTGCCTCCCAGGTTCAAGCAATTCTCCTGCCTCAGCCCCCTGAGTAGCTGAGATTATAGGAATCTGCCACCACTAATTTGTCTATTTTTAGTAGAGACAGGGTTTCACCGTATTGGCCAGACTGGTCTCAAACTCCTGACCTCAGGTGATCCACTGGCCTCAGCCTCCCAAAGTGCTGGGATTACAGGCGTGAGCCACAGCGCCTGGCCACATTTATTTTATAACAGTGCTGAGGTGGTAAAAAGGAGTAGTATATTTTTCTGTGTAATGATTTTACAGAGTAGAAAACATGGATCAGTAGCAGCCACAGGATCCTTTTCAGCAGTGATCGATGAAGTGCTGAGCCAAGAAATCTGGCTCTAAGGGGAAGGTGGTGGTGGTGATGGGGTAGAAATTACTTCCCTCTGTGAATATTTAAATTAATATTTTTAAAGGGCTAGGCCTACAGATTGTTGTTGTGCTGCCTATTTAGGGACAGGAGCTTGGCAAAAGGAGCTAGCTGCCATTTTTCCTAGCCTGACTAGCAGCTGCTATGGCATTGTACTTTATAGAACTGAAGGTAACCTGTGATTAGAAGGCTGTCCCGTGTTTCTCTCCTCACCCCAGTCTTTGTCTGGCCTCACTTTTCACACGCCTGTGTTGTTTCATACCCCACTGCTGACCTTCCAGCTCCATCTTTGAGTTATAGAGTTTGTAGGGAAGGGAAATCAGAGGGATTAGTTAAAACTATTGTTTTTAATAAATTAAGTTGTTTGTTGAACTTTTGTACATAATTTTTGAAGAATGTTAAGAATATTTCCTTTAATATTTCAGATGGTCAAATAAAAAAAATGTTCCTAAACTTGGTGATATGAATTCATCATTTGAAGATGTAGATATATTTTATTCTTTCTGGTAAGTGAATATACTGTTGGTATGATGCTGTCATCTTTTAAAAAGAAAAGTATTCAATAAGTACTTGATTGTTTATAAATTAATTGAGATGGGCAAATTGCAGAACCTTTACTGAACAAAAGCACTCTGTTACCTTTGTGATATTTAGGCTTTTAAGATTTTCAGCCTGTTTTCTATTAATGAGATTTCTAGGTATCAAGCACACGATGGTAGTAAAACATGAAAATTGGGGAGTCATTTGAATAAAAATAAGTACATTTTTATTTAGTTACTACTAAAAGTACTTGAGTTCATGAGGAAGGAGACAGTGCTATTTGTCTCTGTAACTAATTCACTAATTTTTAATAAACATAATAGTGGCCATTTTATGTGTGCTACATTTTCTCATCAAATGCCTAGTAAATACAAAAACAAAATCATGTAGAACAAAAATAACAAGATTTAGTTCTATCAGTTGTAATTGCCTTTACCTTCAGAGGATACAAACTGGATATGAGATAACCACTACTAGGGTTACCTTCAGACTTGACAGACTGGCAAAACTGAAAGGCAAGGAAAATTTAAAAATAAGTCTTGGTCAAGCAAAAAACCTAACAGAGAAGAGACAGCAGGGAAGTGTGGTTTTGATTATGGAGTGATGTGTGCATTTTAGATTTTCATACCAAATGCAATGTCATTAAAAAAGAAGAAAGACTTGACCTTAGTTTAATGCTAGAAGAAAAGAAAGGTATCCATTAAAACAAATTCATCCACTTGCATTAAAAGGAATTTTTTTCATTTGTTCTTTCTTGATTGTATATTATTTCTGTCTATATTAGGTATAATTTTGATTCTTGGAGAGAATTTTCTTATTTAGATGAAAAAGAAAAGAAAAGCGGAATGGTATGTATGCAAATCATTAATAATGGAAGGTATTTATTTGGTTCTCTGGTATTTGTGATGATGTAAAACTATGTCACATAAATTTTCTTTCAAATTTTTCTCTTTGTACATCTTTTTTAAACAATTTTTTAATATTTTGAAATCCTTTCTCACAAGTTAAACAAGGTGGGCCCAGATCAATAATTGGTTAGGATATGCTTAAGAAATTGCCAAGCAATATAACGTCAGCACAGTTCGGCAAAATCTTTTTCTTCTGGTTGCTTAACCTAGGTTTTATTAGGTTTTGTTTGTTTGTTTGTTTGTTTGTTTTTTGTATGTGTGCAGAAATGCTTTTGACATGAATGTCCAAAAAATAACCAGAATTAATATTAAATAGAACCACTGTTTAGTCCAGGCCTGCTGACTCATGCCTGTAATCCTAGCACTTTGGGAGGCTGAGGCAGGTGGATCACCTGAGGTCAGGAGTTTGAGACCAGCCTGGCCAACATGGCGAAACCCTGTCTCTACTAAAAGTACAAAAATTAGCCAGGCGTGGTGACAGGCACCTATAATTCCAACTACTCCGGAGGCTAAGGCAGGAGACTCAGTTGAACCCGGGAGGCGGGGGTTGCAGTGAGCCGAAAACATGCCATTGCACTCCAGCATGGGGGACAAGAGCAAAAGTGCGTCTCAAAAAAGAAAAAGTCATTGTTTAATGTTAATAATGACGCAGCATTTTAACCTTCTAGGATGTTATTTGCATATTAATATTTTATAAAATATTACATTTTCCAGTCACAGTATCTATAAGCAGTAGTTTGTTTCCAATATTTTGTTTTATAGTCGTGATGAGAGGAGATGGATTGAAAAGCAGAACAGAGCAACAAGAGCACAAAGAAAAAAAGAAGAAATGAACAGAATAAGAACATTAGTTGGTAAGTATAATTGATTTTTTTTTTAAGTCCCCTAAATGTTAGAAATTCAAAATGAGATCAACTTTTTCTTTTGGTAGACAATGCATATAGCTGTGATCCAAGGATAAAAAAGTTCAAGGAAGAAGAAAAAGCCAAGAAAGAAGCAGAAAAGAAAGCAAAAGCAGAAGCTAAACGGAAGGAGCAAGAAGCTAAAGAAAAAGTAAGACAACATTTAATGAAGGTGGACTTTAAATGTTTATGAAATCTTTAGATTATAAATCATGCTGCTATAAAGACACATGCACACTTACGTTTATTGCGGCACTATTCACAATAGCAAAGACTTGGAACCAACCCAAATGTCCATCAATGACAGACTGGATTAAGAAAATGTGGCACATATACACCGTGAAATACTATGCAGCCATAAAAAAGGATGAGTTCATGTCCTTTGTAGGGACATGGATGCAGCTGGAAACCATCATTCTCAGCAAACTATCGCAAGAACAGAAAACCAAACACCGCATGTTCTCACCCATAGGTGGGAATTGAACAATGAGAACACTTGGACACAGGAAGGGGAACATCACACACCAGGGCCTGTTGGGTGGGTGGAGGGGGAAGGGATAGCATTAGGAGATATACCTAATGTAAATGACGAGTTAATGGGTGCAGCCACCAACATGGCACATGTATACATATGTAACAAACCTGCATGTTGTGCACATGTACCCTAGAACTTAAAGTATAATAAAAAATTTTAAAAATATATCTTTATTCTTCACATCTATTTTTTAAAAAAACTGTAATTTGAAAGCAGAGAATTGGGTGCTACTGTGAATTAATCATGACAAGTTGGTATAATTGAGAGAGATCTTCCTTACCAGCAAGTTTTTATTGAGCAAAAAAATGGTGTCATAAGTTCCTTTAATATTATGTTTATTTCTAATGTCAATTTTACATTTTCTAATAAATGTCTATAGATCTTTACCAGGTGCCTTTCCCAGTTCATCCTTCAGTTTTCAATAAGTTTATGTTGCCTTTTTTCCTAATATAATTTATTAGAAGTTTAAATTTTAAAACATATAAGGCATTTAGGAATTTTACTTTATTAAAATGATTTTACTCCCTTTTTTTAAAGCAAAGGCAAGCTGAATTAGAAGCTGCTCGGTTAGCTAAGGAGAAAGAAGAGGAAGAAGTTAGACAGCAAGCATTGTTGGCAAAGAAGGAAAAAGATCTCCAGAAAAAAGCCATTAAAAAGGAAAGGCAAAAACTTCGAAACTCATGCAAGGTATGTCAGACTGAACGAACACTAGGCACAAGTAAATCAAGTTGCTGATTAAGCAAAAAATAGTTCTCTTTTTCTTTTTTTTTTTTTAGACGGAGTCTTACTCTGTTGCCCAGACTGGAGTGCAGTGGCGTGATCTTGGCTCACTGCAACCTCCCCTTCCGAGGTTCCAGCAATTCTCCCACCTCAGCTTCCAAGTAGCTGGGATCACAGGCGCATGCCAGCACGCCCCGCTAATTTTTTGTATTTTTAGTAGAGACAAGAGTTTCGCCATGTTAGCCAAGCTGGTCTCGTACTGCTGACCTCAAGTGATCTCCCCACCTCAGCCTCCCGAAGTGCTGGGACTACAGGCATGAGCCACTGCGCCTGACCAAAATATTTCTTGAAAAAAAAAAATTATTGTTTATTTATTTATTTATTTGAGATGGCGTCTCGCACTGTCACCTGGCTGGAGTGCAATGGCACGATTTCGGCTCACTGCAACCTCCGCCTCCTGGGTTCAAGCAACTCTCCTGCCTCAGCCCCCTGAGTAGATGGGATTACAGGCGCCTGCCACCATGCCCAGCTAATTTTTTGTATTTTTAGTTGAGATGGGGTTTCACTGTGTTGGCCAGGCTGGTCTTGAACTCCTAACCTCGTGATCCACCCATCTCAGCCTCCCAAAGTGTTGGCATTACAGGCTAGAGCCACCTGCACCCAGCCAAAAGAACAATTTTTAATTAAGCTGTTGCTGTTGTTGTTGTTGTTGTTGTTGTTGTTGTTGTTGTTGTTGAGGCAGGGTCTCACTCAGTCACCCAGGCTGGAGTGCAGTGGTGCCATCTCGGCTCACTGCAACCTCCACCTCCCCAGTTCAAGCCATTCTCATGCCTTGGCCACCCAAGTAGCTGGGATTACAGGTGCACAGCACTACTCCTAGCTAATTTTTGTATTTTTAGTAGAGAGGGGTTTCGTCACGTTGGCCAGGCTGGTCTCGAACTTTTGGCCTCAAGTGATCCACCCACCTTGGACTCCCAAAATGCTAGAATTATAGGCATGAGCCACTGCACTTATCCAAGCATAAATGTATTTCTTTTCTTTACAATTATAACTAAACGAGTCTGGTCGTGGTGGCTCATGACTCTGTCTCAAAATATATATATATATATTCTGAAACTGTGTCTATATTCATATCTTCAGTTATCTCAGCCATGTCTTTTTTTTTTTTTTTTTTTTTGGAGCTGGAGTCTCGCTCTGTCACCCAGGCTGGAGTGCAGTAGCGTGAGCTCGGGTCACTGCAAGCTCCGCCTCCCGGGTTCAAGCGATTCTTCTGCTTCAGCCTCCTGAGTAGCTGAGACTACAGGCACCTGCCACCATGCCTGGCCAATTTGTATTTTTAGTCAAGACAGGGTTTCACCGTATTGGCCAGGCTGGTGTAAAACTCCTGACCCCATGATCCACCCACCTCGACCTCCCAAAGTGCTGGGATTATAGGCATGATCCACCGCACCCAGCCTCAGCAATGTCTTTTTGTAGTTGGTGTATTCAAATTAGGACCCAAATAAGGTCAATACAATACAAATACTTCAGTTGTTGTGTCTCCTGGTTGTTCTTAAGACCCTCTAGTTCTGTAACACCGCTGTATCACCACTTCTCTCCACCTCACACCATTGCCACTGATTTGTTGGAGAAACCAGATCATTTTTCTGAGAAGGTGCCACAATTTGGTTTTAGTTTGTTGCTTCCTATTGGTGTAAAATTAATTTTTATCTTAGAAAGGTTTTTTAGTAGTTTTAACTTGTTTTTAAAGTTATAAAAGCTTTCAATTTTATCTAAAATGGTATCATTTGAGTGAGTACTGGCAGTTTTCATTCAAATACAGTTTCCACTAGAAAATATTTACCAAAAACCCCCAA
Source organism: Rhinopithecus bieti (assembly GCF_001698545.2). Lineage (NCBI taxonomy): Eukaryota > Metazoa > Chordata > Mammalia > Primates > Cercopithecidae > Rhinopithecus > Rhinopithecus bieti. The sequence goes on from NW_016803115.1 coordinate 1,283,323, forward strand.
AAGTTTTGAAGTATAATTTTGACCAAGAGCTAATTCTTACATTTTAAGCTAGTAAAGTCACAGGACAGTACTGTTCCTTACTAAACAACATTGAATGAATAAACTGGTGGAATTCCAAGCTGTAATAGAGATTGCCACACAAAGAATATTGTGTACTATACCATTGTCCATTGTAGTTGAATCTAGCAAGTATGTAAATGCGTAATATGTATAGAAAAATTATCTTTTATGTGACTATCTAGAAGGCTGTAGACATGTATGGTCTAATATATGCTATCCTAAATCTTCAGATAATAATACAATTGAAATTAACCTGCCCCATCAGCTGACATTGAAAGAGGCTTAATAAAAATACAAGCACTTGTTGTTTCTTTAGGCATTTTAATAAGGAAAAAGAAAATCCAAATTTGAAAACATATATATTTTTCTCAGATTCCACTGTATAGAAGATTGTTTTCAGAAGGATGCAGTGTATCAAAGTGGTAAAGAACATGGGCTCAGGGCAAGCCACCTGGGTTTGAGGCTATTCTCTGCTTACCTCTTACTAGCTGTGGGACCCTCAGGAGATTACCTCAACACTTTTGTGCCTCACTTTCCTCACCTCTACTATAGTTGAAATGATACCTAGTCACAGAGTTGTGAAGATTAAATGAGATAATTCACATGTAGTGCTTGGCACATTCAGCATATAATGAGAACTCAGTAAGAACCTTAAAAAGGCCAATTAGGAAATAAAGCTTGAATAGTTCTTAGAGATTATGTATAAATAAGAGTAAAAGTTGTGACATTTGGTAACTTTGTTTTCTTGCTCCTTTCTCACGTAATTTATTCATTCAGAGTAAATGCTTATCAGATTATCGTAAATCCATATCTGATGAGCGTTCACTATGTACCAAGCAGTTGTAATTGATGTGAATGTAATGATTGCACAGTTCTTTCAAGGAGTCTACTGATTAGTGATGAAAAGTAAACAAGCTATTGCAACACTTCAAGGTAGGTATTAGGATGAGAAAGTACCAAAAAGGTAGTCAAGGAAGGCATTCTGCATCTAGTAGGATTTAGCCAGGTGAAGCAGTATGTACACAGGATTAAGGATAAGACAGAGTATTGAGAATGCAGAGATCCAGAGAAATGAGATTTAATGAACCAGGGGCACCTGAGGAGGTAAGGAGGAACCCGGTCTTAAAGGGCTTTATACGTCTTGCTAAAGAGCTTAATCCGATCCTGAGTTGGTTTTGGTCAGGGTGCTGAGAAGACTAGAGGCAGAGAGACCAATTTAGGAGTCTTTTGCCACAATCCAGGTGAGAGAGTATTGTGGCCTGAACTCAGAGATGGTAGGGATGGAAAAAGGTAGATGAAATGGAGAGAGATTCAGGAAGCAGATTAGGCTATTGCCTGTTGGGATTGATTGTATGTTGGAGGTAACAGGAGGAGTGAGATCTTTATATGCCTTGGTTTATTGCATGGAATACTGGATGGATGATGCTAGTAGCATTCAGGGAAGTAGAAAACAAAGGAGGAGGAAAAGACTTGGCAAAAATGATTTCAGTTTAGGGTGTGTCGAGCTTGTTGGGACACTCAAATGGAGATAACTCGGCACATGATTGAGTGTGTAAGTTCAAGAACAGGATTATTACAGACTCTTCCACATCTTGATAGCACTAGAAACTCTGCAGATATACAAGATCACCCTGGGAGAGGGTATAGAATGAGGAGAGTGGAGGCTGGGACTCTGGCAAAACACCAGTACATAAGGTACTGATAGAGGAAAAGAAGCCTGAGAAGGAGTGACCAGGCAGGTAGGAAGAAAATCAGTAGTGCTTTTGGAAGCCTAGGGAAGAGTGAATGGTAATAGAAGCACTGGAACCTTAGTGAGAGGCAGATTGCATGGATTGAGGAAGCAAGGAGAAGTGAGGAATGGGGAGACATAAGTCTCAACAGCAGCTTAAAGCATGGCAAGTACTTGCCAGTTACTTCTTGTGCATCATGCTGTTCCATTCCGAGCATAGTCTTTAGTTAATTGAAATTTTTGCTAATACCTCTTGTTCCTTAGCATACTATATCATCTTTTTAATTTCACATTTAAAATTTCCCGTAGATTTTACAGTTCAGCACACATTGCTATAGGCCGCCAAACAAAGGGATTTTGAGTCATCATACAGAATTTCTTGATCCTTAAGTGATTCTAAGGAATCATTCTTTTTATAACATCCCTAGGCATTCTTTTTTCTGTTTTGCTTCTCCTTAGTATGTACCTCCAACTTGGTATATAATGCCTTTTATTGGTAGGTGATCAGGGAGAGAGCCCTGGGAGGTACCGTGGAAGTACAGCTGGGGATGGGCAGAAGGCCATTATGTATGTTCACATCAGGAACTCCTGAGAGCTCATGCTTTGTAATTATGTTGATGGATGTATTTTTGAGTGTCAGTAGATATAAGATAATTTTTGTATTTGTGCTTTTAGACCTGGAATCATTTTTCTGATAATGAGGCAGAGCGGGTTAAAATGATGGAAGAAGTGGAAAAACTTTGTGATCGGCTTGAACTGGCAAGGTATACCTATGGAACTGCTATTGAAGTCTTCACTTGAGCTTAGGATAAAGTTTCATTTCTTTTTTTTTTTTCTTTAGCTTACAGTGCTTGAATGAAACACTCACATCTTGCACAAAAGAAGTAGGAAAGGCTGCTTTGGAAAAACAGGTAATAGAAGAACACATCACTCCTACCTATATGTAGCATTTAATTCTGCTTTTACCTGTTTCTTTACCTAATATATAAGTCACCAAGTACAAACAGTATCTGATTTCTCTGTTTGTTTTTTTGTTGTTGTTTGTTGTTGTTTTGTGTGTTTCTTTTTTGCTTTGAGATGGAGTCTCGCTATGTCGCCCAGGCTGGAGTGCAGTGGCACAATCTCAGCTCACTACAACCTCTGCTTCCTGGGTTCAAGTGATTCTCCTGCCTCAGCCTCCTGAGTAGCTGGGATTACAGGCACACAACACCACACCCGGCTAATTTTTGTATTTTTAGTAGAGACGGGGTTTCACCATGTTGGTCAGGCTGGTCTTGAATTCTTGACATCATGATCCGCCTGTGTTAGCCTCTCAAAGTGTTGGGATTACAGGTGTGAGCCACCACGCCCAGCCTGTTTTTTGTTTTTGAGATGGGGGTCTCTCTCTGTCATCCAGGTTGGAGTGCAGCTGGGGTTACAGGTGTGTGCCACCATGCCCGGCTGATTTTTGTATTTTTACTAAAGACAGGGTTTCGCTGTGTTGGCCAGGCTGGTCTCGACCTCCTGACCTCAGGTGATTCATCCGCATCGGCCTCCCAAAGGATTATAGGCATGAGCCACCACGCCCAGCCTGTGTTTTGTTTATGTAGTAAGTGCTGTTGTTGATTTAAGTTGGATTTAATGTGTATAGTTTTTACCATGCTTAGTGTTTGAATTGTGGTATCTATCACAATCATAGCTTTTGCAAAATCATCATTAGAAGAAAATAATTGTTTTGATTATTCCTTGAGTATTTTCATAGGGTAATAACATTTAGAACCAAAAGAGATCTTTGTTCTGTCTAGTCTATACCTTTTATTTTACATATAAGAAAACAGGCCCAGAAATTCAATTCAGTTCAACAAGTATTAGTACCTACTATATATAACACTACACCTAGGTTCTTTTGGAGAAATGCCTAATGCTATTGCACCACAAAGGACTTAGGCTGAGAAGAACCTTAAGGACCAAAAGATGGAGAGCCCATAGTAAATGCTGTGTAGGATAGGAAGGGCCACAAGTTTTAGTGGCCAGGGAAGGCTCGGTGTAGAGTTTGAACCAGCCTGAAAGGAAGGATGGAGTTAAAATGAAGTTCAGAAGAATACCACAAACTATAAAATAGAAATAGAAGTATAAAGTATGGTTCAGCCTGGGCAACATGAACAAAATCTCTACCAAAAATACAAAAATTAACTGGCATGGTGTCATGTCCCAGCTTCTCAGGAGGCTCAGGTTAGAGGATTACCCGAACCTGGGAGGCCACAGCTCCAGTGAGCTATGATCACATTGGTGCACTCCAGCATGGGCAACAGAGCGAGACTTTGTCCCAAAAGACAGACCAAAAAAAAAAAAAAAAAAAAAGGTAGAACATTATGGGGAAAAGGAGTGGAAAACAAAATCAGTTAGGAAAAGTAGAACCAATTATCAGGTTTTTAATACCTTGTTGACTAGTTTCCATTACTGCAAATCTTTGATTAACAGAAGGTTCAACATTGTACTACTAATCTGACGTTTGTGGATAAGGTGCATCAGATAGATGTGACTAGTTGTAAGAATCTTACTTTAAGAACCTGCACTATGAGCTGGGCATGGTAGCTCATGCCTGTAATCCTAGCACTTTGGGAGGCCAAGGCAGGCAGATCCCCTGAGGTCAGGAGTTCAAGCATAGCCTGGCCAACATAGGGAAACCCCATCTCTACTAAAAATAGAAAAATTAGTTGGGCATGGTGGCAGGCACCTGTAATCCCAGCTACTTGGGAGGCTGAGGCAGGAGAATCACTTGAACCTGGGAGGCGGAAGTTGCAGTGAGCCGGTATCACGCCACTGCACTCCAGCCTGGGCGATAGAGTAAGACTCCATCTAAAAAAAAAAAAAAAAAAAAGAACCTACACTATGAATGCAATGATGGGAATCAAAAAACTTTTCAAAGTTAGCATTATTGGGACTTTACTGATTCTAAGGAATTGAAGGGGAGAAATGAGCCAAAGATGACTCTAAGATAGCAGCTGACAGAACAAGGCAAATAAAAGTTTTCTTTTTTTACTTCTGCATGTTTGAAGGTAGACTAGAAGGAACAATGTAAATGGTACAACTTCAAAATAAAACAGGCCATTTTGCTATGCCTTTACCTTTTGTAGAGAATAAATGAGATTGTCTGCAGAAAGGGTGAATATGAGTTTAGAGAGAGGTTTGAAATGGCCTTGTGGATGAATAACTCAGTGAACCACAGACTTGTCAATTAGTGTCCAAGGCTAATGGAAGACACGTGACGTGAGTACTGGGAAGATCAGGCAGGCTGTGGGCAGTTCTTGGTCCCTCAGGCAGACCTATGCAGACTGGAAGCCAGAGCAGGAAAAGCGAGAATGAAAAGCTGGTGCTTGTTTTTGGGTTGGCCTCGGAGAGGAGTATGGAGTCAGAGTGAGAATGACATTGAGAGTTGAGGATCAGAAAGCCCTAGCCAGGAAGAGAGTGTAGAATAGCAATATACTTTTAAGTCCCTGACTTATGATATTTGTGCAGATAGAAGAAATAAATGAGCAAATCAGAAAAGAGAAAGAAGCAGCTGAGGCTCGTATGCGACAAGCATCTAAGAACACAGAAAAATCAACTGGTGGAGGTGGAAATGGAAGTAAAAATTGGTCAGAAGATGATCTACAATTACTAATTAAAGCTGTGAATCTGTTCCCTGCTGGAACAAATTCAAGGTACTGGTTTTAATGAAACTTTTCTTCAACTCACACTGGAGCCTGGAAATAATGTAGACAGACTCCAAATAGCAGCACTTGTTGTCACAGAAACTTGCAGAGATAAATTCTGTGCCACAGCAGAAAAGTGTGAAAAGGTACATTTTGAAGCTGTCAGTCTTACCCATTACACCAGTACACATGCACATACACATATGACAAAATGCTTCAGTTAGGAAATTGAAGATCATGAGACAAATCTTGACTTATGTTGGCCTACTCTGTCATGGCTTGTGCTGGGGATTAGGTTTTCTGTAGTTTTTCTTTTACAGTCTTGCTGTTTCTTCCCACCTCAAGCTGGAGCTTGAGTTTAACTCCAAGAAAGCCCTAGGGACCCAGCATCCCTAATTCTACAGATGAAACTGAGGCTGTTTTCAGAATGATTGATCTTCTGAAGAAATATGTTAAACTGGCAGTATACACAAATAAGTGGTTTTATTTATGTTGATTTGTACACAGAATATGTAAGATGTATAGACTTAAAACCAAGATTATATAGTTGATTTCAGCATATGAAAAGCAGAAACCCTAATCCAGGCAACAGGAATTTATAATGGCAGCATCATTAGACTACCAATTTGAGCTCATTCTATACTATAACTTTTCTGCAGTAAAAATCTAATGGTATTTGTTGTTTTGTTTTTCCTTAATACTATTAAATTATATTATTGGTATAATATATCCTATCAGATGGGAAGTTATTGCTAATTACATGAACATACATTCTTCCTCTGGAGTCAAAAGAACTGCCAAAGATGTTATTGGCAAAGCAAAGAGTCTCCAAAAACTTGGTGAGTTTTGAGAAGTCCATTTGTTACTTTAAACACCTGATTTTAAAATAACTTACGCAATTTAATGAAAGATTAAATGAGATGATGTTAAGTATTAAAAGTTTTCATTTCTCAGACCCTCATCAAAAGATGACATAAATAAAAGGCATTTGATAAGTTTAAAAAAGAACATGGAGTGGTACCTCAAGCAGACAGCGCAGCACCTTCAGAACGATTTGAAGGTAAATTTTGCTTTTCTAAAAGTAGAAAATGCTAGCCATGTATCTGTGCTGCTTGGATATACAAGACTTAGGGTCTGTGTTCAGAATGATAGGGAAATAAAATGTTTGGCAGACTGGAAGCTGTAAGCAAACATTTCCAGGGCAAAGATTTACTTCACCTCACCATTAAAAATGGAGAACTGCAGTTCTTCCATTTCAGATGCCATTAGAGAAGGGGGCTGTTTGTTTTGCTTACCAGGTTTTACAAATCAGTGTTAGAGGATATTATTGGGACAAAAGAATAGTATTTTATCGGGATAATTACTCGATTTTGAGAAATGTACTGTAATTATGTAAGAAAATGTCCTTATGTTTAAGGAAAAACACACAGAAAGTGTTTAGGAATAAAGAGGCATCATGTCTGTAACTTATGGTTCAGAGCAAAGTATGTCTGTACATATAGAGAAACATGAAGATGTTCACATTTGGGGAATATAGGCAGAGTATACAATTCTTTCTACTCCTCTAAAATTATTTCAAAATATAGTTAAAAATTGTTAGGTTCAAAACCAGCCTGGGAAACATAGTAAGCCTCTCAAAAAAAAAAAAAAACCTGTTAGGGTTTGATATTATCTTGGGTGTTCTAATTTGATTACCCTAGACCAGTGCTTTTCATATTACAAATCATGACCCATCACTGGGTCATGAAGTCAATTTAGTGTGTCTTAAATAGAAAATTAGTGAGCGTGATACCCATTATATAGGTGGGTATACTGTAATGAAACTCTTGTTCATGTGTGTCTTTGTGTCTGGGGATGTGATATAAATTTTTTTCTTGCTATGAGTTTGAAAGCAGTTTATGTGAAAGAAGTTCTTTCACTTGATGTTCTGTGAGCCACCAATCCTTTCTTTTTTATTTTTTATTTTTTTTTGAGACGGAGTTTCGCTCTGTCGCCCAGGCTGGAGTGCAGTGGCCGGATCTCAGCTCACTGCAAGCTCCGCCTCCCGGGTTCACGCCATTCTCCTGCCTCAGCCTCCCGAGTAGCTGGGACTACAGGCGCCCGCCACCTCGCCCGGCTAGTTTTTTGTATTTTTTAGTAGAGACGGGGTTTCACCGTGTTAGCCAGGATGGTCTCGATCTCCTGACCTCGTGATCCGCCCGTCTCGGCCTCCCAAAGTGCTGGGATTACAGGCTTGAGCCACCGCGCCCGGCCCACCAATCCTTTCTTAAACTAATCGCAGAAAGATGCTTTTGGATTAATAGACTTGACTATACATGATAAGCTGTTTCTTTCTTCTAAGAGTCCCGGTTTTACCTATATTCTTAATCTTGTTTATTATCCTAAAATTTCAACTTAAAGATATGAGACTTAGTGCTATATAGGGGAGGAAGATCACTGTTTGCAAAAATCAGGGGTGACTTGTTTGGCTGAGTTAGGCATTATTTCAGTTCTTTTAATAAAGGTAAGTAACAAGGCAGGGTTTCAGAACACCTGAAGGACACTTCTAAAGGGGTTTATTCTCCTGTGCCTTTATCTCCACAGAATACCATACAACAGGTATTAGCACACTAGTCTCAGCTCTTAGGGGACTTGTTTCCATGTTGGAGGGAGGTAGGCCCTGATACTTGTCCAGTCTGCTGTGAGGAGAGGTGACCCTGTGAAGGCAAGAGTGACTGACAGTAGTCCTTTGTCTTTTAGCATCTTTGCCTCTTTTATGGAAATGGGAAGGCTCCTTCCTCTTCAGTTGTACCATTAAACCTGGCACCATTTTTTGAATAGTGATTTCTCATAGGAATTTTGCAACAGTACATTTAATTTATTTTGGTACTGTGAAGTAACTGGAAAACAGCAGGAAATACTACCATGTCACTTCCATCTTTTTTTCCAAGAGAGGATATAAAATCTATGGTATTTAGGGCTTTAAACCAATACAAGGAAATTCAACAAAAGACTTCCTAGAACTTAAAAGTTACCTTCAAAAAAGCTGCTTATGCACCTTAGGTACCTTCAAATATTATACAGATTCTCTGCTTTGTTTTGAATAGGTGGTGGGGTTTTGTTTGTTTGTTTCCTTCTTTAATTGGGAAGGAACTGTGGTTTCTAGGCTTAACTTTGTGACAGATCTCACAGGACGCAGTTTCAAGTAGTAGTCAGGCTACTGGTAATATTAGGTCTGTGTTGTCACTGCATAGTCTGAAATAACTAAATTGCCAGAAGTCCATTGACTTAACCAAATCAGCTCTCTACCACTTAACGTTCTCCTTTTACCTACACAAGTGGACTGTGTAATACTTAACATCCTTAAGAAATACATTTGTTTCTGACACACATCTTAGATGTTTTCTGAAATATTAAAGGTTTAGTTGAAGAACCACAATAGCAGTTATTGGAAGTGTTCAGCATTGGCTCCCAAGATTTTAGCAGATGTGAAGAGAACACCACACTACAACACAGTCTAATCTCAGCTTGCCTCTTAGGCACTGGTACCTTGGGCACTTGGCTTAATTTTGCTAGGTTTGTCTCCTTCAGTGTAAAACAAAAATGGTTTCCAGGGTTTCTGTCCAGCAAAAGTTTAACTGTGAGGAAGCTCTTTTACCTATCCTGTAAGGAAGTAGATTTATCAGAACTCTCAATGAATTGTGGTTGTGTTTTTGAGCCCAAGAGTCCAACAGTACTATAAATTTAAATATGGCTTTTTTCCAGTCTAGTGGGTATATTACATTGATTTGTAAGAGATAAACAGTACCAGGCAGATCTTTACTCTTGTGTTTTAAAAAGCCTTTGAGATTTTATTTTCTGGGGTGTGAGTCATCTAAAGTTTTTTCTCTTACTAACACTCAGAGGGATATATGTATCTCTCATCTCTACAAGTTTATTTCAAAATGACACATCCCAGATTGAAATGGGCACTTAGCGGACACTTGTGGACCACAAGACTTGTCTGGGAACATGTTCTGAACAAGACAGTTTTCAAATAAAAATTTTTCTTAAACAGGTCCATATACGGACTTCACCCCTTGGACAACAGAAGAACAGAAGCTTTTGGAACAAGCTTTGAAAACTTACCCAGTAAATACACCTGAAAGATGGGAAAAAATAGCAGAAGTGGTGCCTGGCAGGACAAAGAAGGACTGCATGAAACGATACAAGGTTGCAGACTTAAGAGTTTATAGATTGTTGTATTTTAAATTTAACGTGGGTTATATAAGCTCACATTTTGTCTATTAAGTGGTTAATGGGGCCAATATTATTAGGAATAAATGAGCAACCTTAGAGACTTTCTAGGCCTTGGCAGGTAGTGAAAAAGGTATACTTCGTACTGTCTTAGTTGTTTGAATTCTTTATACCAAACACTAGATTAAAATGTCTGTTTTTAAATTCTGACAACTTCCTTTCTTCCTTCCTAGGAACTTGTCGAGATGGTAAAAGCAAAGAAAGCTGCTCAAGAACAAGTGCTGAATGCAAGTAGAGCCAAGAAATGACTTGATGACAATCTTTGTTGTATGTGCATTTTTATAATAAAACTGAAAATACTGTAAACATTTTCATTCTTAAAATTATACTTATGGTGGTAATTTGAAAGTATGCTGCTTCCAGTATAATTTCTCAGAGAACAAAGATTGACCATTAATACAAAACAACCTTCAGAGGGGTAGTCTTTTTATCCTTTGAAAGTATCATACAGTACTTCATTCAAATTTCCAAATGTATATACATGTTTTCATTCAAATGTATATACATGTTCATTTTTTTTTCTAGATCTCAGTTTTATAAATACATGTGTTCAAACAACCTTGATAATGAGCATTTTAATCACGAAGCCAACACATGTTACTGCAAATCTGTTTAAAATCTGGTAGTTGCTCAATGGGACCTAAGGATTAAAAAGAAGACAGTTAATTAAAAGTACTTGGCCAACTTTTTGCATAGAAGAAAAGAAGCCAGGCTTACCAACAGCAGCAATAGCTGGACTCCTATTATAAATATATTTGGTACATACTTCTCGAATTGTCTCAGCATTCACAGCCTGAAATATGGAAGATACGGTCATTCAGCTTTTTATAGTAAAGACAACTTCTATACCTGGAACTTTTTAAAACTAAAGCAAGATGAAAGATAAATATTCTCAGCTTTTGTAACAAGGATCTTTTTACACAGGACCCAGTAGTAACTCAGGACTACTTACATCAATTCTTGCTTCAAGCTCAGGGATGGGAATCCTCCTATTATAGCATAACATTTGCCTACCAATATCTTCACAAATTGGAGTTGAACCTGTTTAAAGAGAAGGAAAAATTAAGTATTGGAATATAGATCAACCATATGAAAATAGAAGCTATGTCTTATATTTTCACCATCAAGCTGCAACAACATGTTTGTTTTCAGAAGATTTTTGGCTCGTGCGACTTCACTTTCGGTGACACTTGTACAGAGTCGCATCCTAAAAAACATTTGGAAAAATAGTATTATTAAGCAGTTGGAAAATGCTGTATTTCATGAGTTAATGACCTAAGAATGATGATGCCATATTCTACACATAACATACAGGTGATTATGATTTAATTCCAATCTAAGCAAAAGCTAAAATGATTATTTTCCCCAAAATTAATTTCTCAAAAATGATACATAAACATGTCTAATTACTCATTAGCACACAAAGGTGTAATACAAATGGGCTGATGACATTTTCAGAAATGCTATAAGCATCTTGACACTTCATGAGTCCCCATCTGTTGGGGTCTGATATGCTATGAGTTAAGTCAGTGGGTCATTCATTGGTTTTTAAAAACAATGAGTCTTAAACCTACTTTTTAACTTAATAATTACATCCTAGTTGACTAGATTTAGAAAGATGTAAGCCAATTTAAGAATAGTGGAGGAAAGGAACCAGAGCTAAATGTTTTCCAAGAAGCTGTGAGCCTTTCTGCCCATCTACTGACTCAATATACTTTGATTGTTTTCTTTTAGCAGTGGCAACTTCAGATTTACTTTCCCTTCAACCAGATTACTTTCAGAGATATTTTCCAAACAACTTCTAGTTGGCTTTTAAACTTTTAGGATCATCTTTCTGAATTAACCTGCTTCTGAAAGATTAAAACTTTCAGCCGGGTAAAACTTACACGCTGGGATTCATGCGTGTAATCCCAGCACTTTGGGAGGCTGAGGAGGGTGGATCACCTGAGGTCAGGAGTTCAGGACCAGCCTGGCCAACATGGGTGAAACCCTGTCTCTACTAAAAATACAAAAAATTAGCTGGGCATGGTGGTACACCTGTAATCCCAGCTACTCGGGAGACTGAAGTGGGAGAATTGCTTGAACCTATAAGGCAGAGGCTGCAGTGAGCCGAGGTAGTGCAACTACACTCCAGCCTGGCAACAGAGCAAGACCCCATCTCAAAAAAAAAAAAAAAAAGTCCTATAGTATAAATCAGCTTCACATCTTGAGACTTAGGAAAAAACATCTGCAACCTTTAAAAACATGGCAGCTACTGTTTATCTAGGTCTCTTAATTAAAAGGTAAAATTGCCATAAATCACCATGAAGTATAAAGAAAAAACTAGTCTAAAATGAATTAAAGGCAAAATTTAAATTACTTAAATTCTCACCATTCCTTCTGAACAACATGTAGCATGTCTGCAACAGTGGCTGGTTCACAAACCATATACAGTCCCCATAATCCTGTATCTGTGTAGGAAGTGTTGAAAGACTGAAAGCTATGGCAAAGATTGCCATGACAAGTGAGCTGGGCCAGCTTGCTAGATAAATTCTGTAAGGGAAAAAAAAATTCCAAGAGAATTTTAAGTACACATGTCCAAAATACAGAAAGAAAAATGGAGTGTGTAGAAAATAGTGAATATCCTTAAAGACAAGTTTCCTAGTTTTATTCAACATCTCAGTAGTACAGTTAAAATTCAGTATGACCAACAATTGTGCTTATTATCTCATCCAGTGCACCCCCTGGAGAAATTCATGTTATAAAAGCAATGAATCCTTATAATTAATGTAGTAGCTATACCTACTTCTAAAACTAGACTGCTATTATCAACCCAATTTTTAGGGCTCTTCGTTACATACACTTAGATTCAAAGTTATATTGCATACAAAGCTTAAGATATTTAGATGAAATGTATTTTGGAGAAATCTATGAGTAAAGACAAATCTATACCATGTGTTTTGCAATAATTCCAACTTACAAAAAAGTTGCAAAAACAGTACAGAGAATTCCCTTTATCCAAATTCCCTGTTATTTTACCATTCAACTGTTACTGAGTTTTAGATGTGATGCTTCTTGCCCCAAGTACTTTAGTATGTACTTGTGAAAAACAAGGAAATTAATTTTCTTATATCACCTCGGTATAGCTCCTCAGTATCTATGGAGAACTGGTTCCCAGATCCCTGTGGATACCAAAATCCACAGATGCTAGAGCCCTCATGTACTATGGTGTATCTAGTATTTGCATATAAGCACATTCTCCTGTATACTTTAAATCATCTCTAAATACCCAATCCATGTGAATGCTATGTACATAGTTGTTATACTATATGGGAAGTGACCAAAAAAAAGTGCATACATATTTAGTACAGATGAAACCATCCATTTGTTCCCCAAAATTTTCCACCTATGGTTGGTTGAATCCATGGATATGGAACCCACAGATACAGAGGGCCTACTGACCATTAAAATTAGGATATTAACATTGATATAGTACTTCTAGCTAATTTTTCTGTCCTTATTCAAATTTTGCCACTAATAAACTTTGTGGCAAAGAAAAAAAATTTTTTTTTTCTGGCTCACAGGCAAACCAGGATCAGTTTATATAATTCACAGTACAAGGCTCTATTTTGCCACTTCAAAAAAGGATTCTTACAAAGAACTTGTATTTAAGAAAACATGATAATCTTCCATCTGTCATGGAAAATTTATTTTAAAATCACTTACCATTCCTCCTCCAAAAGAGCGATCCCAGTTGCCAATCAGCGTGTTTGCAACCATGAGACAGATTGTATCTGGATGTGCCCAACCAACAGCTTCAACAGCTATTGCAAGGTGCGCCAAAGGCATCTTGTCATCCCTCACACGAATCTAGTTCAGATAAAGCAGGAGGACCTCTAGTTACGATTAACATTATATAACATGCTTATTAACAAGAAAAAATCACCAGTCCCATTAATTGCAAGGTTAAAATGCACACTGGGACTCTCTCTTGATTTTTTAACTATCAGGCCTCATTACATTGTATAGTTTAGCCTAGAAGAATTTCATGGGTTAAGGAAAAATTACTTTCCCCAATGCATTTTACTATAGACGGCCACCACGTGGTTTACCAGGTCAAAAAGGGTTGCATCATTTCACTCGTAGAAATTAATCCTTTGTGTTTGTCGATCTGAATTTTTCTTTTTATTTTTTTGAGACTCTGTCACCCAGGCTGGAGTGCAGTGGCGCCATCTCAACTAACTGCAACCTCTGCCTCCCTAATAGCTGGATTACCGGCATGCACCACCACCACACCCAGCTAATTGTTGTATTTTTAGTAGAGACGGAGTTTCACCATGTTAGTGAAGCTGGTCTCAAAATCCTAACCTCAAGTGACACACTTGCCTCAGCCTCTCCAAGTGCTGGGATTACAGGCATGAGCCATTGCACCCAGCCTCAATCTGAACTTTTCTATCGAAATGTCGTATTGACGTTACAGGTTTATTTCTGTACTGCCAATGCTACAGTTCCAGGCAGCTGCCAATATCAGGGCATTTTCCAGATACTACGTTGAGCATCATTCTTAACATGGCAAACTAAGCCCCTAAAGAGGCTTAAAGCTAGTTGATAACTAGTAGATTCCCTGCAAGTTCTGGCTCTAACAGTTACTACCCCCTCCCAAAACATACTGTGGGCAAAACTAAGCCAAGAGTAAACCTGAAGTGAAACTCAAAATATGGGGTTTAAAAGATTACTTCCAGATATTACAATATATAAATGCACAGTACCAAAGAAAAAGCACAAAAAGACCAAATTATAAACTGCTCTTAAAACTTTGCTTCCTTTCAGACTAGAATGGAGAAATTTAAAAACAAAACAAAAAAAACCTTGCTTCCTCAGGAAAGAAAAACAGGTGGTTAAACAATACAGAAGAGGAAGGAATCTAAGCAAATGAGTACATCCTCTTCCCTTTTTCTGTATTTCAGTGTAAGCCTTTTACTTATTCCATTTTATTCCTACTGGAAATATGTACATTTTGTTTACTTATGTGTAAATACAACACAAGGAATCCAAAAGGCTAAATACTAGCTGGGAGGCTTGCCCTACCTCACTTCCTGTGAATGTGCAGGGAGGCAGAGCTGGTATTTCTCCTTTGTGTGTGCATAAAGAGTCACCAAAATGAAACTTTGCTAAGTCAAGCAGTTCATCATGGGAAACACCTAAATTGAAAGAAAATATTTTCACATGTATCTAGCAGCAATATAGTTTACAATAGTCCCTAGGTGGTATAATGTGATGTACATTACACATGAACTATCTACACTCACTAAAAGCCATTATTTAAGAGTAAGCTCACATAGCACACCTATTTCCTTGGCATTGCAAAGCTTGAGGTTGCACAGCTTTCTCATTTTGTAGAGCAAATGACAGTTTTCATCAACAGACCAATGGATTCACAGCTAAGAATAAGACAACTTGAAAACTCCACTTTTTACAAAATCATGTTCTATTAAATTATAACAATTTCTGGGATCCAAACTAGCAAAAAAAAGCCAATTTTCCAATTTGCAAAAAAAAAAAAATATTTTTTTTAGTGGAAAATACAAATATGAGCTCTATCTAATTTTTAAAAAGCTGGAACTGGGCATGGTGGCTCATGCCTATAATCCCAGTACTTTAGGAGGCTGAGGTGGGAGGATCATTTGAGTTCAGGAGTTCAAGACCAGCCTGGACATAGCAAGAGCATAGTAAGACTCCTGTCTCAATAAAATAAATTTTAAAAGCCGGGTGCCATGACTCACACCTGTAATCCTAGCACTTTGGGAAGCCAAGGTGGGCAGGTCACTTGAGATCAGGAGTTCAAGACCAGCCTGGCCAATATGGTAAAACCCCACCTCTACTAAAAATACAAAAACTAGCTGGGCATGGTAGCAGGCACCTGTAATAATCCCAGCTATTCAGGAGGCTGAGGCAGGAGAATTGCTTGAACCCAGGAGACAGAGGTTGCAGTGAGCTGAGATCACACCACTGTACTCCAACTTGGGTGACAGAGCAAGACTCTGTGTCTAAAATAAATAAAATTAAATAAATAAAAGAAAGCTGGATACACAGATATACTTTATTCTCTGTGCTCTCCTATCAGAACTCAGGAACAGGGCCCAGGGCGGTGGCTCATGCCCATAATCCCAGCGCTTTGGGAAGCCGCGGCAGGCGGACCACCTGAGGTCGGAGGTAGACCAGCCTGACCAACATGGAGAAACCCCATCTCTACTAAAACAAAATTAGTCAGGTGTAGTGAGGCATGCCTGTAATCCCAGCTGCTCGGGAGGCTAAAGCAGGAGAATCGCTTGAATCCGGGAGGCGGGGTTTGCAGTGAGCCAAGATGATGCCATTGCACTCCAGCCTGGGCAACAAGAGCGAAACTCCGTCTCAAAAAAAATAAAACTCAGGAACAAAATAGTGTCATCTAAATTATTTCTGAATACCATTAATAGGTATCCAAATGCAAAAACTTAGGAATTTCTTAGACTCTATATCTCTTACTATCTGAACTTGAGACCCAAATTAAGATTCTTTAACTTAGTTTATAATTAAAATGTTAAATTATAATTTTATAATAAATGAAGCTAGGATAAAAAAAAACTATTTGGCAAATAAAAGCTATACATCCTGCAGATTAACCTAGAAGAGCTAAATGGTAGCCAAGGCATAATTCAGAGGTCAGCAGAAACTTAAAACTGGCCTATTTAATTGAATTTAAGATGCAATCATTTATAAGGCACATCACTTATATAGTATTTAAAATGAGTACTAATTAATCTATAAGCCATTAAACTAAGGATATCTCAACTTTGTCAAAATGAACCCATAAACCAAAGTAAAACAAAAACTCATTTTGTCCATATGCCACCCACAATGGCAGAGAGGTTCCAGAAAGCTTTGTTATTGAGGACCCATCTAACAAGTCTCGTCCCATTTCCAAGACAGTTTCAAACACTTAAGCCCAAGTCTTGCAAGAGCCAATTTAGAAACAATGTTACTTAAGAGAATTTCAGAGTGCACTTCCTGCCATGTACAATGAAAGTAACATGATTTTTAGCTAGGCACTACAATGAATAATATGTTTGATATTTAATGTTTTCATCTTCTTCATTACCCCCCAGGTAATTAGCTCAGAAATCAATCCAGAGCGACTAGAATTTTTAAACTACAATTTCTAAAAAGAGAAAAATTTACAACATGAAACAACACTTCACTTTGCTCTAATATTAAAAAATACAAAGAAATGAAAACTGGAGACCAGGTGCAGTGGCTCACGCCTGTAAACCCCAAGCTTTGGGAGGCCAAGGTGGAAGGATCACTTGAGCTCAAGAGTTTGAAACCAGCCTGGGCAACATAGTTAAGCATCCATCTCTACTTCCATAAATATATTTTAAAAAGGAAAAAAAACTGGAAACCAATTAAAATGTACTGTTGCCTAGATTCAGACTGCCAGGAAATCTGGCAATATCTGCTGTGAATTTTTTTTTTTTTCATTCACTGGCTTCAAACATGACCTCAAGGAAACCTTCTAAAGTCACCTGCATGTTTGGATTCCCATTCAACATTCTTATGACTCCCTATGTCCTTCTCCTTCCCAAAAATTAGATCTATTAAATGAATAATTGAACAAATCAAAGAATGAACATACCCATTCCATGCTTGAACAAGGACGAAGTTGGTTCTCAGGAGATAATTTAAAATCTCAAGAAATTCTCAAAGTACAGAATGCTATCCTCCGACTCTCTCCCAGTTCACTCCTTTGCCCTTTTCTTGCACATTCTACTATGTACACTTATGTATTGAACAGTTCATTAAGTCTTTCTAGAAATAAAACCTACTTTTTTTTTTTTTTTTTTTTGAGACAGTCTTACTATGTCGCCCAGGCTGGAGTACAGTGGCATGATCTTGGCTCACTGTAACCTCCGCCTCCCGGGTTCAAGTGATTCTCCTACCTCAGCCTCCTGAGTAGCTGGGACTACAGGCGCCCGCCACCACGCCCGGCTAATTTTTCTATTTTTAGTATAGACAGGGTTTCACCATATTGATCCGCCCGCCTCGGCCTCCCAAAGTGCTGGAGTGAGCCACCACGCCCAGCCTAAATGAAACCTACTTTAAAAAAAATAGAGGGAAAGTCTGGTTCCAGTGCTCCACATTCCCCTTACACAGTATCAAATACAGTTACTTGCTATGTAAATGAAAATTCTTAGGCTATCTCCCAACAGGATCAAACTAATAAGCATACCACTCCAACAACTGTGTTTAAAACATTTGTAGAAATTTAAATTGACTAACCTCCAGCAGCAGCAAGCACTATTCTTGGTCCCTTATAATGTGTGGTTATATAATCCACTAAGTCCTTACGACTTATAGATCTGTAAATGAAGTAAAACCATTTTTAAAGGAAACCAAAAAAAAAAAAAAAAAAAAAAAACAGATCTTCACATAATATACCTGAAATCAAATTGGACCATAACCGTATCCTAAAATGCAGGCAGAAATAGGATATAGACAATACATCAAAGAACTTCGACTTTTTTACATCAAGGAAAAAAGATTTGACACCATTACTGGTTTACTCCGAAGTACCTATGAACTCACATGCTTGGGAGCTAAGTGGGACCAAAATGTAGCTAACTACAATTTCACTTAGATTACCAGGAGGAAAATGACTTTTTGAAACATACTTTTTGAAAGTTTGTAAATGTTAATTTTCAAAATTCATAAATTCCCTTACCCACCAAGAAATTCTGAGAGTTATACCTACTTGATATTTTCTGTTGGTCCCAAAATTGTCCGTCCAAGTGCAGTATTTTGATAAGCTGTGGCATGAAGATAATCAAAAACAACTTCTTGTAAATTGGTTTCAACTTCCTGCATCTCTCTAAGGATTACTCCACGCTCACGTTCAATCTCTGCTTCTCCCAATGTGCTGTTTTGTATTATATCAGCAAGAATTTCTACAGCTAATTGAAAATAAAATATAAGAAAAAGCACCAGCAATCTTAACTTTCACTATTAAAATCTATTAAACCAAAATCAGAAATCATGACACTGACCCATCACTCAATACTAAATGATGAGCCTGGGAGAAAAACATCAGATATACTTAACAGGACAAAATTAAAATTTAACATATAAACCCCTATAGTACAAAAGATTTTCCTTGGGGAAAAACTATAAACTTGCCATCACCTTGTAATGACTCTACCTACTTCAAAAATGCTATGGAAATCTGCATATTAATATAGACTGTTCTATATGAAAATTACAAAGTTATATATATTAATCTGAAAATACCTAGCTAGGAATATACTGAGGGTTCACATCACCCAAGTATTTACTATGCAAGTTCCCACAGCAATGAAAGTGCTATGTTAAGAAGTAAAGAACTGACCAGGCATGGTGGCTAACGCCTATATAATCCCAGCACTTTGGGAGGCTAAGATGGGCTTCAGCCCAGGAGTTCGAGACGAACCTGAGCAACATGCCAAAATCCTGTCTCTACAAAAAATACAAAAATTAGCTGGGTGTGGTGGCATGTGCCTGTAGTCCCTGCTACCCGGGAGGCTGAGATGGGAGGATGGCTTGAGCTCGGGAGGCAAAGGGTGCAGTGAGCTGCGATTGCACCACTGCACTCCCGCCTGGGCAACAGAGAAAAGAATCCTTATGATCTAAAATATGCCTCAAATGAATCACAGAATTGTATGTTCTCAAACCCGAATTTGCAAAAAGCGAAAAGTGAAGTGGAACATGTCATATTAGGCCATTAAGCAATTTTATCAGAAAAAGTGCATACGTCTCCAAAAAAAAACTGTACTTCATTCTTGAAGTATTAGTACATAGTTGCAATCATAAATCTAAATTTCATTAATACAATTAATGTTATAAAATAAACTTACAATCTTAAGTTTCTTTTTTTCCCCTAAGAGACAAGGTCTCATTATGCTGCCCAGACTGGACTCAAATTCCTGGGCTCAAACAATCCTCCTGCCTCAGCTTCCTCCAAGTAGCCAGGACTAAAGGCATGTACTACCGTGTCTGGTTTAGGTTTCATTTCTTACTCTACTATAAACTTTTGTTCCTTGTTTTAATTCAGTTCACTTTAAGGGGCACTGTCTCAGAACTGATTATGTCCAAATACTAAGAACATGACAAAACAGACTATTATAGCAAGCTGTGGCTGAGATCATGACCAAAAGGAAAAAATTATGTGTAAAACCAAATAAAACCCATCTGTCCAGATGAGAGAACCAGAGTCTAGTAAAATGGGTGAGAAAGAGCCCATAGACAAAATGGAAGGACAAGAATTCTGTGAGAAAATGCTGTTATGTGGGATTGGTGGTCTACACTGGTAGTTTCCAAAGGCGGGGAGGGGGGCTCCTATTTCCCAGTCTGTTTTAATCTGAATCTCTTTTTTTAAATGTATAGATATGTTAGTATAGTAGCACATGTATTTAACTTACAAGTATACATACATTAAGGATATATGATCAACTTTCTTAACAATAAGTGATCATCATGTACAAGTATGTTTATTGCGGCACTATTCACAATAGCAAAGACTTGGAACCAACCCAAATGTCCACCAATGACAGACTGGATTAAGAAAATGCAGCACATATACACCATGGAATACTATGCAGCCATAAAAAAGGATGAGTTCATGTCCTTTGTAGGGACATGGATGAAGCTAGAAACCATCATTCTGAGCAAACTATTGCAAGGACAGAAAACCAAACACCACATGTTCTCACTTATAGGTGGGAACTGAACAATGAGAACACTTGGATACAAGGTGGGAACATCACACACACCAGGGCCTGTCGTGGGGTGGTGGGAGCGGCGAGGGATAGCATTAGGAGATACACCTAATGTAAATGACGAGTTAATGAGTACAGCACACCAACATGGCACATGTACACATATGTAACAAACCTGCACGTTGTGCACATGTACCCTAGAACTTAAAGTATAATAATAATTTAAAAAAATAAATAAGTGATCATAAAAACCTGGAGACCATTATCTAAATGTCTAATTATTACCTCATATACCAGGCTTCACTTATAGGTGGGAACTGAACAATGAGAACACTTGGATACAAGGTGGGAACATCACACACACCAGGGCCTGTCGTGGGGTGGTGGGAGCGGCGAGGGATAGCATTAGGAGATACACCTAATGTAAATGACGAGTTAATGAGTACAGCACACCAACATGGCACATGTACACATATGTAACAAACCTGCACGTTGTGCACATGTACCCTAGAACTTAAAGTATAATAATAATTTAAAAAAATAAATAAGTGATCATAAAAACCTGGAGACCATTATCTAAATGTCTAATTATTACCTCATATACCAGGCTTCACCCAGGGTGAAGGGTGAAAAACCCCAAGTAAATCCCCAAAGTTGGAGCTGCTTCAGAGAGCACTTCCATTTTGTATTCCTCAGGGAAAGCCCCTCTGCTTTTCCACTCCCACTAGCAGAGGCTCTATCCTTTCCAGCTAAATGCCAAGAGAAAAGGGAAAAAAGTCTTTTAACTTCACCCTTACTTTTCTGTTTCTCCTTTTGCCTTCCCTGTTCTGTGTAAATAAAGGAAGGAACTAGGCTGGAATGAACAACTGTTTAAAGAAGCTTGGCCTAGCCCTATGTTCTTGGTCCCTAATTAGTCCTGGGACAAAAATTGTCTCATTGGTTTTGTTATTCAAACCAACACACCCTCCATAGTTGCTGTCATTTTTGTTTTAATGCAAAAGTTAGGATATCATATTAAGTATTTTAGTTATTTACAAGTGATAGGTTTCTTATTTTATTGTTTTGACAAAGCAAATGAATCTGGTAAGAAGACATGCACTTGAGTCCACAGTAAGCCACCTGATAGCTATGCAGTCCTGGGCAAGTCAAAGTCTGGGCTTCAATTTCCACAAATGCAAGGTAGAAACACCTATGCAGATCAAATGGATAATATATACACAAAAGTACTTGTGTAAAGTGCCATTTAAACATTATTAATGAAAGCCTATTAGGAATCCAAAACTGCAAAGTAGTAACTACAACTACAGAAGGACCTTAAAGGTTAATAATTTCACTAATGGCTGTGCACAGTGGCTCACGCCTATAATCCCAGCACTCTGGGAGGCCAAGGCGGGTGGGTCACTTGAGGTCGGGAGTTTAAGACCAGCCTGGCCAACATGGCAAAACCCATCTCTACTGAAAATACAAAAACTAGCCAGCCATGGTGGCAGGAGCCTATAATCCCAGCTACTCAGGAGGCTGAGGCAGGAGAATCACTTGAACCCAGAATCCAGGAGGCAGAGGTTGCAGTGAGACCAGATCGCACCACTGCACTCCAGCTTGCGTGACAGATCGAGACTCTCTCTCTAAAAAAAAAAATTATAATTTTACCAATTAGCTCTAAAACTGCTAAATTTTGTTGTTAATTCTTCCACTAGGAAAATGTTTTGTGTAATAACTTTTAAAAGAGTCAGAACAGTCTACAAATATGGTAACTAACAAACTGCTGTCCTCTTAAAATATTTTATTTCCACCAAATAATATCTATTTTATTGCTACATATTAATAAAAACAATCATCCATAATCTTACTATCTGTCATATTTAGAAAAAAAATAAGATCAGCTGTACCCTCACCCAGAATTCAGTTTCGTTTTTTCACATTTCTGGGACTTACTCTTTTACAACAGACATAATAAAAAGTACTAAATAATTTCTGATTCTCATGAAAATTATATTATCTGCTGTATAAATAATAACAATACCTCTTGGCAAGTCTTTAGAGAATGCTTTGGCATAGTATACAGTCTGCTCTCTGGAGGTATAGGCATTGAGATGAGCACCCATATTTTCAATCTCAAGTTCCAGATCTAACTGGGATCTCTTTTTGGTGCCCTTGAAATAAAAGAGGAAAAATAAATTATGCAACCTCCGTTTATCCTTCATCTATTCTAAACACTTCAGATAATGAATACAGAGGACAATAAGTTTCATGCAGAGTCAAATTTGGTTTCTAAAGTACATCAGGTAGGGTACGATGGCTCACACCTGTCACCGCAGCACTTTGGGAAGCTGAGGCAGGCTGACTGAGCCCAGGAGATTGAGACCAACCTGGCCAACACATGGCAAAACTCCATCTCTACCAAAAAATAAAATAAAATAAAATACACACACACACACACACACACACACATATAAATAAATTATCCGGGTGTGGTGGCATGCACCTACAGTCCCAGCTACTCCAGAAGTAGATGTGGGAGGATGACTTGAGCCTAGGAGGTGGAGGTTGCAGTAAGCAGACTGTGTCACCACACTCCAACCTAGGCAACAGAACCAGATCCTGTCTCAAAACAAATTAAATTAAAAAAAAAAAGGTACATCAGGCTTCAGAAATGGTATACATTCAGATGACTCCTGCATCCCAAAAGAAAGTTTTCATTTCAACTTTACAAAGCAATTATCAGTACTTATTTTAGATACTGTCCTGGAAAAAAAAACATAAAACATATTATACTACTAAAAGAGCTCTCCCTGCCTCTAAAGAAAGACACTTTGTGCTTACTATCTCTTAAAGAGAGTGCATCTTTGTAAAGTCTTACAACTTGCCTTGAAAGCCATATGCTCCAGAAAGTGTGCTGTTCCATTATTCTTCTCATTTTCATATCTACTTCCAGCATCAATCCAGAGTCCAACCTTAATGCAATCAAAGAACAATTAAATAAATCCATTTTATTTATTTGAGGTTGCGGGGAACAGTCTCCTTCCTTTTTCTGACAAGTGCTTTCTGGTCTTAACACTAAGATTTTCTTGATCTGAGTGAATTAATAGTTCATCCCTATGAACCATGAGATTTAAAAATTTTGATCAGGATACTGCTGGGTGCTACAAGTATCTACCTGCCACCCTCACTGAGTATTCTTTGCCCAACTCATTAATCCAGCCAATTAATAACTGTAGTATCAAGAACATCAGAGACTGTCAGAAAACTTTGGTTGAAATCCTGGCTCTGTCACGTATTAGCTGAGCGACCTGAACAAAACCATTTAACTTCTGTCACTTCCTTAACTATAAAACAGGTGTGAGGACGCCCACTACAAAGAATTGCTTTTTAGCAAATAAGACATCAGTAAAAACACCTGGCAGAGTAGCCCTGCAAATAGACCTCTTCCATTATTATCAATACTACTAACAATAAATAATCAATAATAAGCTACAAGAACAAGATGCAGACAAGGCAACAGGATACATATGCACCCTGTAACTAAGTATCAATGGAACAAAAGGTTCACAACTCAAGGAAATCTGTCAAGGCAAAATAACTGCCACCCTTTTTGAACCACCAGCCAACAAAGAAACTAAAGACTAAAATCAACAATTTGCTACGCTAAATGAAGGGTCACTTAGAGAAGGTTGCCTGAGTCACTTACTGTGCATGTTGAGAGCCCAGAGTCTTCTGAAGCCACTCTGAGTCCGCTTTCTAAACATGTTACTCTTGTTTCAGGAACATTCAGAACAACTTGGGTAGCAGCCTGTGTACTTCGTAATCTGTTCTCTCCAAAATATAATGACTGGTTGGGGGTAGGAAGTGGAAGAGACAAAGCAAAACACATTACTAATCTGATATTAAAGAAAGAAGAATCTTTCTTCTTCAATTTTGGATCCACTGGGATCTCTGCCTGGCCTAGAAACATGTGTCACCAGCCACTGTCCTAGAGCCAGCAACGTGATTATAAACATGCCCTTCCCTCAGGGAAGATGAGCAGTTATTATCATTACCCAGAGAGAAATTGACTTTATTTCACTACCTCTCCTAGAAATGTTTTATATTCATTATGGAGAAAACAAGCAGGGGAAAAAAAAGGAGAGAAAAGATGTAAAACTACCTACACACAAGACAGAACTGACACTCGGGTTTTCATTGTTCAAGAAAAGCAACAGGGTTTGGAAATGGTTTTTAAAAAAAAAAAAAAAAAAAAAAGAGGCTAGGAAGATGGGCAGGACGTTCAAAACGCAACTGACTGGCTTGTCGGCCAGGAACTATTCGTCTTCCAGCAGTTTTCTTTGCCCTTATTAAAAGTCTCACATCTCTTTGCTGAAAGTCAGAGGCTCGCTCATGAGAAAAATGCAAATACATACAAAATTTTACTTCAGCGATGTACAGGTTAGCGGGAAGCCCAGCCGAGGACGAAGTTCAGTCTTAGGCTAAAACAGAACTCTGGAGCGGTAACCATTTCACTTTTTAGTTTTCCCCAATTTGCAAGCACTACGTTTTTAGTGGTCAAACATGCACTCCTCAGTAGCTGGCGGGAGGAGCCGAAAACCAGGGTCATCCCACACGTCACTAGCAGGTCTCCTGGCGGGTAGCCACAAGCCAGCCACCCCGGCCAGTTCAGCAGCCCCAGGCCGCCTGGCGCCCAGTGGGTCCGGGTCGAGGAGGCCCTGCCCGACCCCGCTGTTCGAATCTGCGGCGCCGACTTTCAGGTGCGCTGCGCCGGGTGCCGCGAAAGAGGCCAGAGCCGGCCCGACTGGGTCTGGCCCCAGGCAGCGCCCAGACAAGCAGGGGGAAGCTCACCCGTCCCGCAGCGCCGCGGATCAGGAGACTCTCGCTGAAACCCCAGAGCCGCCGCCGCGCCGCGGGTAACAACATAACTCGAACCGCCGCAGCCGCCATTTCTGCTGGAAAGGAGGCGGAGGATGGAGGATGTGCTTCCGGGGTCGCGACCCGAGGTCCCAGAGCGGGAAGGCGGCCTCCACCTTGTGGCCATGATGGGAATGACACTCCTCGAAGCTGTCGTGAAAGGAATCAGGGCCCGACCATGATGCTGAGCGGTCCTTACCAAATGAATTGGGGAGTCTGTAGAAGCCCCTGTATCATCAGTTATTTTATCGATGGCCTACTAACTGCAAGGCACAAATGCGGTGGAATGAAAGATAATCTGATGTAATATATCTCACTGGTGGATGGAACTGATTGAAAACAGTGGAATAATATCCACAAGTCACTCCCATTAAAGGAAAAGTCTACTGGGAGAGACAGATGCAGTGAGGGGAGGAAAAGATGTATCCATGTTGACCCCTATTCACTCTTCGAACCTCTACAGTATGGCTTATCCCATTCCATAGAAATTGCCCTTGGTAAGGTCACTAATTGCTAAAGTTGGACACTTTACAGACTTACGTTACAGTCCTGTTGAAGGATTTGACATTGTTGGCTTCTTTGAAATTCTCTTTTCTCAATATATTCTAGAGCTCCACCTCCTCGTAGTTCCCTCTGCACCTTCTTGGACTCCTCCTTATTCATATATATATATATATA
>NW_016803115.1:1309839-1339912 GCF_001698545.2 Rhinopithecus bieti
TTTTTTGAGACAGAGTTTCACTCTTGTTGCCCAGGCTGGAGTGCAATGGTGCAATCTCGGCTCACTGCAACCTGTGCCTCCCGGGTTCAAGCAATTCTCCTGCCTCAGCCTCCCAAGTAGCTGGGATTACAGATGTGCGCCACCACGCCTGGCTAATTTTGTATTTTTGGTAGAGATGGGGTTTCACCATATTGGTCAGGCTGATTTCGAACTCCTAACCTCAGGTGATCCGTCCACCTCGGCCTCCCAAAGTGCTAGGATTACAGGTGTGAGCCACTGCTCCCAGCCCACAGATCTCTCAAGGAACTAAACATTGCAAATGCTTTTCTAACTCAGGTAGGTGCTATTGTGCTCATTTTGCAATTAAGACACTGAAGTCAAATAACTTGCCCCAGGTTACCCTGCTAGTAATAGGTAAACTCCAAAGACTGTGCTGTGAAACACTACATTTTGCCCTAAAAGTTGGTGTTTGCCAGGACTCTAGGCCTCTTCGACTGAATATTCTCCCTCTGGGCTTTTCCCTCCACTTCAGGACCTGTCTGCCCAACCCAGGGCTTTCTCTTGAGCTCCAGGCCCACTTAACCATCAACTACTAGGAAACTACACTTGAATATCCCATTGGAACCTCAATATCAACTTGTCCAAAAGGGAATTCGCTGTGGCCCCTGAATCTCGTCCCATATTTGCAATGCTAAACAGCCAATCATACCTCCATTCACCCAAAAATTCAAACCACCCGAAAGCTCCTCTCTTTTTCCATCTTCCACATTCAACTGATACACCCCTTTCCTGCCCCTTCAATCTACTCCAGGTCCATTGTCAGTTTTTTCACATTACTACTTTGAAATGCAACTAAGGCAGTCCCATTGTGAAGAATCCACCAGGGGGCCCTTGGTCACAATAAGGTAAAGGGTCCTTAGCATGGCAGGTGGGGCCCTTCATGATCCGACTCCCATTTATCTTTCCAGACTCATCTCCCTCCACCTACCCGGCTGCTATGATTCACAGTTTCAGCCCACGAGACTCATAAT
The DNA here is from genome assembly GCF_001698545.2 of Rhinopithecus bieti. NCBI lineage: Eukaryota > Metazoa > Chordata > Mammalia > Primates > Cercopithecidae > Rhinopithecus > Rhinopithecus bieti. The sequence goes on from NW_016803115.1 coordinate 1,310,871, forward strand.
GTAATGTAATAAAGGACGACCAAAGTTATTCCCTCATGTTTCTAAAACAAACGTGTGTTAACCGTAAATAAATACAAACATGGATACATATATACAAAAACATTTAGGTATAATCACAGGAAACACCTAGGAAGTTTTAGCAAGAACTTGTATTCAATTCTAATATACATTGTATTAATTTATTAGTCATTATTTATAGTCAATATCTTAGAACATAAAGCCTACAGAAATTAAGTGCACCAGAGTAGAACCAGAAATCAAAGTACTTTGACTACTGCCAAAATAGCCCTACACCCACAACAATATCCATTACTTTTTTTTTTTTTTTTTTGAGACAGAGTTTCACTCTTGCTGCCCAGGCTGGAGTGCAGTGAGTGGCACAATCTCAGCTCACTGCAACCTGTGCCTCCAGGGTTCTAGCAATTACCCTGCTTCAGCCTCCTGAGTAGCTGGCATTACAGGCACCCACGACCACACCCAGCTAATTTTTGTATTTTTAGTAGAGACGGGGTTTCACCAAGTTGACCAGGCTGGTCTTGAACTCCTGACCTCAAGTGATCCGCCCGCCTCAGCCTCCCAAAGTCCTGGGATTACAGGCGTGAGCCACTGTGCCTGGCCTATTTTAAATAATTTCTTAACTGACTGGATTTTATTGGCAAACAGCCGTTGCTATTTTGTTGTTTGGAAATTTTCATCACGGATGTCATGTTCCTTTAATTCTTTCATGTTTGAGGATGTCTGCTTTTATCTTTATACTTGAATGACATTTTTGTCTGGACTTTATATTGCTGGGTCACAATTTCATTTTCTCAGAATTTTATAAACATTACTCCATTATGTTCTTGAATTAAATGTTTTGGAGAAGTCTGAGGCTAGCCAGATTTTTTTTCTTTTTTTACCACCCTTAAATGTGACCTGTTTCATCTGCCTAAAAACCTAAAAAATTGTTTTATTCTTGAAGTTCAATAACTTAACTAGGCTAAATCTTAATGTTGAGTAATTTTGTGTCGTGATTTTATTACAATTTTCAAAACATAATATGTTTTCATTCTGCATGTTCACTTCTTCCTTCATTTTAGAGAAAGTCTCTTTGAATATATCTTCTGGCATTCCATTCAGTATGTTATCTTTTCAAGGACTACAGCTCTTCTTATGCTGAATGATGTTGTCTGTCCTTCATATTTATTAGCATCTCTCTAACTTCTTAAGGCTTTGTCATTTTCCCCTAATTTTTTTGTGATTATCTCAAGACAGAAGTAGGCCTACACAAACATGCCCTACTAATTTTTGGCAAAGGTGCAGAAGCAATTCAATAGATTGCTTTGAAAGAATAGCCTTTCAACAAATGCTGCTAGAACAATTAGATGTTCATATCCACTGCTCCCTGCTCCCCAGTGAACCTGAACCTCACACTTTATACAAAAATTAACTCAAAATGAATCATGGATGCAAATATGTGACATAAAACTATAAAACTTTTAGAAAAAACACATAGGATGAAATATTTGTGATATCAGGATAGACAAGGAGTTTTAGACCTGATATCAAAATATAATCCTTAAAACAAGATTAAGGCCAGGCGCAGTGGCTCACACCTGTAATCCCAGCACTTTGGGAGGCCAAGGTGGGCAGATCACCTGAGGTCAAGAGATCGAGACTATCCTGGCCAACATGGTGAAACCCCGTCTCTACTAAAAATACAAAAATTAGCTGGGCATGGTGGCACATGCCTGTAGTCCCAGCTACTCGAGAGGCTGAGGCAAAAGAATCGCTTGAACCTGGGAGGCAGAGGTTGCAGTGAGCCGAGATCGTGCCACTGCACTCCAACCTAATAACAGAGCAAGACTCCATCTCAAAAAAAACAAGATTAAAAGCTTTTGCTCTAAAAAAGATGCTATTAAGAGGATGAAAAGACAAACTACAGACTGGGAGAAAATATTTGCAAACCACATATTCAACAAAGGACCTGTGTCTAAATTATGCCAAAAAAAACTCTCAAAAACAGTGAAAAAAAAAATGGGCAAAAGACATGAACAGACATTTCACTGAAGAAGAAATACAGATGGCAGATAAGCACATGAAAAGATGTTCAATATCATCAATCATTACAAAATGCAAATTAAAATGATGAGATATCACTACACACATAGCAGAATGGCTCAAGTGAAAAACAGCAATAACACCACATGCTGGCAAGGATGTAGAAAAACAAGATCACTCATACATTACTAGTGGGAATATAAAATTCCAGAGTAGTACAGCCACTTATTATACAACCCAGTAATTGAACTCCTGGCCATTTATCCCAGAAAGATGAAAACTGAAGTTCACACAAAAACATCTACATGTATATTCATAACAGCTTTACTTGTGATAGCCAAAAATTGGAAATAATGCAAATATCCTTCAACAGGTGAATGGTTAAACAAACTGTGGTACATTTTTACCATGGAATACTACTCAGTTCTCAAAAGGAATGAACTACTGATAAATGCAACAACTTGAATGGGCCTTAAGGGAATTATGACAATACCAAAAGGTTGTATACTATATGATTCCATTTATATAACATTCCTGAAATGACAGAATTATAGAGATGGAGAATAGACTAGTGATCCCCAAGGGTTGGATTGGGGAGGGGAGAAGGGCAGGGACAAGAGGGAGATGAGTATGGCTATGAAAGGATGGCATAAGAGGTTCTTGAAACGATGGGACCATTCTCTATCTCAACTGTGCTTCTGGTTACACGAATGTACACATGATAAAATTGCATAGCGTTAAATACACACAAATGAATGCACATAAAACTGGTAAAATATAAATAAGTTCAGTGTATTGTATCAACATCAGTTTCCTGGTTGTAATATTGTTTCTATTCATGCAATATGTTATCACTGGGGCAAACTGGATGAAAAGCATATGAGATCTCTCTGGATTATTTCTTACAACTGCAGGTGGACCTACAATTATCTCAAAATAAAAGATTTAATTAAAAGAAAAAAACGAGGTTACATTTCCAAAACCTTTTTCTTTTTATGGGAAGGGGACAGTGGGAGAATACTGCTTTCTATCTGTTGACCATTATGTATTATAGTCATGCATTCAAGTACACACACACACACACACACACATCACAAGGGCTCTTACACAAATTGAAATAGGAAAGAATCTCAGAATTGTTCATCTGGCCATAACTAATAACATAATAAAGGGAACTTCAGATGAATTGGAGCAAAAAAATCTTTGCATGTTTCATAAAGAGTTTCTGATCCAGCCTTTTCCACAATGGTTGCTGGTGATGAGGGAGCGATTAGTGTGCTATGAGATGTGTAATGTGACAGTTTGAGTGGCTCCCTGAGTCTCGCTGTGGTGCTGGCAGCCTTTGTGCACAGTCTGGTGTCATTGAAGTGCTTCAGCTTTATTCCTTTTTGTCTCCTGCCTCTTAATGGAGGTTACACTGAGTAGGAAGCAGTCCCTGAGTTGAATGTATAATCACCATGGGAACTGAGACTACAGTTAATCTCTGGGAATGTGGCCTATGGTCCCCATATGCCTTTTGTCAAAATCCTTCTTGTGCACTGTTTTTTTCTTTTCTTTTCTTTTCTTTTTTTTTTGAGATGGGGTCTCACTCTGTTACCCAGGCTGGAGTGCAGTGGCATGATCACAGCTCACTGCAACCTCCACTTCCCGGGTTCAAGCGATCCTCCCACCTCAGTAGCTGGGAGTGCAGGTGTGCACCACCACACCTGGTTGATCTTTTGTATTTTTTGTAGAAACAGGGTTTTGCCATGTTGCGCAGGCTGGTCTCAAACTTCTGGACTCAACCGATCCACACGCCTCGGCCTCCCAAAGTGCTGGGATTACAGGTGTGAGACATTGCACCTGACCTTCTTGTGCACTTTTTAATGTTCTGAATGTTTCTGAGTTTCAGTGAGTGTATATGCCCCTCCCGCATGTGTATATGCGTTATTGGCTAGCCAATTTGTCCCTGAGGACAGAAGCAGAAGAAAATATGAGCACTTTATGCAAACAACTTCACATCCTTCAAGCTTCTGCTTTGTGCCTATTAGGAACCAACTATTATATAATCAAGGAATTCTTTAAAACTCCCACTTATCCCCATGCAAGCCACTATATCTCTTTATAGGAAACTAAGCCCAGCCTGTATGATACCAGTGAAACCTGATTTTTTATCTTCGTCAACTTCATTTCTCCACGGTCTATGATGATTCCAAATTGTGAGGCTCTTTCTGTGCTCACTGATCTTTCTGGCATGGTTGAATCATGAATTGCTTCCTCATTTTGTTCTCCAGAATTCATCTCTTTCATGCTCCTGGATTGACACTGGATTGATGTGTACTGAGAGTTTCTGCCCCGACTTCCATTCACTCCACAAACCTTCCTGGAGATTCTGTGTATCTGTTGTGGAGACCAGCAGGACCTTCTCGACAAATGTCTTGCTCTAGATGTCTCCAGGGGTACCTTTAGCAAGAGGCTTGGTAAGGTGGAACTGGGGGAAAGGGAACAGAGTCCAGATTCTAATTGCATGACGGAAAGCTTTAATAAAGATCTCAACACAAATTTTCAAGAATACCAAATCGCTTGGGTCCCAAAATGCTATTATTGAGATGAGTATAAGATTCTTAACAGAAGTAAACTGAACTTATTTCCAACATCTGCTCAGTTGTCTGGTATCTGAAAAAATAATAGGAGATTCAGAAAATGCAGGGATGGTTATTTTCCAATTAAGTAACCTAGAGCATTGTTTTAGTATTGACTTCCAGGGAGAAAAGCTAGTCTACTCAGGTCTATTATCTATCTGCCTGGATCACCTTTATGCATCTTCCCCCTTTCACTCCTGACTGATTTCACCAGTTTTGGGTGGAGAGCTCTTATCTTACGGTAGAAATTTAATGGTAAAAGTATTTTTTTTTAATTCCCACCAAATCTATAGGGTGGCATGAAACTCTTCTATTATTGATCTCTTTTCAGTTTTAGTTTGTGATAGGCAGAATTCTAAGATGTCCCCCCAACAATCCAAGCCCCTTTATAATCCCCTCCCTATGGAATCTCATTCCTATGATTAGGTTACACTATACGGCAAAGGTGAAGGGATTTTTCAGATGTCAGCAAAGCTCCTAATCAATTGACTTTAATTTAATCAACTAGCAGGTTATCCTGGGTGGACTTACCTAATCAGGTGAACCTTTGTTAGAGGAGCTAGAGGTAAGAGATCCTCCCTGCTGGCCTTAAAGAAGCAAGCCACCGAGAGTTCTACAGCTGCCAGGAAATGAATTCTTCCAACAGCTTTGTGAACTTTGAAGAGGACCCCAAACCTTAGATAAGACCCCAGCCCTGGCTGATGCATTGAGTGTAGCTTTGTGAGACCCTGAGCAAAGGACCCATTCTCGGACTCTTGACCCATGAAAGCTGTGCAATAATAAAAGTATTGCTGTAAGCCACTAGGCTCATGTTAATTTATAATGCAGCAATATAGACAAATACCCCATTTAATCTCCAAAAGTGGCTGGGCGCAGTGGCTCATGCCTTCAATCCCAGCACTTTGGGAACCTGGGGGGGGTGGATCACTTAAGGCCAGGAGTTCAAGACTAGCCTGGTCAACATGGTGAAACCCCCATCTCTACTAAAAATACAAAAAAATTAGCCGGATGTGGTGGCACGCACCCGTAATCCCAGCCACTCGGGAGGCTGAAGCATGAGAATCACTTGAACCTAGGAGACAGAAGTTGCAGTGAGCTGAGATCGCACTACGCACTACTGCACTCCAGCCTAGGCAACAGTGCGAGACTCCATCTCAAAGTCCGGAAATGCGGCAGGCTGTTGCAGAGTGGCTGTTCTGGGAAATGCGGCAGGCTGTTGCAGAGTGGCTGTTCTGGGAAATGCGGCAGGCTGTTGCAGAGTGGCTGTTCTGTTACCTTGCTTTTATGATCAGTCTCTTTCAATATGCCCTACCAACGACACAGGGATAGACAGAAAAGAAAAAAAAAACCACTTAATATCAAGTTCTAAGTATATATTGTGCATATCAAAGGAGTATAAATAGAACCATTTCCTGCCAAAATATAAGTTTTCCCATCTAAGACATCTCCTGACCTCGTGATCCACCCGCCTCAGCCTCCCAAAGTGCTGAGATTACAGGCATGAGCCACCGCATCCGGCCTCAAAATAATCTTGACCTGCTTTTCCTATACCTCACAATTTTTTAGCCCTGCTGATTTTTTTGTTTGTTTTTCTTCACCTTTGCACATGTTGTTCTCTGAGCCTGGAATACTCCTCTTTGCCTACCCCCTACTCATCCTTCAAATCTTAGCTCAAAATAACTTCTACAGAGAAGCCTCTGCACATACTCTGTAGCACATGCTCCTAATGGCCCATCTACACTATGTGTACCCAGTTAGTGCCCCTCAACCAGGGCAGGTGTGGCTGCTGTGAGCCACTGACATTTGCACACTTGCACCTTTCTTCAGAGCAGAGACTTTGATTGATGGGAACTGCCTGGCTGAAAGATTCCTGGAAGTTTCTTCTAAAGTGGCTCTTCTGAGCCAATTATCGACAGATGTCGGGTAAAACCATTCAGCCCCCTTGTGTTTGAGTGGATAGACTTGGCCCTGCAATTCCTGCTCCCTGTGGGGTCAGGCTGAGTCTAGAGTTCTCTTGAAACCACAACATTGCTCACATTCTTCTCCTGCCCCATCCTGCTGCCCTCACTCCCTTACAAGTTTCTCCGGAGAGCATGCCCTTCATGAATCACTGCATGAAAATGCCCACCTCAGATTCTGCTTCTAGAAAACCTACCTTACGACATCCCCAATAGAAATGACATTCTTCGGCCTGGCACGGTGGCTCACGCCTGTAATCCCAGCCCTTTGAAAGGCCGAGGCACGCGGATCACAAGGTCAGGAGATTGAGACCATCCTGGTTAACACCGTGAAATCCTGTCTCTACTAAAAATAGAAAAAAAAATTTAGCTGGGCATGGTGGCAGGCGTCTGTAGTCCCTGCTACTCAGGAGGATGAGGCAGGAGAATCGCTTGAATCTGGGAGGCAGAGGTTGCAGTGAGCCAAGACTGTGCCACTGCACTCCAGCCTGGGTGACAGAATGAGACTCTGTCTCAAAAAAAAAAAAAGATATTCCTCATTATTGTCTCATATACGCCCTCATACGCCCTCTTTTCCTTTATTGTACTTTTCAAAAATAGCAATTTTATATCTGTTTGTGGATTTATTCATTTTTACTGTTTGCCTATTAGCCATGAGGTTGATGAACTGTGAGTTCTGTGAAGGTGGAGACCACACCTGTTTCATCTTCCCTTGCGTGCCCAGTATCAGCGGGAAGCTCAGAAGTCATTGAACGGGTGAATGAATGTGTGAGTTTGGTGTCTTTCTTCAAGATGAGTATGGCTTGCATGGAGCTTAGATAGGTCTCAAAGCCCCAGCCAGCTAGGGCACGGTGGCTCATGCCTGTAATCTTAGCACTTTGGGAGGCCAAGGTGGGCAAATCACTTGAGGTCAGGAGTTCAAGACCAGCCTGGCCAACATGGTGAAACCCCACCTCTACTAAAAATACAAAAAATTAGCCAGGCGTGGTGGCATGCACCTGTAGTCCCAGCTACTCGGGAGGCTGAGGCAGGAGAATTGCTTGAACCCAGGAGATGGAGGTTGCAGTTAGCCAAGATCATGCCACTGCACTCCAGCCTGGGCAACAGAGTGAGACTCTGTCTTGAAATAAATAAATAAACAAAAAAGCCTGGCCAAGGTTTAGCCTTCTAATAGTACTCCCTGCGTCCCTGTGGCTCCTATTCACCGGGACCAAGCTAGGAATCTCTTCTCCCAGATAGCAAGAAATACACTCAGCACTAACAATCATGATTTCTGTGATTCTAATCAATTCATACGTCTGTATTCTATAAAGATTTTACAATAGTATGAGCCCTTTTGCCTCTTTGTTCATTCATATTGGGATCTATATAACCCCTACTAGGTACAGGCACTGTTTTACTTGCTCTTGCTATAACACTGAACACCAGACAGGACCCCTACTGCCATGAAACTCAGCATCTACTGGGGAGGGGCAGTCACTGACAAAGAAGCAAACATAACAGGTAATGATGAGTGCTATGAGGAAAAGTAAAGAAGAATAAAGGATGCAGACACTCTGTTAGACAGAGGGGGCAGGAAAAGCCTCTTTCACTACAAGTCATTTGAGTTTAATGCTGCATTATAACACAATATATAGTCACAGGATAATAATATAGTAAGTACACTATATTTCTTTATGCATTTCTAAGTGAAGACACTTAGAAAACAAGGTTTCATGAGCTTACTCTTTCTTCCTAAGTAGATACAGAAGGGAGGAGAACACAGTTATGGCCCAGTGGTGGTATTTGTCTATTCACCTTATAGTGATGAGAAAACCAAAGTTCAGGGGCATAAGCCTGCTCGCCCAACACATAAAATAAGTAAAAGTTTGAGCTGTGAACCTAATCGAGGACTTTCTGACTCTAAAACCCATTTCTTTTCTCCTATTATATTTTACTCCCTTAAGCTACTACTACTACTCTTACTTGAGTAAATATTTATACTAAATATGGGCTAAATATTTATAAGTAAGTTTTAATACCTAAGCTCCTGTGCTTGAATAAATGTCCATAACTAGACATAAACCTTAAAGTTCTGTTGGTCTATATGAAACATTGTTAGTCTATGGTATTCTACTGAACATCAATATAATGTGTTGAACACGGATCTCGCCACAAATACAGGAAGTTCATTGGAGATGATATTTTGTTTTGTTTTTGTGTTTTTCTGGTTTTGGTTGCTAATTGATGACTTAATAAGTCAGGGCTTATAAGTTTAATGATCTGTCTTGTTTGTTTGTTTTGTAGAGACTAGGTCTCATGATGCTGCCCAGGCTGGTCTGGAAATCCTGGGCTCATGCGATCCTCCTGCCTTGGCCTCCCAAAGTGCTGGGATTATAGGTGCGAGCCACCACGCCCAGCCTCGACAGTCTGTTTTGTGTCTGGGAAAGAGTCATTATTAGTTATTTATTTACTTTTAAAATGTCAAGTTTATTTTATGCTTTATTGTTCTTAAAGCACATTCACATATATTATCTAGGTTTCTTTATATATCCATGTATTCATGAGATAGAAAAAACAAGTATCAACATCTCCATTTTGTAGATATGGAAATCAGAGCTCTAAGTGCTTGCCCAAGTTTATATAATTAGTAAGGGAGAAATCCAAGATGAGAAACTAAAGTTGTGTCTCTAAATCCAACGATGCTTCACTATCCACTCTCTTTCAGTTGGAGGAGCAAAAGCTATAAGCCCTGGAAGATAGGGGGTTTGTTCAGGGATGAGACGTTCCCTACTCCAACCACTTCTGAGTCAGAGTCTGGTCTGGTGGCCAGGGGGTGTGGGTTGGACGAGATCTGTGGATCTCATCTTGTGCCCCTCGGAAAAGTAATGTTGTGTTAACAATGTGCCCTGCCCCGAGGCCTGTTTCCCAATCCAGATATTAAGCTAATGGATAAAATGTTTCTCCAGGAACTCTATTCTGAACCATGTCAAAATGCATGAACCCAGAGTAAGCAAGTCTTGGTAGCTTAATGTTTTAAAATATTACCAAATGTTATTAGGAAACTATCTTTTGTTTGTTGTCAATTTGTATCAATTGGATTTCCTGCTGGACCAATTGTTCCCGGTTCATCTGATGCAATTAAATGTATTGGTGTCTCCAGTCTCACATCCTTAAACCCATCCTGATCCCAAGAGTTTACAGTAACTTTTCATTCTCTTCGGGATAAAACTACAACTCTTTTTTTTTTTTTTTTTTTTTGGAGACAGAGTCTTGCTCTGTTGCTCAGGCTGGAGTGTAGTGGCACGATCTCAGCTCATTGCAACCTCCACCTCCCAAGTTCAAGCAATTCACCTGCCTTAGCTTTCCAAGTAGCTGGGATTACAGGCATGAGCCACTGCGTCCAGTCAAAACTCAAATTCTCTATCAGGGTCCATCAGGTTCCCATAACCTGGCCTTGTCAGCTTCCTGCCCCATCTCTGGTCACTCTCCATTTGGTTTTTTTGGGGGACTCTAGTCGTGCACAGCCTCTTATACTCCAAGGTACACCCCTCCACAGCTTCAGCCTCTTTGCCTTTGCTCAAACCATCTCTGCTAGCTCAGGGCTCTTCTTTTCTTGCCAAGCTCTGCTCTTCCTTTGAGATTCAGTTTTGGCAGCACATTCACCAGAAGGCCTAGGCTGACCCCAACGCCAAGCTACAGATCCCTCCTGTGGGCTCCTGTATGCCCTGTGCCGTTACCATATTGTGTTGATTTTTGAATTTTCATTCATTTATTTGTAATTCATAATACATTCATGTGGTTCAAAATTAAAAAGGCTCAAGAGAGTAAATGATAGTGTACTTTCTTTTTACCCTGTCCCCTGGCCAGCTTTTTCCCTTACACAGAAGCAACCAACATTACCACTTACGTAAGAATCCTTCCAGAGATTGACCAGAATATCTCACAAATTCATGTGTACATCCTAAAATTCTTAGATTTGCCTGCCTGCCTGCCTGCCTTCCTTCCTTCCTTCCTTCTTTCCTTCCTTCATTTCCTTTTTTCCTTCCTTCCTTTTACACGAATGTATCATACCATTAAAAAACATGCAGCTCTTGTTTTTTAAAACAATATACCTCAGAGAGAATTCCATAACATGGGACCATCGTAAAGATCTTCTTCATTTTAAATATACAATTATATAGGATTCCACTGAATTGATGCCCCATTCTTTGTTTAACCAATCCCCAATTGACGGGCAATTAGTTTATTTCTAATTTCTTGCTATCAAAGGCAACGCTACAAGAGATGGCTGCACACATGCATCAGTTTGTACATGCCACATTATGTTGAAATGCTCTTCTTACCAGACTATCTCTTGGCTTAGGCTATTGGTTCCCCTGAGACAAGAAATGATGCTTTATGCACCTCCCAATTCACCTGCCTCTAGGAGGGCCTAGCATGTAGTAGGCAGGCAGTTAAAGTTGGTTAGACTGAAGGTGTTGTGTAGGAATCAGCTGATCTTCACGTGCTTTGCCACCCGAACAGGTCTGAGAATCACTAGACACGTGGCCCTTTAAAGGTTTGCTCTGATTATTCTGTTTGCCTTCCTGCTCCCCTAACTCATTCCCTGTCCCTCTGTAACCTGATCTGTGCTCCAGATGAGCTGAGCCTTACTGACAGTGTAGTCTAGGTTCCCTGTTTCCAGCTTCCCTTGGGGTTTATCCAGTGGGAGGCACTCACAGGGGATGGAGGGCAGAAGCCAGAGACTGAGGTACTTCTTCCTGTTTCTTCCCTGCCTCAGGGGCTATGTCTTCCTCTGCATAGGATGACAGTTCCCTCAGCTCCAGGTCTCACAGTGCTCACAACACTGTTTCCTGCCCTTCCCTTCAGGGCCAGGATAGTGACAGCCACCCTGTTAATCCTGGGTGTTTCCTTAACCCCTTGTGAATATGCCTTACCATGCCCACATCCCTGTAAATGATCTCGTCAGCTCCAGTTAAACTCTTCGTATGCGATTCTGTTTTCTGCCAGGACCCTCATAGATATAGGAATGTGGTGCAGTGGCTCACGCCTGTAATCCCACCACTTTGGGAGGCCAAGGCAGGCGGATCACGAGTTCAGGGTTGAACCGCTGCAACATAGTGAAACCCGGTCTCTACCAAAAATACCAAAAAAAAAAAAAAGAAACTTGCCGAGGGTGGGCAGGTGCCTGTAAATCTGCTATAAGGAGGTGGGCAGGAGAATCGCTTGACTGGAGGCAGAGTTGCCGTGAGCCGAGTCACAACCCTGCACCCACGCCCAGTGAGAGATGCAAGACTCCGTCTCAAAAAAAAAAAAAAAAAAAAAAAAAATATAATTATATATATATATATTCAACTATATATAAAATAGCCTCTGACCAGATGATTGCTATTTAAATATGGTAAGGATGCATTGAAATATAATAAAGCTAGCGACACAGACAGTCAAACTTACGATCCCCCCAAAGCTTTTTTGTTTTTTTTTTTTTTTGCGAGGAGTCTCGCTCTGTCACCCCCGGTGGAGTGCAGTGGCGTCTCAGCTCACTGCAGTCGCCTCCCGGGTTTCACTCCATTCTCCTGCCATACAGCCTCCCGTAGCTGGGATACGGCCGCCGCCACTCGCCCGGCTGTTTTTGTATTTTTTAGTAGGACGGGGTTTCACCGTGTTGGCGGAGGTTCGATCTCCTGACCTCGTGATCGGCCCGTCTCGCGGGCCTCCAAGAGTGCTGGGAATTACAGGCTCCCGGCAGATCCCCAAAGCTAATAAAAGGTGTTGGAAAGACAACCTAAAATCCCCTTGTTCCGCGGTAACCACTTTGCCAGCACCAGTATTTATGATTCAGCCTGAAAAATGCGGCACAAGGTTTAGAAAGTATTTCAATAGCTTCTGCCTAGAGGTTCTTTACCTCATTGAGGCAGCAGATAGAAACTGAAAAGACAGAACAAACAAGTAAGACCATAAAGGTTTTGTAGGAATTAAGCAGTGTTCTGCATTATACATTCCTTATAGAGTATATAGTGTTTTCAATATGTGCATTTCTTGCATAGCTGTTCATTAGTGGGCTGTAAATTTTTTTTTTTTAATGTCTATTGGTTGCCCCCCAACCGATTAAGTTGAAAATAGTGTTTGTTCCCTCCCCATGATTGATCGCTGAGTAACAGCCTGAAGAATCTTCAGGGCATTGAGATTGATTCTTTGTACTTGTGAGTTGTAAGGAAATCTGGTTTAAATTAAAACATAATGGCTGCAGATTGCAAGTTGTTCCCGTCATTAGTAAAGCTGCTTTTGAAGTTGGTGATCAGGATTTTCCTTCAGGGAGGATCAGGCTGCAATGTCTGTGCACACAGTTTTTGCTTCTAGACATTAACCACTAAGAATATTAAAAGACATATAAAAAGTAGGCCTGTCACTTTGTCTCAAATCATTCAGCTTCTAACATAAGCAGAACCTTTCTCAGGCATAAAAAGAGAGTTTGAATGATTCATAAAATTCTTTCTCCACATTAAATATAAAGAGATGAGGGGAATGACAAAGCAAAATGTTTCTTTAATTAGCAGTAAATAAACAGAAATTCCTTTGGGAAATATATGCCATATACATGTACATATGTGTATATGCACACACATACATATACACACAGGGAAAGTAAATGCTTTCATCTACAACTCTACCTAGAAATCTTTCTTTAAAACCAGTATTCATAAAGTATTAAATTTAATAACATGTTTATTTTACTTGTTTTTAGATAATTTACTTGGGCTTACCTCACATAAAATCTTATGTATGTATCTGTATTTCTCTTTTAAAATATTTCTTTTTTTCTTTTTTTTGAGATGGAGTCTCGCTCTGTCACCCAGACTGGAGTGCAGTGGCACAATCTTGGCTCATTGCAACCTCTGCCTCCCAGCACTTTGGGAGGTCGAGGCAGGCCTCCCAACCTCAGCCTCCTGAGTAGCTGAGATGATAGGCGACTGTCACCACGCCCCGCTAATTTTTGTATTTTTAGTAGAGACGGGGTTTTGCCATCTTGGCCAGGCTGATCTCGAACTCCTGAGCTCAGGTGATCCACCTGCCTTGGCCTGCCAAAGTGCTGGGACTACAGGTGTGAGTCACCTTGTCTAGCCTAAAAATATTTCATTTAGAATGGCATTGACACAGCAGTAACAGAATGCCTTTAGTTTTAACTAAGTAGGGATGCTGCATGCATGCATTTGATTAATGTACTCTTTTCTGGTTGATTAGAGAGATGACAATAAGAAAAATATGCCAGTTGTTATGGTTTTATTATTACTATTATTTTGAGATAGGGTCTTGGTCTTTTGCCCAGATTAGACAGAGTGGAGTACAATGGCACAATCATGGCTCATTGCTGCTTTGGCCTCTCTGGCTCAAGCAATCCTCGTACCTCAGGCTCCCAAGTAGCTGGGACTACAGGCACGTGCCACCATGTGCAACTAATTTTTTTATTTTTAGTAGAGGCAAGGTCTTGCTATGTTGCCCAGGCTGGTCTTGAACTCCTGAGCACAAGTCATCCTCCAGCCTCGGCCTCCCAAAGTTCTGGGATTATAAGCACGAGCTATCATGCTCAGCCATGTTATGGTTTTAAACCTCATAATGGTCATTTGCTCATTTTTTACAGTTGTGTTTTGATTCCCATAACACCTTACTATGTTGAGCTCCATCAAAGTGCATATGATCAACTTACTGCAAAGAGGTAGGATAATATGACTGTGTTTCTATGGAAAGCTAGGCCCAATTTATTATCATTATTGTATATCAAACTGATGTTATTATTGTATATACAACAAGAATTTATCTTAGTTTTGGCTGCTATACCAAAATTACCATATATTGGATGACTTAAACCCTGGTCCATGGCCTGTTAGGAGCCGGGTCACATGGCAGGAGGTGAGTGGCAGGCAAGTGAGCATTACTGCCTGAGCTTTGCCTCCTGAGACATCAGCAGCAGCATTAGATTCTCATAGAAGCATGAACCCTATTGTGAACTGCACAAGGGATCTAGGTTGAGTGTCTCTTATGGGAATCTAACCAATGCCTGATGATGCAAGTTGAAAGTTTCATTCCAAACCATCCCCCTTTCCCCCCCATATTCCATGGAAAAAAACTGTCTTCCACAAAACTGGTCCTTGGTGCCAAAAAAGTTGGGTGCCACTGTCTTAAACAACATTTCTTTCCCACCGTTCTGGAGGCTGGGAAATCCAAGATCAAGGTGTTGGCAGATCCAGTGTCTGGTGAGGGCACACTTACTGGTTTGTAGACAGCTCTTTGTGTTGTATCCACACAACGAGGATGGAAGCTAGCTTTCTCCTGTGTCTTCTTAAAACAGTGCTAATCCTGTGATGAGGGCTGTACCCTCACAACCTCATCTAAACCTAATTACCTCTCAAAGGCCCCTTCTTCAAACACCATCACGTTGGGAATTAGGACTACAGCATGTGAATGACACAAACATTCAGTCCATAGCATCATTACTCAGTTTATACAGGAGTTTACAGTTTTGATGAAACCTTTCTATCCCAGTCCTTATAATTAGTCTGATGATAAAGCTAATATTATCACTACTCTCTTACAGATGAGGAAATCGAGGCTCTGAGAAGTTAATAAACCTCCTAAGATCACATAGCTTATAAGAAATCAAGGTGTGTCCCAGCATGGTGGCTCATGCCTGTAATCTCAGCACTTTGGGAAGCCAAGGCAGGCGAATCACTTGGGCCCAGGAGTTTGAGATCAACCTGGGCAACATGGGGAAACCCATCTCTACTAAAAATAAAAAAAATTAGCTGTGCTAATTAGATGTGGTGGTGTGCATCTATAATCCCAGCTACCCAGGAGGCTGAGGTGGGAGGATCACCTGAGTCTGGAAGGTAGAGGTTGAAATGAGCTGAGATGGTACCATTGCACTTCAGCCTGGGTGACAGAGGGAGACTCTGTCTTTTAAGAAAAGAAAAAAAGAAAGAAATCAAGGTGAGATGCTGAAAAGAACCTAGGGCTCTGACCAAATTCTGTGTTTTATTGACTCCACTATCCTAAGACATTATTTCACAAGATGACTGCCTAAGGAATTTCATTCCCACAAATTTGGCCTTGAATCTGGTGATACTGAAGGCATGAGTTCATTTAACACAATGAGGAAAAATGTGTTCAGGAAGGCTATCCACAAGATATCATTCTTGTTCCATCTTAAAGAATCAATATAGAAGCAGGTGAAGTCCGTACATAGCACCACTTAGTGGGGCCTGGCATTCTGGTCCTTAAAAAAAGAAAAAAGAGTATTACCATTTGAATAACTAACACCATTTTCAGTAATTTTTTTTTTTTTTTTTTTAAGACAGAGTTTTGCTCTTGTTGCCCAGACTGGGGTGCAATGGCATGATCTTGGCTCACTGCAACCTCCGCCTCCCGGGTTCAAGCAATTCTCCTGCTTCAGCCTCCCAAGTAGACGGCATTACAGGCATGTACCACCATACCTGGCTAATTTTTTGTATTTTTAGTAGAGACAGGGTTTCACGATGTTGGCCAGCCTGGTCTTGAACTCCTGACCTCAGGTGATCCACCTGCCTCGGCCTCCCAAAGTGCTGGGATTATAGGCATGAGCCACTGCACCCAGCATCATTTTCAGTAACATTTAAGTGGTCTTTATTAGGCAGACTATACACTTCTATCCTCCTTCATTGAATTAGCTGAATAATCCTCTTAAGAATTCTTTGAGGAAGATATTATTGGCCCCATTTTACAGATGAACGCAAAACAACACCCCAGACAAGTAAAAATAAGAAAGCATTGTCTTTATGGATGAACCCTCAAAGTGAGAATCTGCAGAACTCTGAGCTTTGGAGGGTAAGAAAAATTTCAAGATAACAAGCAGTAAGGATCTCCCACCCCCACATAAGAAAGAATAGAGACAATTTTTCTCCAAATACTTGCTAGAACCAGCAGAAATACACCTTGATGGTAAAATGGTCGCTGTCTGCAGTCTGTGATTCAACTGTATGATCTGGATTCAACCAATCAGGAAACCTATTACACTATGGACCATTTGTGGATTTGGCTCTAAGAGCCTGTATCATCTCTATTCCCTGAGGCTCCATCCCAGAGTTGAACCCTTCTCTGTTAGATCAACATCCTATTCTCTGTTGGACAGTGAAGTCAGCCCAGTGCTTACTCTGTCTCAGAGACTGTGTTTTCTCTTAATGTTATTCTTATTCTTATGATCACATAGTAATTCAAATGGATGACTTATTTTTTAAAATAGCAGCTAGTGCACTTCCTAGTAAAGACTGGTTTAGTTGGCCAGGCCTGGTGGCTCATGCCTGTAAAACCAGCACTTTGGGAGGCCAAGGCAGGTGGATCACTTGAGGTTAGGAGATTGAGATCAGCCTGGCCAACATGGTGAAACCCTGTCTCCACTAAAAAAAAATATAAAAATTAGCCAGGCATGGTGATGGGCACCTGTAGTCCCACCTACTTGGGAGGCTGAGGCAGGAGAATTGCTTGAACCTGGGAGGCGGAGGTTTCAGTGAGCTGAGATCGTACCACTACAGTCCAGCCTGGGTGACAGAGTGAGACTCTTGTCTCACAGAAAAATTAAAAAAAAAAAAAAGAGTGATTTAGTCATCCATTTACTCACTTACCTTTTGGGTGCCTGCCTTGTGCCAGGAGCCATGCCAGACCTTAGGTGTCCAGAATGTTGACATGGAGCCTGTTGTCACGAGCTCATACTCTAGTCAGGGAGGCAGATAGGAATTTGGCCTATTCAGGGAGGTCAGGAAAGTCTCCTCTGAGAAAATGTCCTCTGAGCCAAGAAAGGAGAATTATTGTAGGCAGCAATGTAGGCAGAGGGTGCAGCAGAGGCTGTCAGGAGGGAGGAGGAGGATGAAGTCATGGAAGCCAGTGGGTGCAACCAGAAATGGGCCGACAGGGTTTGGTGGGCCAGATAAGGAGCTTAGTCATCATCTTAAGAGGTGACAGACCCAAATTGTGTTGTACACGGGAACTCTGGCTGTTGTACATAGATGACGGATGGAAGGATGCCAGAGTGAGTGCTGGTAGACTAGTGAGATAATGACTGCAATAGTCTGTAGAAGCATAATCTAGTCCAGAAGATGCTGATTTTAAACTGTAGTGTTAGAAAGTTTGTCTCAGAACTGTCTTCCACTACAGCTTATTTTGTAGTCACTGCTGTTTCCTTCCTTCGTTCCCTCCTTCCTTCCTTCCTTTTTTTTTTATTTTATTTTTTTTTTTATGGAGTTTTGCTCTTGTTGCCCAGGCTGGAGTGCAATGGCATAATCTTGGCTCACCGCAACCTCTGCCTCCCAGGTTCAAGTGATTCTTCTGCCTCAGCCTCCCAAGTACATGAGGCATGAGCCACCACGACCGGCTAATTTTGTATTTTTAGTAGCGACAGGGTTTCTCCATGTTGGTTAGGCTGGTCTCGAACTCCTGACCTCAGATGATCAGCCTGCCTCAACCTCCCAATGTGTTGGGATTACAGTCGTGAGCCACTGCTCCCGGCCTTTTTTTTTTCTTTTTAGAGATGGAGGGTCTCACTATGTTACCCAGGCTGGTCTTGAACTCCCAGGCTCAAATAATCGTCCTGCCTCAGCTGCCTGAATAGCTGGGACCTGTAGGTGCCTGTCACCGCACCTGGCCCTTTCATTATTTCCCTCTTCATTCAGACTTTTTCGCTTAGTCACTGTTGCTCAGTGTCACCCACAGCAGGGCCTGCTATAAAAATAGGTTGAATGCATTAAGGAATAAAGAAATGGACAAAAGATTAGTCATTGTACCAGCACTCTGCTTGTGAGAGAAAATGTTACACTTTGGAGCAGCGCCATATGCAAATAACTAATACTTTTTTTTGGTTTGTTTTTGTTTTTGAGACGGAATCTTGCTCTGTCGCCCAGGCTGGAGTGCAGTGGCACGATCTCAGCTCTCTGCAACCTCCACTTCCTGGGCTCAAGCGATTATCCTGCCTCAGCCTCCTGAGTAGCTGGAACTACAGGCATGCACCACCACACCTGGCTAATTTTTGTACTGATGTTTTTGAAATTAATGTCTTAAATGTAACATGCTAACAGTGGCCCTCTAAGTCATGGGATTCCAGGTGACCACTGTTTCCTTCTTTGTGCACAAAGAAGACTGCGTTGGGTAAGAGCACATGCTCTAAACAGGCTGCCTGGCTTGAATCTGCTTTTTCCTTACCAGCCTACCTGGCAGGGCTGTTGGGAAAATTAAATAGGTTCATACATATTGTAGCACTTAGTACAGTAGCTGGCACACAAAGTGCTCAGTAAGTGGTCATCATTATTTTATTACTTTTGTTTTCTAATAAAAATATTATTATTATATGCAAACAAAGTTATTTTTCAACTAAAAGCATGATCGGTATTAAAATGTTAGCAGTGGTTGGGTGTGCTGGCTTGCGCCGGTAATCCCAGCACTTTGGGGCTAAGGTGGGAAAATCACTTGAGCACAGGAGTTTGAGACCAGCCTGGGCAACACAGTGAGACCTCATGTCTACAAACAATAAAAAATAAAATTGCCAAGCAGGGCAGGCGTGGTGGCTCATGCCTGATCCCAGCACTTTAGAAGCCCGAGGTGGGTGGATCACGAGGTCAAGAGTTCAAGACCAGCCTGACCAACATCGTGAACCCTGTCTCTACTAAAAATACAAACATTAGCCAGGCATGGCAGCAGGCGCCTGTAGTCCTAGCTACTCAGGAGGCTGAGGCAGGAGAATTGCTTGAACCTGGGAGGCGGAGGTTGCAGTGAGCCAAGATTGCACCATCGCACTCCAGCCCTGGCAACAGTGCTAGACTCTGTTTCAAAAAAAAAAAAAATTGCCAGGTATGTTAGTACATGCCTGTAGTTCCAGTTACTCAGGAGGCTGAGGCAGAAGAATCGCTTAAGCCCTGGAGGTCGAGGCCGCCGTGAGCCGTGATCATGCCACTGCACTCTAGCCTGGGCAATAGAGCGAGACGAAACTCTGTCTCAAAAAAAAAAAAAAAAAAGTTAGCAATACTTACCTCTGGATGCTGGAATAGACGGTAATTTTACTGCTTCTTTATACTTTAATGTATTTTTGTAAGTTTCCAGAGTAAACATGCATTTTTTTACCATATAAAATGTTTTTAATTGTCTTCTTCCTAATTTGGATGACTGTCACCGGGCAGGTGGAAGAGTTAGAAAACAACAACACATGGTGCTGAAAATGTCCCCAGACACCCTGTCAGGAAGAAAGGATGGCTGAGCCGAGTATCTTACTGGATCTGAGTTGGGCTTACCTCCAGCACAATGTTGACAAAACAGTACCAACGATGCCTACTTCTTATTACTTTTTAGCTCCCAAACATAGTCAACAACAAGCTGGCAGCTGTGTTTTGTTTTTTTTTTTTGAGAATTGGCAATATTACAACACTAATCTACAAACTAAATTGAAACTTTGTCTTTAGCGAACTGTTAAATGCTGAGAGCAGCTGAACTCTCCAGCTCTTTAATATATGAACATTCCAGATTAATTTAAAGCAATGACTCGCCTGCAACCCACAGCACTTTAACCCTGTCATTTGCAGCCTCCATTACCATTTACAAGCTCCCCAGATCAAAATTTAACCATTTTATACACCTCAAAGTGACCCTCAATTAAAGGCTTCAGAGAGTAGTTTTATTACTCTGATACTACTTCCAATATAAATAGGCAGGAGGAATAAATAGCATGCAGGAATTAGACCTGAAACTGGGTTGATACAGGTATTCAGAAGGCAGTACTGGGAGAAAGGTGCAGTCAGAGAGACAGAACACACTATTCAAACCAGGTGAGGGAAGATCTAACTCAAAGTAACTAAGATATCCCAACTGGTGGAGGACAAGACCTGGAAATCCAGAGCAGGAGATCCTTGAAAATCCAGGCAGTGCAACCAGAGAGGCTTGTTAGCAGGTGGCAGGACAGCAGTAATGGGCTGACCTAATGAGCAGGATTGTTGTCCTTGATCTTTTTTGTAGGGGTTGGAAAGTTTGACAAGAGGGTTGCAAAGAGAGAGACTCAGTACTGTGCAAGCACCAACACTCAGACCCATGGATACAGGGCAGAGGTCCAGTTCTCAAAGCAGAAGCAGGTGGGCAGGAAAACCAGCAACCTGCATGAGTGGACATGAGGTCAGCAGGCCTAAACACTGGCCCCGGGCTGAGCCATCTGGTGGAGAGTGGGGCCTGGAGTGGGTGTAAGGTGGCATCAGACTTGGCAGGGATGAAGAATTAAGTAGTTGGAGACTAGATAGAATCTGACATTGATAAAAATAGCAACTGCTCACTGAGCACCTACTATGTGTTAGAATAAAGTGAGTTAGAATGTTGCATTCATCGTCACTAAACTTACAAAACCCCTACAAGGTAGGTGATATAGTTTGGCTCTGTGTTCCCACTCATATCGAATTGTAATCCCCAGGTGTCGAGGGAGGTTCCTGGTGGGAGGTGATTAGATCATGGGGGCAGTTTCTCTCATGCTGTTCTTGTGATAATGAGTTCTCATGAGATCTGATGGTTTTATAAAGCAGTTTTCCTTGCTCTTGCTGGCTGTCTCTCGCTTGCCATCATGTAAGACGTGCCGACTTACCCTTGGATTGTAAGTTTCCTGAGGCTTCCCCAGTCATGCGGAACTGTGAGTCAATTAAACCTCTTTTCTTTATGAATTACCTAGTCTTGGATATGTCTTCATAGCAGTGTGAAAATGGACTAATACAGGAGGTATTATCATTTCCATTTTATAAATGAGGAAACTGGGACTCAGAGAGGATAAATAATAGCTCAGGTCATAGAGTTCAGAAGAGACAAGCTGAGGTCCACCTGACTCTAAACTCGTGATCTTTCTACTAATCCATAAACACATTTACTCCTTACTGTATATAAGCCCAGTGGATTCTAAATGTTTTTGCTCTTAGAGGCAATGCCATGTAAGTAACATATAATTCATGTTAAAACGGTAACACTTTATTCATGGAAAATTAAGCTCAAGCCTCAAGCTGGTAGTATCAATAACATATATCTGTAATTCCATACTGTAGGTAACAGGGAAGTCTGTCATTACTTTAAGAAGGTGTAAACAATCCTGGCCAGGTGTGGTGGCTCATGCCCATAATCCCAGCACTTTGGGAGGCTGAGGTGAGTAGA
Source organism: Rhinopithecus bieti (assembly GCF_001698545.2). Lineage (NCBI taxonomy): Eukaryota > Metazoa > Chordata > Mammalia > Primates > Cercopithecidae > Rhinopithecus > Rhinopithecus bieti. The sequence continues at coordinate 1,332,658 of NW_016803115.1, forward strand.
TTGCTTGAGGCCAGGAGTTCGAGACCAGCCTGGTCAACATAAAGAAACCCCATCGCTACTAAAAATACAAAAATTAGCCAGACATGGTGGCACATGCCTGTAATCCCAGCTACTCAGGAGGCTGAGGCAGAAGAATTGCTTGAACTCAGAAGGCAGAGTTGCAGTGAGCTGAGATTGTGCCACTGCACTCCAGCCTGGGCGACAGAATGAGACTGTGTCTCCAAAAAAGAAAAGAAAAGAAAAGAAAAGAAAAGAACAGAAAAGAAAAAGGCATAAACATTCCTGAAGTGACAGGAACTGGTAGGAGCTTTGACATTCTTGCTGGCCATTTTGCTAACTCTGTAGAGATCTTACAAGTTAACATCAGCTTGGTAGCCATTGAAGCTTTATTATACAAAATTAGAGTCGTTTTAAAACAAAAACTAAATATTGTATGTTGAGGCAAATTGTCAATAGGCACAGGAATCCTAGTGGGAGGGTGTGAGATCATGGGCTTCTAAGAAGCACCCTGGGACACAGCCCCATTCTTCCCAAGCAAAACCAGCAGTGTCATTGCCAACTCCCCTGGCCAAAAAGTACAAAGTACAGACATGAGAGGGGAAGTGTCTTTACCATTTGCAATCCCAAATTCCAGGATCTTGGTTTCAAAACTATATGACTATCTCACCATAACCATATTCAATGTGATGAGAGAAATGAAGCAGGGAGGGAACAGACTGAGCCTAAAGGATTGAGACCAGCAGGTGCGAATCTGTGGTCTGATGAAACCAGATTTACTGACTCCAACAGAGGAGAGAAAGAGGCATCTTTGGGTCCCCTCTGAAGGATGCTGAGGATGCCAGAAGGGAAGTGGGGATCAGCTGTGCAGTGGGTGCTGTTTCTTTCTTTATTTCTTTCTTTTTTTTGAGATGGAGTCTTGCATTGTCAACCAGGCTGGAGTGCAGACACGCGATCTCAGTTCACTGCAGCCTCTGCCTCTCAGGTTCAGTCAATTCTCCTGCCTCAGCCTCCTGAGTAGGTGGGATTACAGGTGTGCACCACCACACCCAGCTATTTTTTTTTTTTTTTTTTTTTTGTACTTTTAGTAGAGATGGGGTTTCACCATATTGACCAGGCTGGTCTGTAACTCCTGGCCTCGTGATTCGCCAGACTTGGCCTCCCAAAGTGCTGGTATTACAGGCGTGAGCCTCCACGCCTGGGCAGTGGGTGTTGTTTCTACAGTGGGTTTATGAGAAGTGGGGGTAGTCCAGGGGCTGGGTGCTGCCATGAGGTGAGGGTGGCCTAGCATTTAGGATCCCCAGTGAAAGATGGGAATTATAACATGGATTAGAAGCATCACTGGAAAGAAAGTAATAGTCACTCAAAGAGGGGGACATTACGGTATTTTACAGCTGCTGCAAGACCCTGGGACAGACAACGCTTCCTGATAGCTGTGTGGCTGGCTTTATCTTTCTTTGTCCTCTTCTTCCCAGACTGACTCACAGCATGGCTGCCTTGTTCTTCCGTTCAAGCTGATTTTTCATCTTTCAGTTTTGGTCCGTTCAAGCTGATTTTTCGTCTTTCACTTTTGGAAACCGAAGGGGTGAGGTCATCTGAGGAGGAAAGCTGGGAGATTGCCTTTTGTCCTCCAGAGGGCACTCTGACCAGCTGTGAAATCTCTATCTTCCTGTCATCATCTTTGGCAGCTTTAGCCCCACCCTCTGAAGCAATGTTTGTGTCATAACCCCAATGAGAACACTGAAAGTATGCTTACAAATGACAAAAAGGTGGAGGGATAGAACCTTCCAGATGACTGGACAATTTGTGAAACCTAAGTTCCCACCAGGCCCAAATGCCTTGAAGAAAACAGCTCCAGCTAGTGCCTTCTGATGCTACCGTATTCCCACCTCTGTTAAAACCAGATGGTCTCTCCCACCGCCAACACACCTCCCATATTTAAAACTCAACCATCTTTCTAGTGCACTGCAAATAAAAGCCAAACTTCCTGACGATTGGGCCCTGCCTACCTCTCCAACTGGTTTCTGCTATTCTCCCCATTCCTCCTGAGGTTCACCACTCTGGCTTTTCTGTTTCCTAATACCGACCTCATTCCTGCACCCAAGTTTTTGCCACAATGTGCTGGAATGCGGGTACAAAGATTTTGACCAGAGTAACTCCTTTGCTCATCCTTTGGGTCCCAGTTTAAATTTTATGTTTTCAAAGAGACCGTTCCTGTCAACCCTATTAGTTCTCTTCTCTCCAGCCTGGTCTCTCCATTTCTTGCCTTATTTTTTACCTAATGGCATTTATCATTGAATTATTATTGTCATTATTATTACTTTTTTTTTTTTTTTGAGACAGAGTCTCGCTCTGTCACCCAGGCTGGAGTGCAATGGTGCGATCTCAACTCACTGCAAGCTCTGCCTCCTGGGTTCAAGTGATTCTCCTGACTCAGCCTCTCGAGTAGCTGGGATTACAGGCATGTGCCACCATGCCTGGCTAATTTTTGTATTGTTAGTAGAGATGGGGTTTCACGACGTTGGTCAAGCTAGTCTCAAACTCCTGACCTCGTGGTCTGCCTGCCTTGGCCTCCCAGAGTGCTGGGATTACAGGCATGAGCCACTATGCCCAGCCTTATTTTTAAACCTGTTTATTGGCCGGGTGTGGTGGCTCACACCTGTAATCCCAGCACTTTGGGAGGCCGAGGCTTGCGGATCATGAGGTCAGGAGATCGAGACCATCCTGGCAAACATGGTGAAAACCCATCTCTACTAAAAATACAAAAAATTAGCCGGGCGTGGTGGCAGGCGCCTGTAGTCTCAGCTACTCGGGAAGCTGAGGCTAGAGAATGGCATGAACCCGGGAGGTGGAGCTTGCCTGGGCGACAGAGTGAGATTCCATCTCAAAAAAAAAAAAAAAAAAAAAAAAAAAAAAAAAATTGTTTATCGTCTTTCTTTCCCATTAGAATAAGTAATCTCTGAACAGAGGGTCAGAGTCTGTATCACCAGCACTATAACAACGTCTGGCACACAACGGGTGCTCAATTCACATCTGTTGAATTAATGAATGAATATATTTTTGTCAAGTGACCCTATTGTGTTGGCCACATCCAAGGGGACCAGGAATTGCTATTTTAGTCCAAATCATCTATTAGGCTAGTCATGGCAGAGAAGTAGCCTTGGAGTGGTCTGCACGAAAAATCTGCCCAACAGTGTGCTACAGATTGTAACTATCACATTTGTATTAATCAAATTCATATTAAGGGCATTTTGAATCTAAAATATAAGGGAAGGCAGTAGAAGTAAATAGCTGCACAGGGAGCAATAGAAGCAGGGTTAATGGAAAAGCAGATAGAGAGGGGAACAAATACAAATGTAGGACCTAAAAAATGGGGGTGTCGCCAGTATTTGAACTAGCTCTCAGTTACTGAAGATGTTTGGGCCAGTTTGGGGTTACCAAAGATGTTTAGAGCTATACCTGTATCCCAACTGCTAAACATTTGTCCAGCTTTCTGTGAGGTCCTTCCCTTTTATATCTTTCAGTAAAAACAGATTTTTTTTTTCCCCATATGAATGAATACCTTATGGAGAAAATATTGGTACCTAAAATGCCCTCAAAAGGCTAGGATGGCCGGGCGCGGTGGCTCACGCCTGCAATCCCAGCACTTCAGGAGGCCGAGGCCAGTGGATCACCTAAGGTCAGGAGTTTGAGACTGGCCTGGCCAATGTGGCGACACCCCATCTCTACTGAAAATACAAAAATTGGCCGGCCTCCTGGCGCATGCCTGTAATCCCAGCTGCCCTGGAGGCTGAGGCAGGAGAATTGCTTGAACACAGGAGGTGGAGGTTTCAGTGAGCTGAGATTGTGCCACTGCACTCCAGCCTGGGTGACAGAACAAGGCTCTGTCTCCAAAAAAAAAAAAAAAAAAAAAAAAAGGCTAGGATGATGGACCTAATGTACTACATTAAGATTTCATAGGTATGAAAGCTCTCCATTTATGTCTAAATAATCAACTGTACCAAAATGAGATTAGTGGAAGACAGGACTAAACAACCTAAAAGCAATTTTTTCCCATAACTGCAAGTTCAGTTTATATAAGCAAATCAATAGTACGGTGACTAAAAAAAGTAAGTCAATCTTAGGTGACTTTTGTAAAACTATAGTGTCCTATCTGGGAAAAGACATCCTCCCTGTCCATTCTGCACATCCAGCTGCACATGAAATGGTATTCAGCTCTTTCAGAGAAATTTTATGGGCAAGGCCCCAGGCTGAGTCTGTTTGTTTCACCTCTGGAATTCAGATAGGTATGTATGTGTCTAGCTGGCTGACAGACAAATGAGCCTCATGGGAGAGAAAGTGGAAAAGAATAGGCAGCTAAACGTGGCCCAGTTACAAAGCCTTAATTGTTGACGGAAGGAGTTATCCGGGCATATGTTTTGCTTGTCACTGAAACTTATCTCTTGACTAAGACAACAATCCCCCACCCCAACACCCACACTCCACGCACAAATTTACACCTGATTCTTAGATGATGTAAGTAAAACTACTAAAACAGCAATTTCGCCAAAACTCTTCAGGACTTTGGGGGCCTTGGGGTTTCTAAGCAACATGTCCTTGGTACTTGTAGAAAATAATTAACCATGTGGGAATACGAGTGGTTTTCCGGCTTTGCCACAGAACTCTGACCCATCTTGGGCTCTGGTGCATCAGTAATGGTACCCAGAGGCAGCAGAAGTGCCTGATGCAGGCCACAGAGCTGCAGGGAGTGGTGATGCTGGCAGGCAGAGCTGGAACAAGAGGCCAGCTGCCCACACTGGGAGCACTGGGAGCTTCCCTTGCAGATTGTGATGAACTCTGACATATCCAGAAATACAAAAAAGGGTCTGAAAACACCAGCAAATGAATAGTAATTCAAAGACATTTGAGCTTGGAAAACAGAAAACAAGGAAAAATATGAGAGATGTCAGCTAAACAGTTAAACTGTTTGGGAATAATTGGGAAGTGGAAAGAAAAAGTGGAAAGAACATTTGTAAAGTGCCTGGTCTTCATTCATTTGTTCAACACTAAGCCAAAGGCTTCCACATTTCTTATCTCATTTGATTCCCATAGATGTAATTCCTTCCATTTTTTATTTTTATTTATTTATTTATTTTGGATGGAGTCTTACTCTGTCGCCCAGGCTGGAGTACAGTGGCACGATCTTGGCTAACTGCAACCTCGGCCTCCCAGGTTCACGCAATTCTCCTGCCTCAGCCTCCCGAGTAGCTGGGGCTACAGGCATGTGCCAACACGCCTGGCTGATTTTTTTGTATTTTTTAGTAGAGACGGAGTTTCACCATGTAGCCCAGGCTGGTTGTCAACTCCTGAGCTCAGGCAGTCTGCCCGCCTCGGCCTCCCAAAGTGCTGGGATTACAGGCATGAGCCACCGTGCCAGGCCATTCCTTTCATTTTCACAAATGAGAAAACTGAGGCTTGGAGAGTTTGAAGAATGTGGCTGATGTAATGTAGACAATAGGTGGCTGAGATGGGAATTGTGGCATACATTTAGCCACATGCTGCTACATGTTTAGCTACCAGCTGTCTGGGGAAAAAGAAGCCCTGGTTTGTAGTGTTTGCTGATTTCTGTGGTGTAAATACTTTTATTAAGGTCGGTTTCAAGCTCCCAAAGTGGCATCATTAAACACAGTGCTAGGAAGAGATGCACATAAACAGCTCTTCCAAGTCAGTATGAGCCAACTCCAGTATACTGCCTTACTGACCCCCAAGTCCATACTCTCCATCCCATCATGTTTCTTCTCAGGCTCAGACTTAGTCTCCATAGAGCAGAGGATGCAATAGTTAATGCCTGGGATTATATAAAAAATAGAATAGGGCCAGGCACGGTGGCTCACACCTGTAATCCTAGCACTCTGAGAGGCTGAGGCGGGTGGATCACTTGAGGTCAGGAGTTCAAGACTGGCCTGGCCAACATGATGAAACTCCATCTCTACTAAAAATACAAAAATTAGCCAGGCGTGGTGGCACACACCTGTAGTCCCAGCTACTCATGAGGCTGAGGCAGGAGAATCGCTGGGAGGTGGAGATTGCAGTCAGCCAAGGTCGTGCCACTTCACTCCAGCCTGGGCGACAAAGTGGAACTCCATCTCAAAAAAAAAAAAAAAAAAAAAGAATAGGCTATCCTGAAGTGGCTGGCTTCCAATCCTAGCTGAGAGACTGCCAGGTAAGAAGTTGCAAAAGAAGACAATTCATAGATCAGATGAGAATTTTCAGCATTCCAAGCCTTGCTGCACATCAGAATCACCTGGAAAACTTACTAAAATACAGATACGAAGAGTACAGCATAGAAGTTGAAGTGCAGACTGGAGTCAGACAGCTTATGTTCAAATCTGGACCTGCCCTGACTGGTGATGTGACCTTGGGTGAGTTCCTTAATCTATCTGTGCCTCAGTTGCCTTATTGATAGATGATAATGATGACGATAATCATATTTACCTCACAGGATTTCTGGGCAGGTTAAATGAGTGAACGTTCGTAAAATGCTTAGAACAGAGTTTGGCCGATAGTCAATACTATGTAAGCATTAGCTGTTATTATTGTTGTTATTACTGAGACTTCCTCTGAACTTAGGCCCATCTGTCTGTATTTTGAGCAAACTTCTCAAGTAATTTTTATGCAACCAGATGGGCTTACCCAAAGACATATGCAGAAACCATTGAAGTCTATGATTTTTGCTCTTTGGAGAGTTGAGCAGCTTCTTGTAGGAACCAAGACCAACTGAAGAGGGAATCTCAGAACAATCCTTGAGAATCTGAGACATTCTGTAAGTTCACTGTAGTTGCCTTGGAAAACCTTTCACAAGTCTTTATACTTCCATAGAAACATCAGCTTACAGGACACCATATACCCCTTATAAAGCAAAATAAGGAATAAATAAAACTGAATCCACAAAATTTCATCTTAATGATGGCACAGAACATGAGTAGGGGTCATAGGTTAATTTGAATTTCTACAGAGCATTATCATTTCTGCTAATTTTCCCCTAATGTACATTTACATGTACATTATAAGCCTATATTTCACTTGGCCCAGTTGGATATAGGGAGTCCTTAGGCCTCTAGCTTTGCTCTCTCTCTAACTTCAAGAACTAAAATAGAGGCCAGGCCCAGTGGCTCATGCCTGTAACCCCAGCCCTTTGGGAGGCCAAGGCAGGAGGATGGCTTGAGGCCAGGAATTTGATACCAGCCTGGGAAACATAGCAAGATAGCAAGACTCTACA
>NW_016803115.1:1340195-1349679 GCF_001698545.2 Rhinopithecus bieti
TTTTTTTTTTTTTTTTTTTTTTTTTTTTTTTTTTTTTTTTTTTGAGATGGAGTCTCGCTCTGTCACCCAGGCTGGAGTGCAGTGGAGCGATTCACGCCATTTTCCTGCCTCAGCCTCCCCAGTAGCTGGGACTACAGGCACCCGCCACCACACCCAGCTAATTTTGTGTATTTTTAGTAGAGACAGGCTTTCACGGTGTTAGCCAGGATGGTCTAGATCTCCTGACCTCGTGATCTGCCCACCCTGGCCTCCCAAAGTGCTGGGATTACAGGCGTGAGTCACCTTGCCCGGCCTACAAACGTTTTTTAAAATTTAAAACTCTATTAAATATTTTAAAAATAGCTGGGCATGGTGGTGCATGCCTGTAGTCCCAGCTACTTGGCAGGCTGATGTGGGAGGACCTGTGACCCCAGGAGTTCGAGGCTGCAGCGGGCTATGATTGCAACACTGCTCTCCAGCCTGAGTGACAGAGTAAGACTCCATCTGAAAAATAAATAAATAAATAAATAAAATAGAGACTAATTTGTTTTATAAGTGATTTAACCACCAGTCCTTGAGGCTGAAGAAACTCTGAACACACGTAATACACAACTCTGTCCACCAAGATGTAAATATATGTTACCTTGGACTGCCAAGATGGTGGTCCTTTGTGCATTAGTCTGCTAAAGCTGCAGTAATAAAATACCATAAACTGTGTGGCATAAACCACAGAAATTTATTTTCTCATAGTTCTAGAGATCAGGGTGCTAGCATGGTCAGTTTCTGGTGATGACTCTTCCTTGCTCTGCGACTGCTGACTTCCCACTGTCCTCACATGCCAGGCAGGGAGAGTTAGAGCGGGGAAATCTCTCTCTCTGTATCTTTTTCTCTTTTCTCTCTCTTTTTTTTTAAGACAGAGTCTTGCTCTGTTGCCCAGGCTGGAGTGCAGTGACATGATCTCAGCTCACTGCAAACTCCGCCTCCCACGTTCAAGTGATTCTCCAGCCTTAGCCTCTAGAATTGTTGAGACTACAGATGCCTGCTACCGTGCTGGCTAATTTTTGTATTTTTAGTAGAGACTGGGTTTTACCACGTTGACCAGGCTGGTCTCGAACTCCTGACCTCAGGTAATCCACCCGCCTTGGCCTCCCAAAGTGCTGGGATTACAGGTGTGAGCCACCGTGCCCAGACTCTTTCTCTCTTTTATAAGGCCACAGTCCTATGGGATTAAAGCCCCACACTCATGACCTCATTTAACCTTAGTTATCTCCTGAAGACTCTTTCTCCAAATATAGTCACATTGGGGGATAGAGCTTTAACACAGGAATTGAGGGGAACATAATTCAGTCCATAGCACTTGGTTTCCAAGGGAAATTTTGACTTTGGAAGTAAGGGTTACATTTAAAAATTTCTCCCCACAGGCTATGGTTAATTGCTCAATGGCATTTCTTTGGCAATTTAATGTCACATTAGACTTGTGGAAAGCAAGAAAGAAGATCGAATCTCTCCATCCAATAGGCATAAACCCGAGTCCTACCTCCACATCCCACTAACCTTAAAGAAAAAGCTAATTACCTCCGTAAATCTCAGCTTCCCCATCTATAAAAAGGGTGTAATAATGCTTAGTGCCTGAATTTGTTATGAGGATTCAATGAGAATTGTAAAGCACTTAGCATAGTGTCTGGCACATGGAAAATATACAGTAAGTGGTACCTTAAAAAATAAGCCGAATCTCAAATGTAAAATTCTAAACCAACACAGATATATAGTATAGAACAGGAAAGGAGCACAGTTAACTACATCATGAGGAGTGATGCAGGATCAAAGACACACCATAAATTAACATCAGTCTATATATTGCAAAAAGTATGATTTCATAGGTTTTCTAGGTGTGTGAAATTGACAGCCTCATTTCCACTGAAAGAGGTTTTTAGCGTAGGTTTGTCCTTTGTACTTTGGATCAAGATAAAGGGACTATATATCTGGAGTACTTGAGGGGTAGAGGGAGGGTACTTTTTATGCCTAAGAAGGAAAACTAAATGTAGATACTTTTATGAGTTGTTACTCTGAATGGTCGATAAGGACAGAGTTGTTAAACAGCTACTATTAAATCCTAAAGTTGTCAGCCTCTGCCTAGAGCCATGCAAGGATGCAGAGCTGACAAATCGTGTGTGGCTGCTTGCCATCCACCCCAGTTAAGAGCTTCTAATCAGCAGATTGCTGTGTGAGGTAGCACATACTGTTAACTCCACTTAGAAACTGACTTTGAAGCAAGGTCAAGAGAGATGCTAAATTGCATGTGTAATGAGCATCAGAGGATAGCCTCAAATTGAATCATCACAAAAATCAGCCTCGTCTTTTTCTCCAAGACTCTGAATGTCTTGCTGAACCATGAATTTCCTGTTGCCTTGTCCTTTACCTCTATCCCTCCCCACTTCCCATCCCTGCCCACCCCCAAGTAAGCTCTTCAGAATTCAGGGAATAGTCATTCATCTCTTTATTCAGTTCATAGATAGGAGTGTCTGTGCCAAGCAGAGAAGTAGGTACTAGTTGTATAAATATGGATCATAGAGTATTTGCATATGCATATTTGCATTCACATTCTGATTTGGGAAACAGAAATGGAAACAAATAGTCACAATGTAATTTGATAACTGTCAGGCCCCTGAGCCCAAGTTAAGCCATCATATGCCCTGTGACCTGCAAGTGTACATCCAGATGGCCTGAAGCAACTGAAGATCCACAAAAGAGCCGAGAGCGGTGGCTCACACTTGTAATCCCAGCACTTTGGGAGGCCGAGGTGGGTGGATCATGAGGTCAGGAGATCGAGACCATCCTGGCTAAAATGGTGAAACCCTGTCTCTACTAAAAACACAAAAAATTAGTTGGGTGAGGTGGCGGGCGCCTGTAGACCCCGCTACTCAGGAGCTAACTAATGATAATCCCACCACCCTTTGCTGACTCTCTTTTCGGACTCAGCCTGCCTGCACCCAGGTGAAATAAACAGCCTTATTGCTCACACAAAGCCTGTTTGGTGGTCTCTTCACATGGACGCATGTGACAACAACTACTTTACAATTCTACAAAAGCACCAAGGCAGAGATGACCATTCTGCTTCGGGAAGGTGGGACAGCTTCTCAAAGGTGATAATTCTTTATTTGAGTGTTAAGGGATGTAAAGGCCAGGAATAAAACCCAATCAGAAGAAAAAACATGTACATAAGCTCAGATGTGCATGCAGTTGACATATAGGCTTCATGGTGAACAGGGAGGCTGAGGAGAGACTGTGATAGCAATAACATGTAAACATGAAATTCAAAGGTAAAATGTTTTGCCACAGCTCTAGCTCAATCTAGAGATCACAGTATGGAGTTGAGATCTATAGTCCTGTGCCTACTTATTAATGTTATATTAATTTGACAAATATTTTATGTATCATTATCAGACTTCAAAGATTGCTTAAAGGAAACTGTGTTAGCTTTCTATTGCTGCTGAAACAAATTACCATCAACTTGGTGATTTAAAACAACACAACAGTTCTGATTGCAGACCAAAATCTGAAATCTGCTTCACTGGGCTACAGTCAATGTAGTCAGCAGGACTGGTTCCTTCTAGAAGCTCTCGGGGAGGATCTGTTCCTTGCCTGTTCCAGCTTCTAGAGGCTGCTCGCATGCGTTGGCTCTGATGTCTGTGCTGTTGTCACATTGCCCCTTTCCCCCTTTGACCCTCTTGCCTCCCTCTTTTAAGAACCCTTGTGATTACATTTAGGTCCCAGGTCCATCTGGATAATCCAGGCTAATCTCTCCATCTCAAGGTTTTTAATCACTCTGCAAAATCTCTTTTGCAATATAAGGCAGCATTCACAGATTCTGGGGATTAGGAAGTGGATATTTGGTTGTTGGTGGTGATGGGGATTATTCGGTTTGCTACAGAGAACAATATTTTCAGTCTCTGTTAGTGAAAAAACCACACTCATGCAGAGTGCTTTTTTCCTATTTTTTTCTCTCAACAACAGCAACAATCAACACAGAAGACTTCTGTGACCCCAAAGTATGTGAAGAATTCTCTCCACCAACTAGCAAGCAATCAATTCTGTACAGACATCAGCTGCAATCCAATTCTGGATTATGTCTACCTGGAAATAGAGTCAGATCCCACAGATTGAAAGCTCAGTCCCCAAGACTGCCCACCAACTTCAGACACCAGTCACAAGTTCAGGTATGCAGAATGTCTGACCAACCAGCTTCAAGTTGGGGTTCCCACGACCTGCTCTTTGGGTTTGATTAGTTTACTACAGTGGCTCACAGAACTCAGGAAAACACGTTTACTGGTTTATTATAAAGGATATTACAAAGGACACAGATGAAGAGATGAATAGGGTGAAGTATGGGAGAAGAGGCGTGGAGCTTCCATGAACTCCCTGGACTCATCACCCTCCAGGGACCTCCATGTGTTCAGCTATCCAGAAGCTCTCCAAACCCTGTCCTCTTAGGCCTTCTATGGAGACTTCAGTGGATAGGCATGATTGTCAAATGTAATTGGACAAAAAAAGGAAAGATCCAGGCCAGGCGCAGTGGTTCATGCCTGTAATCCTAGCACTTTGGGAAGCTGAGATGGGCGGATCACCTGAGGTCAGGAGTTTGAGACCAGCCTGACCAACATGGAGAAACCCCATCTCTATAAAAATACAAAATTAGCCGGGTGCATGGTGCATGCCTGTAGTCCCAGCTGCTTGGGTGGCTGAGGCAGGAGAATTGCTTGAACCCTGGAGGCGGAGGTTGTGGTGAGCTGAGATCGCACCATTGCACTCTAACCTGGGCAACAAAAGCAAAACTCCAACTCAAAAAAAAAAAAAAAAAAAAAAAAATGGTCTAACAATCATAGACTGGGTGGGGAAACTCAGCAAATCCTGTCTGTTTAGGTTCTTCTGGGCTCTTCCGCGTGGCATTCCTTCCTGCAGGGTATCAGGCAGGACCGTTTCCGAAATGAGGGTCTTCTGACCTACAATCAGATTGAAGTCCTGCCTTGGTTAGGTGAAAGGAGGGTAGGAGGAGATCAGAGAGAGAGATTCTGTTCTCTGAGGCCTAAAGCACCCCAACATGATAACAAGGGCTATGGGAGTTATGAGCCAAGAGCTGTGTGTGTGTGTGTGTGTGTGTGTGTGTGTGTGTACACACACAGAATGCTGGGCAGAAGAAGAGCTCAGAAAAATCTAAACAGAGAGGATTTGCTGGGTCTCCCCACTTAGTCTATGATCATTCTTTTTTGTCCAATTACATTTGACAGCCATGCCTATAATAAAATAATATCACAGTCCCCACATTGGAAGCAGGTAGCAGATATACACCTGTTTGTGGTTGGGGACTTGGGAATTCAATTGTAAATTGTAAGTGCTGGGACAAGTAGCCCTCATTAATTATTCAATCTGTGGAGAATCAGATATACCTGAGGGGTTTGGTGCATTCTTTGCAAGGAAGAAAGCAATAGTCTATTCTTCCTCTGTTCATAATAAATGCCATTCTAGTTGAATTAACACTGCGCTGGAAATGTATTTGGCAATTTTAAATGATTTGGAGGGCTCCTTCTAAAATTTATTGTTTTCTTCTTTCTTTTTCTTTCTTTCTTTTTTTTTTTTTTTTTTTTTTGAGACAGCGTCTCTTGTTGTCCAGGTTGCAGTACAGTGGTACCATCTCAGCTCACTGCAACCTCCGCCTCCCAGGCTCTAATGATCCTCCCACATTAGCCTCTTGAGTTGCAGGGACTACAGGTGCACACTACCATCCCTGGTTAGTTTTTGTATTTTTTGTAGAGACAGGGTTTTGCCATGTTGCCCAGTCTGGTCTCAAACTCCTGGACTCAAGTGAAACAGCCACCTCGGCCTCCCAAAGTGCTGGGATTACAGGTTTGAGCCACAGTGCCTGGCCTCCTTCTAAAATTTGTGTTAACTGATCACCGATGGCAGAGTCACATGATTGAGCATTGGAAGTGAACTTTTTTGATGTATAAACACATGAGGTTCAGTTTCTGACTCTGGATTGGCTGTGTGTACAATTCAGAACATGCTAAAGTCTCAGAGCAGAACTCCTTTAGAGCCAGGTAAGAGGACCCCTGCTCCAAGGCCTGCCCTTGAGAACCTACTCTGGCCTCCTTTCGCTGTGCCTCTCCCTATGTGTGCCAAGGGGACAGGCGCACTTGGAGTCCAAGCTCCTTCTCCAACCACTCTTCAGGTATCCAGGAATTTGGGGTCTTGTTCAGAAGGTTCCAAGTCTGCTTTCAGGGCCTGTACCAACATGTTTCCCAGGTCCATCCTACTAAGGTCAGGAGGCAACACTGCTGTATATACCCCTAGGCCTAGGGATGGCCAAGGGGCAGCTCTTTGTTGGGGATAAATGGTGCTATGGTCTGAATGTTTGTGTCCCCCAAATTCATATGTTGAAATCTTAACCTAACAGAGGATGGTATCAGGAGGTAGGGTCTTTGAAAGGTGACTGGGGATTAATGCCCTTATAAAAACAGCCTGCAAAAGCTCCCTTGTGCCTTCCACCATTTGAGGATACAGTGAGAAGTATTCATCTATGAACCAGAAAGTGACCCTTCTCCAGACACTGAACCAGCCAGTTAGTGCCTTGATCTTGGACTTCCCAGCCTCTAGAACTGTGAAGGAAAAAAAATCCCCATTGTTGGTAAACCACCCAGTTTATCGTATTTTGTTGTAGCATCCTGAACAGACTGAGACAGGCTGAACTTAGACAATGGGAAGGGTCTACATGGATATGTTCCAGGCTGCCACTGAACAGGACAACGCCTTGAAGACACAAATTCTGAAGAGTCTGAGAACTCAGTCTATCCTTATGAAGGTGTATCTGTCAAGGTAGGAGGACCAAATATCTTGCACTTAACAGTTGTTCAGCCTGCTTTATTCCCTTTAAATAACTAGACATGTGGCATGTGGGCTCAGTACTCTTATCCCGGGTCCTGTACATGTGAGTGGCAAGCCTGGCCACAGCTACACTCACTGCCACAAATAGCAACAATTGTCAGAGGTGGCCACATCCAACCAAACAGCACAAGCAAATCACCATAATGGGAAGGAATTGAGTCGAGGTTCTTTGGGCAGTAGGCTGAATCTAAAAAGAAGACCAATTAATCTCTCAAATCATGAGGACAGCAATAGCTATCTGAGGGCCTCAACATTCATGAAATAGTTTATTTGCTTAGCTAGGGTGAGGAGGATAAACAAGATTTAATGCCTTCAACATTAACAGTCAGTCTTCAGTGTTTAGATTTTGAAAAATGTCTGGTTCTTTTTTCTAAGTTCCAATCCTACGATAACTATGTAATTCAGCAACATGGGAATGCTAGAAAAAATCTAAGAGAACAAAACAATGAGTGATTTTTCCTAAGTGGCATCTTTCCATGAAGATTCACACAAATCATATTTTTGAATGACTTAGGTATAGGTGGGATCCTTTCTCAATGGAGAAAACCAGGGTGGGTTTTCTCAAAATTCTCCTGGTTGATTTAGCAATGAATTCATCTGGATAAGCTAATTAACAAAGATTAAAACTGAAGTCTAATCATTTATTTATTTATTTCAGAGACAGGGTCTCATTCTTTTGCTCAGGCTGGAGTGCTGTGGCATGACCAGAGCTCACTGTAACCTTAAACTCCTGGGCTCAAGCGATTCTCCTGCTTCAGCCTTCCGAGTAGCTGGTGTGCACTACCACGCCTGGCTAATGGTTTTGTGTTGTTTTGTTTTTGTTTTAGAGACAGGGTCTTGCTATGTTGCTCAGGCTGGTCTCAAACTCTGGCCTCAAGCCATCCTCCTTTCTCGGCCTCCCAAAGGGTTGGATTACAGGTGTAAGCCACCACATCCAGCCTGAAGTCTAATAATTCTCTTTTTTTTTTTTTTTTTTTTTTTTTTTTTTTTGAGGAGAGTCTCACTCTGTTCGCCGGGGCTGGAGTGCAGTGGCCGGATCTCAGCTCACTGCAAGCTCCGCCTCCCGGGTTTAACGCCCTTCCTCCTGCCTCAGCCTCCCGAGTAGCCTTGGGACTACAGCGCCCGCACTTCGGCCTCGGCTAGTTTTTTTTTTGTATTTTTAGTAGAGGACGGGGTTTCACCGTGTTAGCCGGATGGTCTCGTCTCCTGACCTCGTGATCCACCCGTTCGGCCTCCCAAAGTGCTGGAATTAACAGGCTTGAGCCACCGCGCCCCGGCTAGGTCCTAATAATTCTTAATCATAAATACGTATTGGGCTACCTGGTAGGTTCCTCTTTTACTAATTTCTTGTCTGTTTTTATTTTAAAAATCATCTAAACTTCATCGTTGTGAGGGAAAAGTAGCACACTCACCTTACTTGTATTATCTTAGTGGCTGGGTACTCACATGTTCTTGGAGGCCCCCACAGAATTTTTTCAAGTTGGAATAGATCATAAAGAATGATGGACTAATCCCTTCACTTTTGAACGCTCTCCCCTGTATTTTGTGGATATTAATACATATGGAAAATAGCATTTCTAAAAGCTATAATTTATATTTTTTAAATCACCAAACTAATCAGCATTAGTTATCAAGTTTAACTACCTGGGGCTTAGATTTCATATTTTGAAGATCATATTCTGAGTCTTTTAGATTTAAAAAAAAAAGAAAAAGAAAAAGAAAGAAATTGGCCAATTATTAGTAAGATAAATATTACTTTTCTCACAATGGAAATACTATAGTATCTGCCTAGCCTGTATTTTCCAGTTTCTGATAAATTCTAGATGAAATTCAAACTGTGGTGTCACAATGAGAGTATGTGAAACTACTCTTAAGAAGCAAAGGAGTTTCATTTTTAGTTATTTTCTTGTGTCACTGTCTCCCACAGTTGCGAATACTATTCTCTAATGTGGAGACCTATACTGGTCTCCAGTTTTTTTTTTTTGAGATGGAGTTTCACTCTTGTTGCCCAGCCTGGAGTGCAATGGCGGATCTCGGCTCACTGCAACCTTCACCTCCCGGGTTCAAGTGATTCTCCCACCTCAGCCTCCTGAGTAGCCGGGATTACAAGCATGTGCCACCATGCCCGGTTAATTTTTGCATTTTTAGTAGAGACGGAGTTTCTCCATGTTGGTCAGGCTGGTCTCGAGCTCCTGACCTCAGGTGATCTGCCTGTCTTGGCTTCCCAAAGTCCTAGAATTACAGGCGTGAGCCACCGCGCCCAGCCTTAATGTATTGTATTTTTCAAAATTGCTAAAAGAATAGGTTTTTAATGTCCTACCAAAAAAAAAAATGATAAGTTGGTGAGGTGATGGGTAAGTTAATGAGCTTTTGAATCATTCTACAATGTATACATAGACCAAAACCTCACATTGTGCCCCATAAATATATAGTTCCCAATTATTATTTGTCAAGTAAAAATAAATTAATGAAAAAAAGAATTTTCTTACCTATTAACTCTGCTTTAAAATACGAAGAGAAAGTTTGGGAAACTTTTTCTTTCTTTCTTTTTTTTTTTTTTTTTTTT